>NW_020698837.1:29329-30420 GCF_002925995.2 Terrapene triunguis
CTCGCGGCACTGCTTTGCATCATCCGGGCATTGCGATCTCAACCCATAATTCCAATGGGCGCCGGAGGCTCCGGGAACTGTGGGATAGGTACCATAGTGCAATGCGCCGGAAGTCGACGCTAGCCTCGGTACTGTGGACGCGGTCCGCCGACTTCATGCACTTAGAGCATTTTAGGTGGGGACACACACAATCGGCTGCATACAACCGGTTTCTATAAAACCGGCTTCTATAAATCCGACCTAATTCTGTAGTGTAGACATAGCCTCAGAGAGCTGTTATGCTTATAAGAAGCACATGGGATCTTTTTCGGGGAAAAAGGCAATATGCCGCATTTATTGAGAATACAGGAGTTAGCATATACTTTTCAGTCACACACACACCATGCACACAGTCCTCCCAGTTGATTTTATAGTTATCACTCCAGAGTCTGGATCAATCTAGTGGCCAGCCAGATTGGTTGCAGAAGGGAGCCGGGCTCTGTTGGTCGCGATCCGATGCTCCTGGAGTTGTGGCAAGATGAACCCAAAGTCTCAAGGCAAAGCACCCTTAGAGTCTTTTTCCTCTGTTGAAGTCTATGGATTTTGCTGTGTCAGTTTATGACCGGTTACTCCTTAATTGGTGTTATCTTTTGATGTAAACATTCCAAAACATCTCTAAGAGGGTCATTCTGTCCTCGATTTGATTTAATCAATTGTCAGGTCTTTAGGGGTGCCAGCCTCCACCTCAGGGTCATTAATCTGTCCTTCCTCAATCATGGATGTGCGTTGATGGTTCTCTGGTGTCGTTAAGTCTCTTCACTCCTTCTTCCTTGACCATCTAGCTATAACAATGGCCTTCACACCTTATCTTTTCCTGATGCATGCATTCCTCATTCACACAAACAGTGTTTTACAGAGACCTTCAGACAGGATAACATTTTGGAAAGGATTATATGGTTACTAAAGGGATTACAAAAGAACCTTACACAATTTAGTTTGCAATGCATACAAGAAGTAAGACCTTATAGCAAATACTATAATGAAATCTTATCCGAAAACAAATGGGTGACCATAATCAGTCATAAGGATTGTTCTGGTCTGTCCCTGCCTTA
>NW_020698838.1:0-3597 GCF_002925995.2 Terrapene triunguis
CTTCTATGCCAAGCTGCATGCAATTCTAGGGGGGGCTGCCACCACTACCCCACCTCTGACCGTGGATTCCGAGGTGGGGGTAATCTCATCAGCCACACCTGAGGATTCTGCGGGCGGGGAAAAAGGAGGAGGAGGAGGAGGAGGAGGAGGAGGAGGACGACAAGCTTGTGGAGAGCACATTGCACTCCGTTCTCCCCAACAACCAGGATCTTTTTCTCAGCCTGACTGAAGTACCCTCCTAAGCCAGTATCCAAGACCATGACCACATGGAAGGAACCTCAGGTGAGTTTACCTTTTAAAATATAAAACTTGTTTTAAAAGCAAGCGTTTTTTAATGATTACTTTGCCCTGAGGTCTTAGGATGCATTCGCGGCCAGTACAGCTACTGGAAAAGTCTGTTAACATGTCTGGGGATGGAGCGGAAATCCTCCAGGGACATCTCCATGAAGCTCTCCTGGAGGTACTCCAAAAGCCTTTGCAGAAGGTTTCTGGGAAGTGCAGCCTTATTCCGTCCTCCATGGTAGGACACTTGACCACGACATGCTAGTAGGAAGTAATTTGGTATCATTGCATGACAAAGCCTGGCAGCGTATGGTCCCGGTGTTTGCTGGCATTCAAGCAACATCCATTCTTTGTCTCGCTGTGTAATCCTCAAGAGAGTGATATCGCTCATGGTAACCTGGTTGAAAAACAGGAATTTAATTAAGGGGACAGAGGTGGCCGTTCCTACTGGGCTGTTTGCCTGTGGCTGAAAAGAAATCCTTCCCTGCGGTTAGCCAAGCACGGGGGGGGGAATTGGCCCTGAGCTTTTCATGTTTGGCTAGCAGGGATCTTCCCTGATACCAGCCATGCGGTGGGGGGGAGAGATAAAGCGATCATCCAGAGAATTGGATGGGGGGGATTAGTTTGTTTTCTGCTGCTGAAGGTTAATAGGAAAACCGCAGCACTCAACGGGCTTTGCTTGGTATGTGGGAAAGGAGGGCACAGAAGCCGAAAGACAATGGCTTACCATGGCCACATGCAAGCCGAATTCTGTTGCCCGGACCTGCGTCTGTGATCTCTAGCAGCAAAGCCACAGGCACTCAATATTAAGAGGCAAAATGCGACCTTGCACAGAAATCACATGTGCTATGTAATGTGAATAGTGTTTTTTACCGTGAAAGAGTATAAGCATTGTTCTTTAAAATCTTTTCAAAAAATTCTCTCCTTTTTCCCCTCCCTCCAGCAGCTGCAAATTTTTCAAGCCTCCCTTCTCCATCCTGAAGGCTATCTCAGATAAGCCGTCGGAAAAAGAGGACGCGAGACGAGATGTTCGCGGAAATCATGGAATCCACCTGCAATGAAAGAGCTCATCTGAATGAGTGGAAGGACACGGTTTCAAAGTACAGGAAAGATGCCAGTGAATGTGAGGACAGGAGGGACCAACGTGAGGAGAGGAGAGACGCTCGAGATGAGAGGTGGAGGCAGGAAGATCAGAGAAGGCAGGATGCAACGCTGGGGCTCTTGCGTGAGCAAACAGACATGCTCCGGCATCTGGTGGAGCGTCAGGAACGGCAGCAGGATCACAGACTGGCGCTACAGCCCCTGTATAACCCTCCTCCACCCTCCCCATGTTCCATAGCCTCCTCACCCAGACGTGTAAAAACGCGGGGCGGGGGGGAGGCTCCGTGCACCCTCCCATTCCACCCCAGTGGACAGCCCAAGCAAAAGGCTGTCATTTTTTAAACCTTTTTTTAGTGGCCTTTTCCTTCCCGCCAATCTTTCTCACAAACCCCAGCCGGGTTCTCTCCCTCTTTTTATAATCAATTAATAAAGAATAAATGATTTTTACACATAGTGACTTTATTTCCCTTGAAAACAAGCTGTGATCGAAGGGGGAGGGTGGCTTCCTTACAGAGAATGAGCAATAAAGGGGGCAGGTTTTCATCAAGGAGAAACAAACAGAAATTTCACACTGTAGCCTGGCCAGTCATGAAACTGGTTTTCAAAGCTTCTCTGATGCGCAGCGCTTCCTGGTGTGCTCTTCTAATCGCCCTGGTGTCTGGCTGCGCGTAATCAGAAGCCAGGTGATTTGCCTCAGCCTCCCACCCCACCATAAAGGTCTCCCCCTTACTTTCACAGAGATTGTGGAGCACACAGCAAGCAGCAATAACAATGGGGATATTGGTTTGGCTGAGGTCTGACCGAGTCAGTAAAGATCGCCAGCGACCTTTTAAAGTCCAAATGCACATTCTACCACCATTCTGCACTTGCTCAGCCTGTAGTTGAACAGCTCCTGACTCCTGTCCAGGCTGCCTGTGTATGGCTTCATGAGCCATGGCATTAAGGGGTCGGCTGGGTCCCCAAGGATAATTATTGGCATTTCAACATCCCCAACGGTTATTTTCTGGTCTGGGAAGTAAGTCCCTTGCTGCAGCCGTTTAAACAGAGTAGTGTTCCTGAAGACGCGAGCATCATGAACCCTTCCCGGCCAGCCCACGTTGATGTCGGTGAAACATCCCTTGTGATCCACCAGGGCTTGCAGCACCATTGAAAAGTACCCCTTACGGTTTATGTACTGGGTACCCTGGTGCTCCAGTGCCAAGATAGGGATATGGGTTCCATCTATCACCCCACCACAGTTAGGGAATCCCATTGCAGTAAAGCCATCCACTATGACCTGTACATTTCCCAGAGTCACTACCTTTCGTAGCAGCAGCTCAGTGATTGCTTTGGCTACTTGCATCACAGCAGCCCCCACAGTAGATTTCCCCACTCCAAATTGATTCCCGACTGACCGGTAGCTGTCTGGCGTTGCAAGCTTCCACAGGTCTATTGCCACTCGCTTCTCAACTGTGAGGGCTGCTCTCATCTTGGTATTCTGGCGCTTCAGGGCAGGGGACAGCAAGTCACAAAGTTCCATGAAAGTGCCCTTACGCATGCGAAAGTTTTGCAGACACTGGTAATCGTCCCACACCTGCAACACTATGCGGTCCCACCAGTCTGTGCTTGTTTCCCAGGCCCAGAATCGGCGTTCCACGGCTAGAACCTGCCCCATTAACAACATTATCTCCAAAGCACCGGGGCCCGCGGTTTGAGAGACTTCTGTGGCCATGTCCATGTCCTCATCACTCTTGTCGCTGCGCTGCCATCGCCGCCTCCTCCTCGCCTCCTTTTTCTGGTCCTGTTTCAGCATATACTGCACGAGAATGCGCGAGGTGTTTACAACGTTCATGACTGCTGTCTTGAGCTGAGCGGGCTCCATGCTTGCCATGGTATGACGTCTGCAGTGTTCACCCAGGAAAAAAGGCGCGAAATGGTTGTCTGCCATTGCTTTCATGGAGGGAGGGGTGAGGCTGTACCCAGAACCACCTGCGACAATGTTTTTTGCCCCATCAGGCACTGGGATCTCAACCCAGAATTCCAATGGACGGGGGAGACTGCGGGAACTGTGGGATAGCTATGGGATAACTACCCACAGTGCAACGCTCTGGAAATCGATGCTAGCCCTGGTGCATAGACGCACACCGCTGAATTAATGTGCTTAGTGTGGGCGCATACATTCGACTTTATACAATCTGTTTCCAAAATTCGAATTCTGTAAATTCGGATTAATCC
>NW_020698839.1:0-2238 GCF_002925995.2 Terrapene triunguis
TCTTAGGCCACCCTGAAGTTCCTCAGGCTTCTGGCGGGAAGCGAGGCTGCTGGGATCTGCTGCGTTTGGGTGGCTGCCGCAGGATCTGATGAGGAGGGCAGGGGAGAGGGCTGGCTTACCCAGACTCCTCTCTTGTTCCCCTGTTGGTGCTGCTTTAGCTGTGGCTGTTGGACGAAAGGGAAAGTCCAGGAGCTGGCTATGTGCCACTGTGATCTACACTGGGTTTGCTTTGGGTACAAGGATGCGTGGGGAATTGTCCTGCTTGTTGAGTGATGTTCTGGATTGGCCATGTGGGTTATTAATTATTGCTTCTGTTTTGAATGACTATGCAGCTGGCTAGATGAAAGGTCCCATCAGTGTGTAGTTCTTTGGAACAGCCTTGTGATCCTTTGACGGATTTGCTTGGTTTTCACCCCATACACTATTGGGTTGAGTACCGGGGGCACCAGCAAGTAGACGTTGGCCATCACGACATGGATGTTGGAACCGTGTATCTTCCCAAACCT
The DNA here is from genome assembly GCF_002925995.2 of Terrapene triunguis. Classification (NCBI taxonomy): domain Eukaryota; kingdom Metazoa; phylum Chordata; order Testudines; family Emydidae; genus Terrapene; species Terrapene triunguis. The sequence goes on from NW_020698839.1 coordinate 507, forward strand.
GTGCACCATGGACAGGCCAATGAATGGCACGTAGAACAGGAAGACGGCACAGACGTGGGAGGTGCAGGTGCCCAGCGCCTTGAGCCGGGCCTCTTGTCTCAGACTGAAGGCGGCTCTGAGAATGAAGACGTACGACAGGGAGATCAGCAGGGAGTCCAACCCAATGACAGAGGTAATAACAATCAAACCGTAGATGATATTGACCTTTATATCGGCACAGGCCAGCTTCATCACGTCCTGGTGCAAGCAGTAGGAATGGGAGAGGACTCTGGACCTGCAGAAGGGCAGCCTTTTAATAAAAATGGGGAAGGGGGCCATCACGGTAGCTCCCCTGATTACCGCTGCCAGCCCTATCTTGGCTATTCTGGGGCTGGTGAGCATGGCTGCATGCCGCAGGGGACAGCATATGGCCACGTAGCGATCAAAAGCCATGGCCAGCAAGATGGTGGACTCCATGGCCGACAGAGAGTGGATGCAGAACATCTGGAGCAGGCAGGCATCGAACCCAATGGTGGTGGAGTTGAACCAGAGGAGGTCCATCATTCTGGGCATGGTGGATGTGGAGATCAGCACGTCGATGGCTGCAAGCATGCAGAGGAAAAGGTACATGGGCTCATGGAGGCTTTGCTCGGCTTTGATGATATAAATAATGGTGCCGTTCCCGAGCACGGCCAAGAGGTACAACGAGCACAGAAGGAAAGCCAGCCAGAAATTCGCTGCCTCCAGCCCTGGGATTCCAATCAAGGTGAAGGTGGAAGCGCTGGAGCTGCTGTTGTTGGAAGCTGACATGGGTGGGGCCTGTTGCTATTGTCCAGCTGCCTTTACAGAAGCCTGGAATGAAAACAATTATCAGTATCAGTATCACAGCAAGTGCCATTCTTATCTCGCTGCTGCTGGCCTCACTCTAGTAACGTTAGTGGATTTACACTGGTTTCAGTGTGATCAGAATCAGTCCCTCAGTATCTCCAGGGGCTGCACAGTCTGCAAATATTTCCCAGTACAGTGCCCCAGTCCTAGCAAGAGATGTTAAGAGTAACAAGAAGGGTTTCTTCAGGTATGTTAGCAACAAGAAGAAAGTCAAGGAAAGTGTGGGCCCCTTACTGAATGAGGGAGGCAACCTAGTGACTGAGGATGTGGAAAAAGCTAATGTACTCAATGATTTTTTTGCCTCTGTCTTCACAAACAAGGTCAGCTCCCAGACTGCTGCACTGGGCAGCACAGTATGGGGAGAAGGTGACCAGCCCTCTGTGGAGAAAGAAGTGGTTCGGGACTATTTAGAAAAACTGGACGGGCACAAGTCCATGGGGCCGGATGCGCTGCATCCGAGGGTGCTAAAGGAGTTGGCGGATGAGATTGCAGAGCCATTAGCCATTATTTTTGAAAACTCATGGCGATAGGGGGAGGTCCCGGATGACTGGAAAAAGGCTAATGTAGTGCCCATCTTTAAAAAAGGGAAGAAGGAGGATCCGGGGAACTACAGGCCAGTCAGCCTCACCTCAGTCCCTGGAAAAATCATGGAGCAGGTCCTCAAGGAATCAATTATGAAACACTTAGAGGAGAGGAAAGTGATCAGGAACAGTCAGCATGGATTCACCAAGGGGAAGTCGTGCCTGACTAACCTAATTGCCTTCTATGATGAGATAACTGGCTCTGTGGATGAGGGGAAAGCAATGGATGTGTTATTCCTTGACTTTAGCAAAGCTTTTGATACGGTCTCCCACAGTATTCTTGC
>NW_020698840.1:0-8161 GCF_002925995.2 Terrapene triunguis
ATAGATTCATAGATTCTAGGACTGGAAGGGACCTCGAGAGGTCATCGAGTCCAGTCCCCTGCCCGCATGGCAGGACCAAATACTGTCTAGACCATCCCTAATAGACATTTATCTAACCTACTCTTAAATATCTCCAGAGATGGAGATTCCACAACCTCCCTAGGCAATTTATTCCAGTGTTTAACCACCTGACAGTTAGGAACTTTTTCCTAATGTCCAACCTAGACCTCCCTTGCTGCAGTTTAAGCCCATTGCTTCTTGTTCTATCCTTAGAGGCGAAGGTGAACAAGTTTTCTCCCTCCTCCTTATGACACCCTTTTAGATACCTGAAAACTGCTATCATGTCCCCTCTCAGTCTTCTCTTTTCCAAACTAAACAAACCCCAATTCTTTCAGCCTTCCTTCATAGGTCATGTTCTCAAGACTCTTAATCATTCTTGTTGCTCTTCTCTGGACCCTCTCCAATTTCTCCACATCTTTCTTGAAATGTGGTGCCCAGAACTGGACGCAATACTCCAGCTGAGGCCTAACCACAGCAGAGTAGAGCGGAAGAATGACTTCTCGTGTCTTGCTCACAACACACCTGTTAATACATCCCAGAATCACGTTTGCTTTTTTTGCAACAGCATCACACTGTTGACTCATATTTAGCTTGTGGTCCACTATAACCCCTAGATCCCTTTCTGCCGTACTCCTTCCTAGACAGTCTCTTCCCATTCTGTATGTGTGAAACTGATTTTTTCTTCCTAAGTGGAGCACTTTGCATTTGTCTTTGTTAAACTTCATCCTGTTTAACTGAGACCATTTCTCCAATTTGTCCAGATCATTTTGAATTATGACCCTGTCCTCCAAAGCAGTTGCAATCCCTCCCAGTTTGGTATCATCCGCAAACTTAATAATCGTACTTTCTATACCAATATCTAAGTCGTTAATGAAGATATTGAACAGAGCCGGTCCCAAAACAGACCCCTGCGGAACCCCACTCGTTATGCCTTTCCAGCAGGATTGGGAACCATTAATAACAACTCTCTGAGTACGGTTATCCAGCCAGTTATGCACCCACCTTATAGTAGCCCCATCTAAATTGTATTTGCCTAGTTTGTCGATAAGAATATCATGCGAGACCGTATCAAATGCCTTACTAAAGTCTAGGTATACCACATCCACAGCTTCTCCCTTATCCACAAGACTCGTTATCCTATCGAAGAAAGCTATCAGATTGGTTTGACATGATTTGTTCTTTACAAATCCATGCTGGCTGTTCCCTATCACCTTGCCACCTTCCAAGTGTTTGCAGATGATTTCCTTAATTACTTGCTCCATTATCTTCCCTGGCACAGAAGTTAAACTAACTGGTCTGTAGTTTCCTGGGTTGTTTTTATTTCCCTTTTTAAGATGCTACGTCTTCTGTCAGTGGGTGAACTTTAGCATTAGCTCTGTTTAAGAGCATAGATTAGCTATTTCCTTTCCTTGGAGTTTTAGTTATTGAATGCCTTATGAGGGTTTCCTTTGTTTTTCCTTAATTTGGAAACAGGCTAACATTTTTTTCCATTAAAATTTGCTTTGTTCCTTTCTACATAAAGCTTTTGCCTTCAGGAATTTAAGTTTTGGCAACTAACAGAATTAAAATGGCTTTCCTCCTAAGTGCTGTAAAGTGTGTGTGTTGAATGCGATCTTAATGACTCAAAGTGTACATTTCAGCACATTAATGCATGAATGGATTGAAAAACCAACTAGCTGTAATTTCTTTCCTTGTAAAATTTTACTGAATGGTATCCCAGGAGGCTGCACGTTGTATATCCCCTTTATGTCTTACACAAGGTCACTTAAAGGCTGTAGCCTGGAAGGAAAGAGTGAATAACTTCAATAGCAATGTAGTGAAGCTTCTACAGATAGCAGATGGAATGAGCCTTTTTTCAAAGGTCTTTCCATTTGCTATCAGCAAAAATCTTCATTACAAAAGGGCACTCCTTTGTGAGGTACATCACTTTCTCAGGTGGATCTTTTATTAGGAGCCAGGTTTATCTTGAATCGGACTATTAGTATGGGACAATTCCCTTGGTAAAGAGGATATATAAAACTTGTGAGGTGTAATTGAGATATAAAGAAAACATCCTTGTAATTGTGATAGTGGGAACTTCTAGAGTAAATAAAAACTCAAACCTGGACCTCTCTTATAAAACAAACTTCCTCCTCCTCACTTTTTGGTGAAAGATGAGCAAATAAACAGAGATGTTCAGATCATGGGTGGGGTTATCATGGAAAGTGAAGATTATCATATCTGTCAGCTGCATGTAATGTTTGAATGTAAGTCCCTGGTTACTGCTGCAATCTCTCGCATGTATAGACTCATAGCCTTTAAGGCCAGAAGGGACCATCATGATCATCCGGTCTGACCTTCTGCACTTCGCAGGCCACAGAACTTCACCCACCCACTCCTGCAATAGGCGCATAACCTCTAGCTGAGTTACTGAAGTTCTCAGGTCATGATTATTTAAAGACTTTAAGTTACAGAGAATCCACCATTTACTCTAGTTTAGACCAGCAAATGACCCGTGCCCCTTGCTGCAGAGGAAGGCGAAAAACCCTCAGGATCTCTGCCAATCTGACTTTGGGGAACAGTTCCTTCTGATCCCAAATATGGCATGTCAGCAAGACCCACCGGCCAGTCACCTGGGAAAGAATTCTTTATACTATAGGAACTCAGAACCCTCCCCATCTAGTGTCCCATCTCCAACCACTGGAGACATTTGTTACTAGCAGTCACAGATGGGTCACATGCCATTGTAGGCAGTCTCCTCATACCATCCCTTCCATAAACTTATCAAGCTGAGTCTTGAAACCAGTTAGGTTTTTTTGCCCTCACTCCTCTCGATGGGAGGCTGTTCCAGAACTTCACTCCTCTAATGGTTAACAACCTTTATCTAATTTCAAGTCTAAACTTGTTGATGGCCAGTTTATATCCATTTGTTCCTGTGCAGTCATTGATGCTTAACTTAAATAACTCCCCTCTCTCCATGGTGTTTATCCCTCAATGTATTTATAGAGAGCAATCATATTTCCCCATAGCCTTCATTTGGTTTGGCTAAACAAGCTAAGCTCTTTGAGTCTTCCCTCATATGGTAAGTTCTCCATTCCTCTGATCATCTTAGTAGTCCTTCTCTGCACCTGTTGCAGTTTGAAATGATCTGTCCTAAACATGGGAGACCAGAATTGCACACGGGTATTCAAGATGAGATCTCACCAATGCCTTGTATAATGGTAATAACACTTCCCGTCTCTACTGGAAATGAATCGTAGGATTGCATTAGCCTTTTTCACAGACACATCACAATGGTGGCTTATAGTCATCCTGTGATCCACCCGTTATACTCAGATCTTTCTCCTCCTCTGTTGCTTCCAACTGTCATGTCCCCAGCTTATAGTAAAAATTCTTGTTAGTCCCTAGTTAATTAATATACATTAATATAGAATGCTACTATACTGCCTTTATTTCTGTCTTCCCTGAACAGCACATACCTTCAGTACCTGTACTCCAGTCATGACTACTGTTCCACCATGTTTCTGTTATCCCTAGAGTACAGAGGTAAAAGCCACCATAAACTGATATGTGACCATTATATACTCACAGTTTTGACTGCTGGTCACATGGTTTTTGTAGTAATCAGTGTCATCCAGATACCAAGGTACAAGCTGAGTAAGTTTGTAGTGAGCCTTATGGCAAATGAAGATCTTAACAGGGACTGAAACAGTCAAATAATGAGGCATAGTGAGAAATATGGAGGGATAATTAGGAGCTCTTCCTGTATCCATGCTGCACGTCATTATTTTTTAACTTTATTGCAGCAGCCTCTGTACTTCACTCTCATAGGTCATGGGGGCAATTGTACTGGCTCATGCAGTTAGGATGTATAGTGTGTTCTTGCCCTCTCCCTTCCTCTCTGCTTTTCCCAATCTGAAATGGGTGAGGCTGCGTTTTCTTGAAGACTAGCAGGCAGCATGGAACAATAGCCACCCAGGAGTGTTGCCGTCTTCCTCTCCTGTAAGCTTTCAGTGCTCACATGAGGCAGATTCTGCAGTGCACACACTCATATGGTAATATTGCAAACATGTCTTCAGGGAAATATGAGCAGAAAGACAGCCCTGGAACAAACCTTGGCCTGTTCTGCTGGGCAGAGATCTGGGGACTTGCCATGTGGTGTGAAAGGTGGATGTGTTGGACCACAGTCTGTTCATCCCAAAGTGTTTGATTTGCTGCAGTCTCGATGCAGCTGTCTGGGCCTTTCAAGCAGGAAGTTACTCTGAAGCCTACCATATTAATCTGCCAAATAAAGAAGAGTGGTAATATGTATTAATTGATTTTCTTCAAAAACAGATTGTTTTGAGCACATGAAAGAGGGTGATAGACTTATGCCTAGCGGGGTATGAAGGCTGTTGTAGTGTTATATAACTTACTATACAGAATGTTTGTATAAGAAATTCAAGTTTAGAATTTCAAGTTTAGTATGCAGCAACAATTAGAGAGAGAGATTCATCGTAAACCACAAGAAACAGAGTTAAGGATGAGTTCTCAACATCAACATTGAATTTCCTGATTTATGAGTGCCTGATATCTCAACCTTAAATGTGCATTAATTCTAGGGGCGGATTCTCATTTACTTTGAGGCTCTTTTACACCGCTCAGGGCGAATACATTATATTTGCATTTTGCAAAGCAATGTAAAGGGGGCCTAGTGTAAATGAGAATCAGACTTTTCCCCCTAACATTATTATGTTGTCATTGGCTTGCCATGCCTTAATGAGCTTAGAGGACATGGAGAACATTTTTTGCTTTAGTTCAGGGTGAAGAATGTTTACATGAAAAACTTGTCTTTTCACAGTCTCTTAGTTATGAATACAAATATAGTTGTGGGGATATATTTCATCTACCTGCTTGCTTATTTGACCCTCCTCACTATTTTACCTGAGTGCCTTCTGATTTGGAAAAGGATTGTGTGCAATGTTGATGATGATCAAAAAGGAAATTTAATCTAATAAAGCGGTAATTATGGGTGATGTTAACTACCTGCATATAAACTGATCATTATATCATGTCAGAGCAAAGGTTAGAGAAGCAATTTCTCAGCACCGTCAACTATTGCTTCTTGGAAAAAGTAGTTCTAGAGCGCACAAGAGAAGAGGCTGTTCTGAGCTTAGCCTTTTGTAATGCACAGTAGTTAGGTTCAAGAAGTAACGGTAGTTGAACCACTAACAGCGACTACAGTATAACAAAGTTCAACATCCTTCAGGAGGAGTAATACCAAAATCTACCACTGGGAAAATTCACAGCGATATTCTAAACCTTCCATCATGGCAAGTCATACACTAAATGATGGATTAGAAAAAGAATTCCCTTATGGGCAGGGTACTCTGTAATTGTCCTTTTTAGAGTGACTCTTTCACATTCTTTTGAAGCATCTGGTATGGCCCACTGTCAGACAGAGTTACTGGGTTAGTTAGATTGGAACAATTCCCACTTCCATAGGCGCTCAGATACCATGGTGAAAAACATGCGTAGAAAGAAAAGTAGAGGGTACCATTATGGACTGTGTTAATGTATGTAATGTATCTTGTCAACTATAGACATGATATTTTTTCTGCGTCAACTCCGAGAAAAGTTCAGAGAGCAAAACCGACCATTGTAGATTGCCTTTGTGAACCTGACCAAAGCATTCGACATAGTCAGCAGAGCAGGTCTATTTGCAGTATTAGAAAAGATAGGATGCCCACCAACCTTGTTAAGTCTTATCCCTTCATTCCACAACAACATGAGAGCAACTCTCCAGTTTGACGGGTCCACTTCGGACAGCTTTGAGATGAAAAGCGGAGTGAAGCAACAATGTGTGCTTGCCCCTACACTCTTTGGAATTTTCTTCTCGGTACTCTTGAATTGTGCGTTTAAGGACATGAAAGATGGAGTGTATCTCCACACAAGATCAGATGGGAAACTCTTCAATCTGTCCCAATTTAAGTCAAAGACCAAAGTCAAAAAGGTGCTAATCAGGGAACTTCTATTCACTGATGATGTTGCCCTCATAGCCCACAGTGAAGATCTACTACAAGAACTCATGGACTGCCTTTCAAGTGTTTCCTCTCACTATCAGTAAGAAAATGGTTGTATTAGAACAGGGGGTACCACAGGATCCTTCAATTACTTTAAAAGCAAACCAGCCATAAGTAGTCCAAAGGTTCAGCTGTTTAGGTTTTATAGTGACCACCAACCTCTCACTGGATGAAGAACTAAATGTTCACATTGGAAAGGCTGCCACCACCTTTAATAGATGAACTAGAATTGCATGGAACAACTCAGATCTTGCCATCAAGACCAAAATGCTAGTATACCAAGCCTCCATCCTCAGCACTCATGTATGGTGGGGAAACGTGGACAACTTATGCTCATCAGGAGAAAAGGTTAAACAGTTTCCACCTACATTGTTTACGCCGCATGCTCAACACTAAATGGCAGGATACAGTCACTAACACAGAGGTTCTTCAAAAGGCAAATTTACCAAGTGTGACAGCCCTGCTAAAGCAAAGATGACTGCGCTGGCTGGGCCATCTGAGTAGGTTGGAAGATGGACACATGCCCAAGGGCATGGTATATGGGGAGCTAACAGAGGGAACAAGAACAACAGGACGTCCCAAGCTTCCCTATAAAAACACACGTTAGCGAGATATGAAGGAATTTGGAATTGATCCTGACCAATGGGAAATCTTGACAAGTGATTGTAACAAGTGGCGCCATCGTCTCCATCAGGGTATCAGAGTCCATGACAGGAGCTGGCTCCTACAGCTTGAAGAGAAAAGAGCCCACAGGAAGTAAGCAGCTCCCAAACACAATAGATACATTTGCAATAACGCCAGAGACCATGTACCTCTCGGATTGGACTAGTCAGTCACATGAGACACTGCAAACCATCTACATCATAGGCTGCAATTCCCATTGGCATCTTTTCGTCTGCGAGAGACAACACAAATGTATGTTTGGGAATTTGTCACTTTTAGTGCCATGGAAGCTTCGTGAGAGCCTGTTGGCAGAGGGAAGAGGAGACAATACCACAATTCCTATGTCTCTGTCTGCTGTTGCAATATAGGGACCAATCAGTATATTTTTGAGTATACACAGGAGCTAATTCAGGAAGTGACAGTAGCTGAGGCTACTAAGTATTAACTACAATATAATTAGATTCCACAGGCCAGATTAGGTATCAAAATGTGACACAGTGACACTAAACTTCAGAAAGGGCAATTTAAATACAAAGAAGTTAGTCAAAAAGCTCTAAAATTAAAAGTAAAGGGAATAAAATCCTTCGAGGTGTCATGAAAACGGTAATAGAGTCTCAAAAGTTATGCCTATTGCTGAACAGCTTTTGGCAGCTGTAGCCTCTTCTGCAGGTGCAGAAGGAATATTTTCTTTATTTCAGTTTAGGGCTAGTGTACGCAGTGGGTAATGCACACTACAGAGGTGTGAATTCTAAAGCGCACATTAATTGGTCTACGTAGGCCCTGTTTGTGCACACTAAATGTTCTTTATGTGCTTTAATGCATTGCGGTCTCCTACATCTGACCTGCAGGGAGTTGATTGGGATATTCAGCCTAAACTTCCCTTTGCTCTGTTCATTCTGTTAGCCAAAGGTGTACAGCCATGAGTAACCATAAACTTCCTTTCCCTCCATGGTGTCGATAACTATCTCCAAGTATGTGAAGTGTATCAGATTCCTTCTCTCCTTTTAGCCAAGCTGTATGATACTTGCCGCTTGTCTTGTATGTCAGTCCCTTCAGCTCCTTCAACATTTTGTTGGTCAGTTCTCTCCAGGTTGTTTTGTATTTATAGTTTTGAACTGATGTTCTAGGCATGGTCTCACCTTGCTCTGTGTAGTGATATCTCTGCACATGCAGCAGTGTCATATTGGCTTTTTTACCTCTGTATTGTATTGCAAGCTCATATCCAGTTTCACCCTAAATCTCTCTTGGTATCACAGCCTCCCAAATAGCTCTCCCATTGCTTATCTTTCAGATTTGCCTTATAGTTTTCATCTAGCAGTATCACCAGACTGAGGGCACGTCTTATTATAGATTCATAGATTCATAGATTCTAGGACTGGAAGGGACCTCGAGAGGTC
>NW_020698841.1:0-4417 GCF_002925995.2 Terrapene triunguis
CGCGCACTTTTCTGGTCAGTGACAGCGCGGACGCCACAGCACTGCGATCATGGATCACGCTGCGACCATCGCTGCACTTGTGGCCGTTCTCAACACCTCGCAGCTTATCATACACCTTTCCCTGAGGCAGATGCAGAGAAATCGGGCGAGGAGGCTACGGCACCGCCGTGAGAGCCTGAAGTCGGAGAGTGGCACAGAGCTGTCAGAAACCACGAGCCCCAGCGCCCAGGACATCACGGTGGCAATGGGGCATGTGGATTTTGTTGAACGGCGATTCTGGGCCCGGGAAACAAGCACGGACTGGTGGGACCGCATAGTGCTTCAGGTCTGGGATGAATCCCAGTGGCTGCGAAACTTTCGCATGCGGAAGGGGACTTTCCTCGAACTTTGTGAGTTGCTGTCCCCTGCCCTGAAGCGCAAGGACACCCGCATGCGAGCAGCCCTCACTGTCCAGAAGCGAGTGGCCATAGCCCTCTGGAAGCTTGCAACGCCGGACAGCTACCGGTCAGTCGCGAACCACTTTGGTGTGGGCAAATCTACCGTGGGGGTTGTTGTCATGCAAGTAGCCAAGGCAATCGTGAAGGTACTGCTCCCAAAGGTAGTGACCCTGGGAAACGCGCAGGTCATCATAGATGGCTTTGCCGCGATGGGATTCCCAAACTGCGGTGGGGCTATCGATGGGACTCACATCCCTATCCTGGGACCGGACCACCAGGCCAGCCAGTACATCAATAGAAAGGGCTACTTTTCAATGGTGCTGCAAGCACTGGTGGACCATCGGGGACGGTTTACAAACATCTACGTCGGATGGCCGGGCAAGGTTCATGACGCTCGCGTGTTCAGGAACTCTGGTCTGTTTAGACGGCTGCAGGAAGGTATTTACTTCCCAGACCACAAAATAACTCTTGGGGATGTGGAGATGCCTACAGTCATCCTCGGGGACCCAGCCTACCCGCTAATGCCCTGGCTCATGAAGCCCTATACTGGCGCCCTGGACACAGAAAAAGAACTGTTCAACTACCGGCTGAGCAAGTGCAGAATGGTAGTGGAGTGTGCTTTTGGCCGTCTCAAAGGGAGATGGAGAAGCTTACTGACTCGCTGTGATCTCAGTGAAACCAATATCCCCATCGTTATTGCAGCTTGCTGTGTGCTCCACAATCTGTGTGAGAGCAAGGGGGAGACCTTTATGGCGGGGTGGGAGGTTGAGGCAAATAGCCTGGCTGCTGATTACGTCCAGCCAGACAGCCGGGCCATTAGAAGATCCCAGCGGGACGCCCTGTGCATCCGGGAGGCTTTGAAAGCTAGGTTCCTGAGTGAGCAGGGCAACCAGTGACTTTTCAGTTTGTGGACAGAAAAGCTGAACCTGCCCCCGTTTCTTTACCCAGTTCATTTTGACTATCCTCTCCAGTTACATACCCCCTTCACCCCCTTCCCCTTCCCAAAAAATAAAATCATTTCGATTTTGTTAATGAACACCGTTGTCTGTGTTGCTGTTTTCGCGGGAATATTTTAAACCGGGGACGCAGACTGTGGCGGGGGGCGGGTTCAGTGTTCTGATGCAAATGATGCTTCTAAACTCCCGGAATGCCAGGCTCCGCACTGGTGGACTGGTTATTTCAATGGAGAACATGAAAAACACCTCCCAGACTGACCAGGGTAACCAGTGACTGCACTGTGTATGTGTCCTGATGCTGGACCTGACACCGCCTCTGTACCCTGCTAAAGGTCACTGTCCTGCCCAATTACCAAGCCCCTTCCCCCCCTCCAGACAGACTCTCCCTCAAAAGAACCTGACTGAAACAGTAATGGAGAGAAACAAACATTTTATTGCGAACCAGACATGAAACGTGGGGGGTGAAACTTGGACGGGGGCTTGTGTGAGGTGGGTAGGAAAGGACTTATGAAATTTTGGGGAATGTCAGCCTTCTAGTGCTAGAGCAGTCTGCAGGGGTTGACTGAAAGTTTTAACGGCCCTTGCCGCCCCTCCTTCTTTGGACTTTGGGTGAGGGTGGTGTGGGACTTGGTGGCGGGTGAGGGCGGTTACAGATAGACTGCAGCGGGGCTCTGTCCTCCTGCCTCCGGTCTTGCAGAACATCCACAAGGCGCCGGAGCGTGTCCGTTTGCTCCCTCATTAGTCCAAGCAGCTTTTCAGTAGCCTGTTGGTCCTCCTGACGCCACCTCTCCTCCCGTTCCATGACTGCTCGGTGCATTTGTGACAAGTTCTCCCTCCACTGTGTCTGCTGGGCTGCCTGGGCTCGGGAGCATCCCATTAGTTCTGAGAACATGTCTTCACGCGTCTTCTTCTTCCTCCGCCTAATCTGCGCTAGCCTCTGGGAGTGTGCTGACAGGCTGGGTTGGGAGACAGTCGCAGATGTGTCTGTGTGAATTGTGAAAAGGGAGTGAATTCCTGAGACAGATAAATGAAATTGTATACAAAGAACCTAGTCTTTCTCTGTGAACAAGACCATGCACTGCACCTCTCACATGCGCACTCAGGACAAGGTCGAATTTTCGGCCGTCGCCTTCAGTGCCTGTGGACTTGCGGAGGTCTTGGAGTGATCTGAGAAGCGTGGCTGGAGACCTGAACTTCTGGAGCGGGCAATAATGGTAAGCCGCAGACTTGTGGCTGCTTTAAACTCCAGCAGTAGCACTGGCCTCCTTTCACATTGAAAGCAATGCCAGTCTCTGCTGCCAGCAATCAGGACAGCATGAACTCTGCCCCTGTCCCACCCCCTCGCGGCTGTCCCAGGGAAAGATCCCTGTATGCTGCCCCTCTCCCTCCACCGCGTGGCTGTAAAGCAGTCCCAATACTAACATTCCCCTCCCTAATTCAAAGCAGGGCGTCATGAGCGACATCACCCTTCTGAGGATCCCGGACACCCAGAGAGAACGCATGCTGCGGGAAAGCATGCAGAAACCGGGGCCGTATGCCGCCATGCTATGTCGGGCCATGATCCCGGAGTACTTGATTGTGGCGTGGAGGGGGCATGTCTGCTACCACGGAGGGCCCACTAAGATCGCCCTACCCCGGAACCTGATCAACAGGCTTGAGCTCTACCTCCACGAGACCTACGAGGAGTTCTCCTACGAGGATTTCTCGTCGATCCCCGGCCACATTGACCGGATTTTCGCGTAGGTGCACTGGGACTTTGGAGTGGAGCGTCTTGGGCCTGGGAATCATGTAGTAACGGACATTGTGAAATTTTTTTAAAATACTTGGGACTAAATTGAGAAGAGCCTAAGACAGAGAAATCATGAAAACCCATTTGTTACCTTTGTAAATATTCCTGTTTTGTACCTGATTATTTTTTTACTAGTTTACAGCACTTTTATAAATATACATTGTTAATAGTATAAATATTACCGTTCTGTTTTAAATAAATGTTTACATGTTTACAGCACTTACTGCTTGATCCTTCCCCTGATTCTGTGTCCGGGGTAAGGGATGGGGACGGTTGGTACGGGATCTCGGTAAGGGTGATGAAGAGCTCCTGGCTGTCGGGGAAATCAGCGGTGCCAGCGCTGTCGACTGCCTCGTCCTCCTCATCTCCTTCTTCATCTTCCCCGTCCGCTGTCATGTCCGACGAGGAACCGGCCGCGGACATGATCCCATCCTCGGAGTCCACGGTCAGGGGTGGGGTAGTGGTGGCGGCCGCTCCCAGGATGGAATGCAGTGCCTCGTAGAAACGGGATGTGTGGGGCTGGGATCCGGAGCGTCCGTTAGCCTCTTTGGTTTTTTGGTAGCCTTGTCTCAGCTCCTTGATTTTCACGCGGCACTGCGTTGCATCCCGGCTGTAGCCTCTCTCTGCCATGGCTTTGGAGATCTTCTCGTAGATCTTAGCATTCCTTCTTTTGGAGCGCAGCTCGGAAAGCACGGACTCATCGCCCCACACTGCGATGAGATCCAAGACTTCCCGATCAGTCCATGCTGGGGCCCTCTTTCTATTAGATTGCACGGCCATCTCTGCTGGAGAGCTCTGCATAGTTGCCACTGCTGCTGAGCTCCCCTCGATGTCCAAAGAGGAACTGAGATTCAAACTGCCCAGACAGGAAAATGAAAATGAATTCAAATTTTCCCGGGGGTGTGGCTGGTCAGAGCATCCGAGCTCTGACTGCTGTCCAGAGCGTCAACAGAGTGGTGCACTGTGGGATAGCTCCCGGAGCTATTACCGTCGATTTCCATCCACACCTAGCCTAATTCGATATGGCCATGTCGAATTTAGCGCTAATCCTCTCGTTGGGGAGGATTACAGAAATCGATTTAAAGAGAGTTTTATGTCGAACTAAATGGCTTCCTGGTGTGGACGGGTGCAGGGTTAATTCGATATAACGGCGCTAAAGTCGACATAAAAGCCTAGTGTAGACCAGGCCTAAGACTCCAACAGAGGAGATGGCCCAGGTTTAAGGAACAAACCTG
>NW_020698842.1:0-1082 GCF_002925995.2 Terrapene triunguis
AGACCTTTTGCATGAAGCATATTCCAGTTACATTATATTCACTCATTATCAATTTTTTATAAAATCATATAGACTGCAACATCACACAAATACTCCTCCTATCGACTGAATCTTATGGGTGGCAGTGGTGGGCTGGAGCAGGTTGGGTTCCCAGTATAGGGCTTCAAAAGTGAGATGTGAAAGATGAGATGGATCTTCAAGAACTTGAGCAGCTGTAACTTGATGGCTCCTGGAGTCACTGGTTCTATAATATTGAAGGGGCCCAGGACTTGATAGTCTAGTTTGGCAGATGGGTGGCTTGATCAAAAGTTCTGGGCAGAGAGCTGCAGCTTGTCCCCTATGGGCAGATTGGGGGCAGCCCACATGGTGCTTATAGGCTTGTTTAGTGAACTACAAGTGGCCCTTGAGCTCCCAGTCCACCTGATGTGGTGGGAGGCTATATCTGTGGTGGCTGGTACTGGGTAACTCACTGATGAGTCTGGGTGGTAGCCATAGTTTGCAAAGAATGGGCCATATTGGATCAAGGCATGGCTTGCATTTTTCTATGTAAATTCAGTGTAGCACAGGAGGGAAAAGCCAGTCACCCTGGCAGTAGCTCAGAAAGAAGCAAAAAGATACTTCTGTAAGATTTTATTAGTTTGCCTATTAGCCTGCAAGTGAAAGATGGATTAGGGGAGGGACTTGATGCCAAGGACTCCCAATATGATGCCTGTATGTAACCTGTGATAGCAGAAGGCTTTTTCAAGCTAGAGCCGAGCCATCTCCCCTGTGGTAGGAATTGTACGACACAGGATGAAGTGCACCACTGTTGTTAGCAGGTGGATGACAACCAGGATTACTAAGTGTCCTTGGGAGCACGGCAGCTCTAGAGTGA
The DNA here is from genome assembly GCF_002925995.2 of Terrapene triunguis. NCBI lineage: Eukaryota > Metazoa > Chordata > Testudines > Emydidae > Terrapene > Terrapene triunguis. Next base: position 875 of record NW_020698842.1, read on the forward strand.
AGTCCATTGAGATAGTCGATCAAAGCTGTGGATTCATGGGCAGAGGTTGGAGGAGATCTAGGGGCTTCAATCCTGAGTTCTTGGTATGGGCGCGCAGGTCACAGGATTGCATATAATCTTAGATGTAAGCTCAGAGGCCTGGCCACCAGAAGCTCATTGAGACCAGATTCCAAGTCTTTAGCTGGCCAAAATGGCCTGCAAAAGTGAA
>NW_020698842.1:1092-4636 GCF_002925995.2 Terrapene triunguis
GGTAGTGTGGACATCAGCCACCTAGTTCAACTTAAAATTGTAGTGCAGACATGTCCTGCGTCTGTTTAGTCAACAAAGGAAGAGGCCATGCTGTGATGAGAGCACTTGCCAGATTGCTTTCTGGGGAAAGCAACTATAAGAATGAACTCTGGGAATGATCCCATATCTCTGAGCTGTTTGGACACTTACAGGGAAGCATTACAGATGCAAGACAGAGATTCTCCAGAATTGTTTTGGGTATCACTGGAGCCTTTTTGACACTGGGAGATAACTACATCTCTACTATCATTTTGGACTTACAAACTTGGTCTCACCTGTTCATGTATTTTACATGTTTTAACCTCGAACTCTCATTTCTTTTTTTTAGCTAATAAATCTTGAGTTAGTTTACTAGAAGAGAAATTGGCTGCAGCATTGTCGCTGGTGTGAGATTGAGAGTATCCATTGACCTGGGGTATGTGACTGGCCCTTTGGGGCTGGGAGCATCATGGGCTGCACTGGCTTGGTGCTCTGGAACCACTCCGAATGAAGTTCAGACAGGACCCTTGTGTAATGTCACATCCCTCAGCATACACGCTTTAGGGCAAGCCTCCTCGGCTTCAGCGCCTCCTTGGGTCTGACCTCAGAGTGTTTCATGCCTGATTCATGCTGTGAGCTCCCTGCAGTGAGCCCACCTGAATAGGACACCTGGGGGAGGATTACTTGCCCCCAAAGGGACCATGCACCCCACCTTCGCAGTCAGCAGTGACTCTTAGCCAGCGTTGTAAAACAGAAGGGTTTATTAGTTGTCTGGAACACAGCGTGGAACAGATCTTGTAAGCACAGAAAGCAGGACGTTACAGCAAAGACCATCTTGGGGGGGGGGATCCAGAGCCCTGGGCTCTTCCATCTGAGTCCCAAGCTAGGAGAACGACCAGCTTCTAGCAGTCCACCCTCAATCACGCCCTGTTGCTCCTCCTCCATCCTTGGTCTCTCTTCCGGCCAAACTGGTCACCTGGCCTCCACCTCTCTCTTTGTTCTCCAACTCCTTCGGCTGGCTCCTTGGGTATGATGGGCTCCAGCTATCAGTTGCCAGGATACAGAGCATCCAGCGGGCTCAGGCAGCTAGATAGCACTCACACCTGCCCTCCAGTGCAATGATCACACACCCATGTTCCACCACCTAGATACTTGTGCAACACATAGGGGAAACTGAGGGGCACACAGTATTCTTGCATGTCACAGAGCAAGAACCCCCCCATCATCCTGGGGGTTGGGTCAAGGGTATAGTAGCCCTGCACTTATGTCTGTATGGCTGTCCTTAGCCTTGGGGCTGTGTAGCCCAATGGCCAGAGTAAATAGGGCTCCCCTCGGCTGCAGGGAAGTGCTACCCAATGGCCAGAGTCAATAAGGGAGGTTTGGTGGGCTGCCTACTCAAAGGGTAGGGGGACCCAAGCCCAGCAACTGCAATCTCCCTGGGGTACCTGGGCACCTGTCTGGATCTCAGCATCTCCTGCTCCTGTGGCCTGGAATTCCAGCTGCTCCTCAGCTGGAGCCAGTGAGGTGCATCCTCCCTACTCAGTGGTCAGCCCTGACTGAGCTGGGCTGCTCCCTTTTATACTGTAGCAGCCATTGAAGCATGCCCAGTAGGGACGAGGGGGTGTGGCTTCCACTGCCAAGAGTGCTGCCTTAACCCCGTCATCTCCAATGCAGGGCAAGTACACCCTGTCACAATGCAAAACATTAAGAACGTTCCCACTTCATCACAAGGGGCAACCTAAGGTGCGGATCTTTGGCTTCAATAACTTTTCATTACAAATTCTAGTTTGTCTGGGTGGTAGAGAAGGGGGCTGGAGAGCCTCAGGGGCCTGTGGCTCCATGGTAAGACTAATACTATAATCCAGGGGTTCACATTTGTTCCTGGCTTGGTGAAACCTAATTATCTATAATTCTATGAAACCTAAGTATCTCACTAGTTTGGGGGGGGTCTGCCCTGTTTTCTGACCTGAGATCGGCACTCTCAGTTCCGAGCTGCCCCAGACAGCATGACATGAGCATCCAATCTAACCTCCCGCACATCACAGGCTACAGAACCTCACCCACCCACTACTGCCCTCAACCTCTGGCTGACCTCCTGAAGTCCTCAAATCATGATTTAAAGATTTCATATGACAGACTCCACAATTTACTCTAGTCCATGGGTTCTCAGACTGGGGATTGGGCCCCCTCAGGGGTTCGCGAGGTTATTACATGGGAGTCATGAGCTGTCAGCCTCCCCCCCCCCCAAGCCCCACTTTGCCTTCAGCATTTATAATGGTGTTAACTATATTAAAAAGTGTTTTTAATTTATAAGGGGGGGGTCACACTCAGAGGCTTGCTGTGTGAAAGGGGTCACCTGTAAAAAAGTTTGAGAGCCACTGCTCTAGTCCAAACCAGCAAGTTACCTGTACCTCATGCTGCAGAGGAAGGTGAACACACACACACACACATGCCCTCGCCACACACACACACACACACACCCACACCTGGGTCTCTACCAATCTGACCTGGGGAAGAATTTCTTCCCTATGCCAAATATGATGATCAGTTAGATGGTGACCATGTGGGTGAGACCCACCAGCCAAAGATCTGGAGAAAAAATTGTAAGAACTCTGAGCCCTTCCCCTCTAGTGTCCCATCTGTGACCACTGGAGATGTTTCTATCAGCAATCATGCAGGGGCCATATGCCACTGTAGGAAATCTCATCATGCTGTCCCCTCCAGAAACTTATCAAGCTCAGTCTTGAATCAAGTTAGGTTTTGTTGTCCCCACTACCGCCTTTGACAGCTGTTCTGGAATGTCACAGCTCTGCTGGTGGGAAACCTTCTTGTAATTTCCAGCCTAAATTTGTTGAGGGCCAGATTATATCCATTTGTTCTTGTTCCTACACTGGGCCCTAACTTGAATAACTCCTCTCCCCTCCCTGGTGTTTATCCATCTGATGAATTTATAGAGAGCAATCATCTTTCCAATCAGCCTTTGTTTTCTTAGGCTAAACAAGCCAAACTCCTTCAGTTTCTTCTCATCAGGTAGGTTCTCCATTCCTCTGATCATCCTAATAGTTCTTCTCTGGGCTTCAGAATCATGTTTTGATTTCTTTGACCCTAAATCAGATTCCTTAGGGCTGGAGATGAAAATGTCACAGAGCTGGAAGGGGAATTTGAATGGATCCCAAACACAGTGTGATTATTCAGAGTTTAAATCCCAGGTTCCATCTTTTGACAAAGCGACTTCTGGGCTTTTTCCTGCTGAGCTGGGATTGTTTGCAGGTGGAAATGTGGACTGTTGTTCCTATTATGATGATTCTAAACCTTACATAAATATCACAACTAGTAATAGTAACGAGACTTTGCAGAGTGAAGCAGATTTGAACAGATCAGAGGAGAACACAATGGGAGAATCTCTTGTCATGATTCGGAATCATCAGATGTAACCTCCTCTGGAATTTCAGTTTATATGAAACTGAACGTGTCTTATACCTCTCTGGCCTGGTCTACACTACGAGTTTAGGTCGACTTTAGCCGC
>NW_020698843.1:0-2568 GCF_002925995.2 Terrapene triunguis
GTCTTCAATCCTGCTTCATACCTCTGGAGGAACTTTGCTACAAGCTGAAGCTTTGAACAAAGGACTGAGGACCCATCGCAGCAGGGGATGTATTCCAGAGACTTGATTTGAACCTGCAGTTTATTCTATCGCTGCTGCAAGCCTGAACCAAGAACTTTGCCATTACTGTATGTAATTGATTCCATTTAACCAATTCTAACTCTCATCTCTATCTTTTTCCTTTTATGAATAAACCTTTAGATTTTAGATTCTAAAGGATTGGCAACAGCGTGATTTGTGGGAAAGATCTGATTTGTATATTGACCTGGGTCTGGGGCTTGGTCCTTTGGGATCGGGAGAACCTTTTTCTTTTACTGGGGTCTTGGTTTTCATAACCATTTGTCCCCATAACGAGTGGCACTGGTGGTGATACTGGGAAACTGGAGTGTCTAAGGAGATTGCTTGTGAGACTTGTGGTTAGCCAGTGGGGTGAGACTGAAGTCCTCTTAGTCTGGCTGGTTTGGTTTGCCTTAGAGGTGGAAAAAACCCCAGCCTTGGGCTGTAACTGCCCTGTTTGAGCAATTTGTCCTGAGTTGGCACTCTCAGTTGGGTTCCGCCAGAACCGCATTGTCACACTACCGACACCCCCCTCTCTGCCTGTCCCCCCTGCCTTCTCCCACCCACATCCTCCCACTCTGCCTGGCCCCCCGCCTTCTCCTACCGACACCCCTCCCTCTCTGCCTGTCCCCCCTGACTTATCCCACCCATGCCCCCCTCTGCCTGTCCCCCCTGCCTTCTCCTACTGACACTCCCCGTCTGTCCCCCCTGCCTTCTCCCACCCACACCCTCCCTCTGCCTGTCCCCCCCGCCTTCTCTCACCCACGTCCCCCTCTCTGCCTGGCCCCCCGCCTTCTCCCACCCACACCCTCCCTCTCTGCCTGTCCCCCCGCCTTCTCCTACTGACACCCTCCCTCTCTGCCTGTCCCCCTGCCTTCTCCTACCGACACCCCCCTCTCCGCCTGTCCCCCCTGCCTTCTCCCACCCACACCTTCCCTCTCTGCCTGGCCCCCCTGCCTTCTCCCACCCACACCCTCCCTCTCTGCCTGTCCCCCCTGCCTTCTCACCCACGTCCCCCTCTCTGCCTGGCCCCCCGCCTTCTCCTACTGACACCCTCCCTCTCTGCCTGGCCCCCCGCCTTCTCCCACCCACACCCTCCCTCTCTGCCTGTCCCCCCGCCTTCTCCTACTGACACCCTCCCTCTCTGCCTGTCCCCCTGCCTTCTCCCACCCACACCCTCCCTCTCCACCTGTCCCCCCTGCCTTCTCCCACCCACACCCTCCCTCTCTGCCTGTCCCTCTGCCTTCTCCTACCGACACCCCCCTCTCCGCCTGTCCCCCCTGCCTTCTCCCACCCATACCCTCCCTCTCTGCCTGTCCCCCCACCTTCTCCTACTGACACCCCCCTCTCTGCCTGTCCCCCCGCCTTCTCCCACCCATGCCCCCCTCTGCCTGTCCCCTCTGCCTTCTCCTACCGACACCCCCCTCTCTGCCTGGCCCCCCTGACTTATCCCACACACACACACCCCTGCCCATGCCCCACTTTCCTGCATCCTGCCTCCCTGAACCCCTCTGCCCCCATCCCGACCAGGCCCCATTCCCCCAGCCTCACCTCCTTTGGCCCCATGCTCCCCCCACCTTGTGCTGTCTATTTAACAGCCACAGCAGCTGTCTGATAAGAGTATTCAACCCAGGAGAGTCCCAGGGTGGCACTGGAGGGACTGTTAGTGCTGGCGGAGCCGGGCATGCTGCAGGCAGGCACCGTGCAAGCTTCCCACGAAGCTCTGCAATGCCTGACCCACAGCCCCGTTATTCCAGCTCTGGGCTCTTCCCCCAGCTCTTCAGTCTCGACTTCCAGCCCCCTGCTTTTCCCAGCTCTTCCCCACCGCTCCACCTAGTCCCCATGTGCAGCCTCTCTTATCTCAGCCTTACTCTGCCATGCCCCTCCATCCCAGTCCTTACCCCCTGCTATGCCAGGCGCGGGCGGCTCCTCCCTCTCCCCCCAGCATTCTGCAGTCACCACCCACAGCTCCCCTTCCCTGCTGCTCCAGGCCGGGGCTCCCCCCACAGGGCTCTGTGGTTCTGGGAAACGTTTCAAATATAAAGAAGAAGCTGGTGTTTGCGTGTGGGGGGGGGGCTGCTGATCTCACCATTTCAGAAAGACACCCGCATTGCTTAAATATGGCACAAATTCTCTGAGATCAAAGTTCTGCGCCTCGCACATCCTGCAAAGTGTTTCGGTTTCACTGCATAACTCGGGGCTGTGACAGATCTAGCTCCAGTTATTTGCATTTATCACATTAGTTCCCTTCTATTCATGCCCCTGAACTGCTGGCTTCTCCAGGGCGATGCTTGGTGTGCATTTGGAGTCAGAAATGAGCAGATGGAAATGAGTGTCCCGGGAACGGCACCTTCACATGGGCTTCCAGCAGGCACCAGGACAGGGTTGCAAAAGGGATCAGCATGTAGCAGCTCCCACGGAGCGCAATGGAGAATGTCCCCGTCCCCCCGCGCCATGGAGCGCAATGGAGAA
>NW_020698843.1:2578-8317 GCF_002925995.2 Terrapene triunguis
AATGGAGAATGTCCCCGTCCCCCCGCGCCATGGAGCGCAATGGAGAACCCCCCCCCCCCCCGGGGGCCCAATGGAGAACACCCCCCCCCCCCCCCCGCATGGAGCGCAATGGAGAAGACACCTCTCCCCCCACCCCGCCCAGTGTGGAGCACCATGGAGATCAACTGCCCACCCCAATGTGGAGCGTAATGGAGAACAGCCCCCCCCCACCAATGGAGAATTCAGGGGCTGTTGGCTGCTGAACTCTTTAGAAATTCTAGCCCCAGCGGAGGGGAAGGCCCGGCTCGCATGGCCATGGGGTGTCCTAAATCTACCCAAGTCTGTTGGGCCCCACATGTCAGTCCCTTCGCGGAGCACCCTTCGTGTTCACCAGGCCCTGGGCTTAGCTTCCCACAGCTCCAGGAACAGCCTTCGGGCTGCAGCGCTGCATGCGCTCAGCCAGGGCCCCGCAGCGAGTCCGGAGCTGTTCAGGCTCCCGCTGGAGTCTGCTGCCCCCGCAGGGAGCGATGCGCCCGGTGAGCGTCTGCAGCGGTGCAGCGCAGCCTTCTCAAGCCACCACGTGTTAGTCACCGGGAATCCAGCATGAGCGAGGCCTGAGCTCCGCATGGAAAAGTCACGCTCCAAACAGAGCTGGCACAGGCAGAAGCAACTGTTCCATGACTCCATGCCCTCCTGGGATCCATGTGGCGCTGCCTGCCTGTGTCAACATCTCCCCCTCACACCTCTGTGACCGGTTCCCCCCGGGTGCCACCTGGAACTGGGGTGCCACTGAGCCCCCCGACCCACCAGCCTGGGCTCCCTCTCCCACTGTGCTGCTGTGACAAGCTGAAAAGCCTCCAAGCCTGCACTTTCACCAGCATTCACACAGGCAGGGCCACACCCAGCTGCAGTCACATGCAGGCTCTCTAAGCACCAGGCGCCCAGCCCAGAACCCAGAGCAGCACATCCTGCCCTGGCCAAATCTGGCCAGTATATGGGTTTAACACCCGGCCCACCTCTCCCTCAATGTGAAGAGGACCACACTTGTGATAACCAAGCAGAGATTTCCCCCAAGCACTCCAGTCAAAACTCACTGGTTTGGATTAAAACATAAAATAAGTTTATTAACTACAAAAGATCGATTTTAAGTGATTATAAATGAAGGATTAAGTGGGGTTGGTCCTGCTTTGAGCAGGGGGTTGGACTAGATGACCCCCTGAGGTCTCTTCCAACCCTAATCGTCTATGATTCTATGATAAATGACAGCAAACAGATCAAAGCAGATTACCTAGTAAATAAACAAAATGCAAAATAAGTCTAAGATACTAGAAAGATAGGATATGAACTAGCAAATTCTCACCCTGACTGATGAGACAGGCGGGCTGCAGATTCTTATGGGACAAGCTGCACTTCCTTTGCAGACTGGAGTCCCCAGGTCTTTCATACGCAGACTAGAAATCCCTTTAGCCTGGGTCCAGCACTTCCCCAGTTCAGTCTTCGTTCCGCAGGTGTTTCCAGGAGTCTCCTTGTGTGGGGCGTGAAGAACCACGGATGATGTCACTCTGCCTTATATAGCTTTAGCATATGGTGGGAACCCTTTGTTTCAAAGCGGGTTTCCAGACCAGTCTGTGGAAAAATACTGACATCCCAAGTTGGAGTCCAGAGTCATGTGGCCTGGTCACATGTCCTTGTAGAGTCACAGCAGCCGTCACTCACAGGCTGTCTGACGCATTCTCAGGGAGGCTCACCTGGTGGGAGATAAGCTTCTCCTAACGACTGTTGTTTTTTCTCATGGCCCATTGCCCTGAATAGGCCCTTCCCAACCAGCTATTTAGACTAGTGGGTGTTATCCAGGTGTAACTACATGTGAAATGCAGATACATGGTCAATATTCATAACTTCAGCTACAAAAATGATACATACATGCAAATAAGATAATCATGTTCAGCAAATCATAACTTTTCCAGTGACATCTCACATGACCCATCTTGTACAAAATGCATCATAATTATGCCATGATCATATCATAATAATATCACTGTGAAGAATACGGGGTGCAGTGTCGTAACCACCTGTCTTTGTTCCCCCTCACAGCTCTGCTGTGCCCACTTCTCCTCCTCCCTTGGCTGCCAGGTGGCAAGAGCTAATGTCCTTGTGGCTTCTCGTGACCCCATTCCCATGTGGCCCGCCCGATAGGTCCTTCGTGCACCTGCTTCCCTGCCTCCCCATGCAGCTCTCACTCCCTTGCACTCGGGGGGGGGGGGGGGGGGGGGGCACTGCAAAGGGCCGTCCACACTTAAAATGCTACAGTGGTGCTGCTGCAGCGCTCCAGTGAGGACCCTCTGTGCCCGCCCGTTGGGGGTGCATTTCTCCCACCCTGAGCGATGTTGTTAGACCGCCCTCATTGCCTAGCCTAGACCTGGCCAAAGTCCCATAAAGAGTGACACAAAGTCCCCACGCACCCTCCGGGGGCCCCGTCTGTAATCCACCAGCTGGTGTGGCAGGAGGGGGCTGGGGAAAGCCGGAGGCAGGACTGCGGAGCGCTGCAGGGGAGACACCATGCCAGGAGCTGGCGGCTCTGTGGGCTCTTTCCGTTCCCATCCTCGCCTGGCAGACGGCAAGGGCCCCCTCCGTGCCTACTGGCATCCCCCCAGCACACCCACAGCAAGGCCTGCGTCTGCTCAGACACCACGGTGTCAGGCCCAGCACAGAGCTGCTGCCGCCTCTGCCACGCTTCCGTGTCTGCTGACTGAAGGGCCTGAGCGCTGGGCTGCCACCACCCCATGTCCCCCACGGCAGCCTGGAGCACCAAGGGAGCCAGCAGGCTGGGGGCGGTGTGTGGCTGGAGTGGCTAGTGGGGTGTCCTGGGAGCACTGTAATCTAATGGCTAGGCCGTAACCTTGGCCAGAGCCACAACGAGCATCCCCTCCCCCTCACAGCGCTCCCAGGGCAGTGGGGAGATGCCACAGACCCATAGGGGCTGTGCTGTGCCCCAGCTTGTAACGCCTCCCTTGGGAGGCCCCAAGGGGTCCCGCTCTTCCACAAGGCCACATGGCCTCCTAGCCTGAGCCCTGGACTCCGGCGCGCCTGGGTACGTCTACACGGCAAGCAGAGCCCTTGGCAGCACGTCTCAGAGCCTGGCTCCACATCCATGGGCTGCAGGATTCGCGCTACACTGCTAAAAGCAGCCGTGTAGACATGGGTGCTCAGGGTCTCAAGCCCTCTGCCTTCCCTAGGCCTGAGTACCCCACAGCTAGTCTCAGCTCCGGGGCCTGCCAGAGCCCCACACTGCGGGCCGGTGCTCCCCAAATGTTTTACATCACGCCCTCTCTTACCCCAATGTAATCTGCCTCCGCCCCGCGCCGGGAGCCAGGGACAGGAGTGGGGGCACGGTTGGGGCTGGGAGCCGGGCCGGAGCCAGACCGCCATTGGGGGCTGGAGCTGGGGCCAGGAGCCGGGGGCTGTGGGTGAGGGCAGCGTGGAGGAGCGGGGTCAGGAGCCAGAGGCCGGGGCTGGGACTGGAGGTGGGGTCGGAGCGGAGCTGAGGGCAGAGCAGGACTGAGTGGTGCTCCCTCCCCCCCCCGTGGGGGCTGGCCCGGGCCCCGCTGTGCCCCCGAATGGCAAAGTTTGGGATCTCTGCTGTAGACCCAGGCTCAGGGACTTGCTGCTGTGGGTTTCTGCTAGCTTTGTAGACATATCCCCAGTTTTTCCCCGTGAGCGCTGTCCAGCAAGTCCAACTATGAGCGATTCCTGGTCAGAGACTCTGACTCGCCCAGGGATCAATGCTCCTCGGCAGGTATCTGCAGTCACTCCATGAACCTGTTCAAATCAGAGGCGGGTCCTAGTCACCTGGCACGCTGCTTGGGATGGTCTTTGGGCAGCACAGCAAAGCAATGGTTCAGACATCGTCCAGACGAGCCAGCACCCGGCTCCTTTGGTCTTGCTGCTGTAGGATCCATCCTACCTTCCCCTCTCTAGCTGTTTGTTTGTCTTTGTCCCAGGTAAGAGACTGGGGAGGCCAGTTCTCCTCATGTCTCCTGTCACCGCCGCCCATTGGCCTTGCTGCAAAGCCGTGCTGAGGTCACACATTCAGCCCGCTGGGAACCCCCGTTCATAGGCACCAATTGTTCAGTCTTTGGGGTTTCCAGTGTCTCTCGGGTCTTCCATTGACATGGGCTGGCCACAGCCACTCCTGAACCACCCCAGAGAACACCCCTCCTGTCTCCTGCGCTGCCCTGGGGCAGCATGTAACCCTGGGGCCCACTGGGTAGCAATACCACAGTGATAGGAACACAGGGGTCATAACTATGTTACAGACAATTCCCCCTCCCGTCACAGGAGGGCAGGCCGAGCCCAGCTGTATGGGACTGGTCCTGTTTGTGCTGCAGGAACCTCGCCTTGGAGAGCATGTTTCTTGTGCCTGGCCTGAGTCCCTCCGCCATGTCTGCAGTCTCCCTGTCACCCAGGCCTGACCATGCTGCCCTGACCATGCTGCCCTGTAGCACAGCCGAGGTGACCTGCCGCATGGCTGGGAAGCCCCCACCCAGAAACTCCAGCATTGGCTAGGGTTACCATACGTCCGGATTTTCCCGGACATGTCCGGCTTTTTGGTCCTCAAATCCCCGTCCGGGGGGAATTGCCAAAAAGCCGAACATGTCCGGGAAAATATTCCAAGCTTTGTTTTGCCGGCATCCCTGCCCCAGTCCCCTGCTTACCTTAGAGCGGCTCCGGCAGGCTGTGAGCTGCAGGCGGATTCCCCCGCGGCGGCGGCTGCTGCTGCTCCCCCCAGACACCTCAGCTCTGTGCAGCTGAAGAGCCGGGCTGCCCGAGCGCTAGCGGCTTCATGGTTTGCCGGGCAGCCCCCAGACCTCCAGACCCTGCGCCCCCAGCCGGGCGCTTCCCCTCCCGGGCTCCGGCTGCGCTGGGCAAGCGCCGGCCGGGGGCGCAGGGTCTGGGGGCTGCCCGGCAAACCGTGAAGCCGGTAGCGCTCGAGCAGCTGTTTCGCGTGGCTGGGAGGGAGGAGGGGGAATGCGGGGCGCTCAGGGGAGGGGGCGGAGTTGGGGCGAGGACTTTGGGGAAGGGGCGGAGTTGGGGTGGGGAAGGGGCGGGGCCAGGGCCCCGTGGAGTGTCCTCTTTTTTTAATGTTTAAATATGGTAACTGGCATTGGCTGCATCTCCAGTGTGTCCTCCAAAGCTGGGCCCTGAGCTCTCCTGCCACCCCCGGGCAGGATCCCCGCACAGCCCTTGTCCAAGGGGACAGGAGACTGTAGCAGAGTCGGGGGAGATACCTCTGCTCCCTGAGTCCCTGCCTATTAATTTGCTTGGAATGCAGGGGCCCAAAGTGTCAAAGGTGTTAACATGACCCTGAAACTGTTCAACATTAAACCGTGTTCAGCAAGGTCCAGGGCTGATGCATAGGGTTACCATATTTTAAGTGTCCAAAAAGAGGACACTCCACGGGGCCCCGGCCCCACCCCATCTCCACCCCAGCCCCGCCCCGGCCCCGCCCAAACTCCTCCCCTTCCCCAAAGTCCCCGCCCCAACTCCGCCCCCTCCCCTGAACGCTTCGCCCCCCTGCTCCTCCCCCTCCCCTGCTTCCCGCGAACATTTGATTCGCGGGAAGCCTGAAGCAGGCAGGCAGCAGGTAAGCTGGGGCTGGGGCTGGGGCTGGGGGGGGGCATGAGGAGGCATGGCCCAGTCCAGCCCCCCCCAGTGTAGAACCAATGTGAATGAAATTGTTTTTAGTTATCCTGTACCATT
>NW_020698843.1:8327-10720 GCF_002925995.2 Terrapene triunguis
AGGTATTTGCTAATAGTTACAGATTAATAATAAATGTGGCATCTTTGTCTTGACCCCTAAAACGATCCTGTACAAGTTTGTGAAACAACACCAGCCGAGTGGCTCCCTCCGGCGGCCGGCCCCGGCCAAGAGGCTCTGGCCCCAGCGTCTCCGGCCCGGCTTGGCTCGGGCCCTGGGCGAACGGCGCCGGCCGGCAGCCGAGCAGTCCCGGTCCCAGCGGCTCCGGCCGGCTCGGCTCGGGCCCCGGTTCCGGCTGAGCGGCTCTGGCCTGGCCCCGGCCCTGGCAGAGCGAGCGGCGCCGGCCGGCAGCCGAGCACCCGCCGGCCCCAGCAGCTCCGGCTCCGGCCCCAGCGGCTCCAGCCCGGACCCAAGCCCCACGACCCCTCCCTCCCTATTTTCCCGGACATGTCCGACTTTTTGTCAATTCCCCCCGGACGGGGATTTGAGGACCAAAAAGCCGGACATGTCCGGGAAAATCCGGACGTATGGTAAACCTACTGGTGCACAGGAGCTCAGCCTGCAAACGCCCCACTCCGAATCCTTTCAATCAAGCAGCTAAAGCGATGGAAATCTCACTACAAAGTGAGGCTTTTATTTCAACAACAGCCTTTGTTCCTTTAGCTGGAGCGAGTTTTTAGAAGGAAAAGGCCCTGGTCTGACAGTCTCTTAGATGCTAACTGTCCTTGTGGGGAAAGGAGAAAACGGACTGTTGTTAAAGGCAGATCCCACTGCCTAAGAAGACACAATGAGACACACACACAAGGAGAGGGAAACAAACAGCAAAGCAGGAAAATGCAGCTTCTGTCTCTGTCACCGACTCCCAGCAGGAGAAACAAGGGCCCAGCACAGGGTGTGATCAGCCACGCTGAGACTTAGCAACCGTGCACCAGCATCGGGCTGCCTTGCTTTCAGATGTCTCTGGTCACAGGCTCTCGGCGCCCTTACAAAGCACGCCGTCTTGGGCAGCTAAGCCAGACGCTCATTACACAGAAGGCAAGAGGAGAGCACCAAGAAAGAAAACGAAAAAAAGAAACGGTGGGAAAGGAAATGGACAGAATGGGGTGGGGGTGACAAAGTCTCCGGCTGTGTCTACACTTAGAAGGCTACAGCGACACAGCGGCAGTGCTGCAGCTGCACCCACTGTTGTGCTTCGGTGTAGACCCTCGCCACAGCGCCAGGAGGGGGTCTCCGGTCCGCACAAGTCATCCACCTCCCGCAGGTGGTAGCTACGTGAATGGAAAAATCCATCCATCCCCCAGCACCCCCCTCCCGCCCCGTTAACAGGGCCCTGCCCCAGCCAGTGCTGGGGCCCCTCCTCTGGGTTATTCAGTGCACACAGCCTCAGGCCACGCTCCCTGCCCCAGGGACACCCCCCGGCTTGGCTGGCTGTGACTGGCCGTGTGCTGCAGCCCCAGGTGAGGCGGGCTCTGCACGCGGTGCCCAGCATGGGACCGAAGGGCCCTCGCTTGGGGTTGGGCTGGCAGGGTGCCGAGCCGCCGCCCGCTCTCCCCTTTGCTGGTGCACTGCATGGACAGGGCGACTGATCAGGCGGCGCAGCGTCCGTGTCAGGAAATGGCACTAATTGGCTTCCCGCTGGCTGGGCAGCGGCTTGGCAATCCAGCTGGGGAATTGCCACGTGCCAGCCAGACGGCCAATGTGGCTGCAGGCGCTGAGCTCTGGGGGTGGTGAGGCTGGGCCCCATGGCCTGGGCATGCCTGGGGTTCACTGGGGTCCTGTGTGGTGCCTGTGGGGTGTGCCCCCTGCTCACTGCCCCAGGCAGAGTGTGTGGGGGGCATGACTGGGCCACTGGCCCTGGGGGGTTAGGCCTGGGGCTGGTGGGGGGGTGGGGAGCAGGGGGGGCAGGGGCTGGGGCTGGTGTGGGGGTGGGGGGCAGGTGGGGGAGGGGTTAGGGCAGTGCCAATGCTAGCTCATTGGGGGCACTGAAAGAGCGAAGTTCTTATAATAAAAAGCGAATAGTGGGCCCCTTTGAGCGGCTCGGGACCCGAAGCAATCGCACCTTAGTCTGTTTATGGCTAGCGCCGGCTCCGGGGGCTTGTGTGGGGTTTGGGGGTCGCAGCAGTCGCAGGCCCCATCCAGGTGACAGGCGATGGGAGGGTGTCGGGCCCTTTATGTGAGTCAGCTGCTCCCCCTTGTGGCTGCTTGGACGAAAAATTCCCGAGTCAGCCCCGAGCCAGGTCTGTGCATGGCCCAGCGAGCTCTGGGGCTGTTCGGCATTGTGTGAGCGTGGGGTGGGGCTGATGCTGCTCAGAAGCAGGACATGCACCAGCACAGACACACAAGGCCAACACACACTCACATGTGCACACAATTGTATTTGCCTAGTTTTTCTTATCGACAAACTAGGCAAATACAATTTAGATGGGGCTACTATA
>NW_020698844.1:0-6151 GCF_002925995.2 Terrapene triunguis
CCCCCGGGGGGGGGGGGGGGGGCGGTCCAATGGCGCCTCCACCCCCCACCCACCCTCACCCCCGTCCTGGGGCAGAGCAGGCCCTGGGCAGGCAGGGGTTAAAACTCAGCATTCCCTGGCACCCTCCCTGGGACTTTCCATTTTAATTAACTTCTCTTTTAAAGAACCTCCCCCCCCCCCCCCCCCCCAAAAGGGGGGGGGCCCCCCCGGGGGGGCATAGGGACCCCCCCCCCCCCTGCCAGCCCAGCTCTGGGAGGATGGGGGGGGGTAGTAAAGTCAGATTGGTGCCCCCCACAAGGAGGTGTGGGGGGTGTCTGGCAGAGCCCTGAGCCCGGGGCAACTGATGGCTGAGGAGTCAGACCTGTGAATTGAACCGGCATTAGCCAGGGAATCTCCATTAGCTGTTAGCCGTGTGGAGACTAGGACACACAGATGAGCACTTCTCATTCAGGCCTGGAGAGGGCAATGGTGCACATGCCGACATGGAAGCACAGGAGGGCATGCGCACGGACGCGGGAATGCATATGAATCCGCACAAATGCACACGCATCCACACACACACAAACCACATACATATCCACACGTATGCACACACAAATACCTGCATGCAGATACACACACCGATGCATGTGCGTGCGCGCACACACACACACACAGAGGAACCAACTCAACTTTCTGCAGCTCCCCGTGGAGCGAGGTGGTTTGAAGCAGCCCCAGCCCAGAGATGTTGCTCTATTAACACAGGACTATGCCAGCAGGAGGCCCTGGGGGGTGCAATGGAGTTGGGGGGCCCAGTCTGCACCTTGCAAGAAAATTGTCTGGGCTCTTTTTAGAGCAAGAGCTCCTACGTGCCCAGGGCAAACCCAGCTTGGCCATGCACCCTGAATGCTGGCTGGGCCGGCAGCCCCAGGGGCTCATGATTCTGTGCATTCTGGCCTAGTGCGTGTGGCTACGTCCCCCCAGCACAGCTCTGCCAGTGGTGCCCCTCAGTCCCAACCTGCTATCCTAGCCCTGGGCTCCCCCTCCCCACCAACTATTCAGGTTTCATGACCTGGGCAAACAGCCACTAGGTCCAGGCATGGGACCAAAGCTCTGAGACCCAGGGCCACCCCCCTGCCCCCTCCTCCCCAAGTAGGGTGACCAGATGGTAAGTGGAAAATATCGGGACCACTGCAGGGGGGGGCGTTGTTGTTTTTTTTACACTCACCCGTCCAGGTCTTTGGCGGCAATTCAGCGGAGAGCCCTTCAGTCGTGGACGGTCTTCGGCGGTGGGTAATAAACCTTGCCGCCAAAGACAGAAGCACCCGCCGCCGAAGACCGTCCGCGACTGAAGGACTCTCCGCCGAATTGCCGCCGAAGACCAGGAAACAAAATATCGGGACAAATGGCGTCCCGACCGTACTCCGGTCAGGACGCGGGACAAACGCCTGAAAATCGGGACAGTCTGGTCACCCTATCTCCCAGTGAGGCACAGAGGGGAGTTTTGGATAAGGGGGACATTTACCAACCAATTTGGGGGGGTCTCCTCCAGATCCCCCCGCTCTCCAGGAGTCTCTCCTTCATTCCCCGGCAGCACGTACCCTCTAGAGAAGCCTGGCTGATTGCTCTTTGAGATCCCCCCATCCCATGGGAATAGGCCTTATGCAGAGAACCCCAAGCTCCAGATGCCCAGGGCCACGTGCCAGGGTGAAACTGCCCCCCCATGATTCTGCCGCCCCAGCTGTCTGTGCCAGATCCTGCGGGCATGCGCCAACGTGGCGAAGCAGGACTAGAACCTGCATCCTCTAGCTCCAGAGACACCTGCCCCCAGGGCCAACGAGAAGTGCGGGAAGCCAGTACAAATTACCGGGGCTCAGTGGTCCGGAAGGGGGCCTGGCTTCCCCGGCTTCCCCCCCCTCGTCGGCACTGTTTAGCCGGTCCGCCCTTGCTGGCGAGCCAGAAAAAAAATTTTCACCAGGGCCCGAACCCGCTCTCGGCAGCCCTGCCTGTCCCTGCCTGGGTCTGGAAGCCATGGGGCTGCTGACACTTCCCCGTGGGCCCAGCCACTGCAGCAGCTTCACGCCCACCGAAAGCCGGCATGTCGCACGGTGCGTGGCTGTCGGTCCGTCTGTTTAGGGCAGGTTCAGAGAGGAACCGGGGGAAAGCCTCGCTCCCGCTGGGCTGGTTCGTGGGGGGGAGATCCGATCCTCCCGGTTGGTTCGATGCAGAGGGAGTTTGTTGCACAGAGCTGGTGGGCAGCGCTGCTTTGCAATGTGTTGCGACACACAACATACACACACACACACACACACTCTAACCCACAGAGCTGGACACGGAACCCAGGAGTCCTGACTCCCAACCCTACCTCCCCGCTCTAACCACTAGCCCCCCATACCCCTCCCCGAGCTGGGAATAGAACCCAGGAGCCCTGATTCCCAGCCCCCCCCGCTCTAACCACTAGACCCCACACCCCTGACTCCCAGCCCCCGCCCTCTCTAAGCACAAGCTCCCTCTTTCAAGTAGCAAGGGGGCAGCTGGGAAATGGGGTCAGGTGGCTGGGGGGGGGGGCCCAAGTCCAGCATCAAGGGGAAAAGCATCTCCTGCCTCCACCCCGCGCCCCTCCCTCTGGAGACCGCTGCTCCCCAAACAGCAGTGCTTGGCTACCTACTCCGGAGCCGACTACAATCTGGGCCTTGTGCTGCTCTCTTGGCCACGGCTCAAGTCAAACACCAGGGCTGATTTGTTGCCGTCGGTGGCAGGGGATGGAAAGGCGCGCACAGGTCTGAGGGGCCGCGGCCGCCACTCCGGGCGGTGCGGGAACAAGGGGGGCATTGAGGGGAGAGGTGGTTCCCCCAGGCTGTTTCCCGGCAAGCTCTCCCAGTATAGAGATTTGGGGGGAGGGGGAGCTGACGCAGAGCCCTGCAGGGTGCGATGGTGGCTGGTGGAGGAGGCCAGGGCTGGAATGAACCGGAGCTAGTCTGCCGTGCCCACCAGGACGCCCTCTCTTGGGAAATTTGCGAGGGGTGCCCTGACCTCATGCCGGCTTGTCCCCCACACTGCCCCCACCCCCTACCCGGGACGCTGTGCAGAGAGGGGGCAGCCCTGCGTTTCCCCCTCCCCACGACCTTCCAGCCGAAGGGATGGTGTAATGGAGTTTGCACACACACACCCCCCCGCTCACTACCGGCCCCTTGTGGTGAGTCGTGGCGCTGTAGATGGAGAGCGCCCCCTGTGTTCACCAGCGGGTCCTTTCTCTCCGGCCTCTGGGCTGCTCCCGGCCCTGAGTGAACACAGAATCTTCTTGTGTAGATTCCAAGGCCAAGGGACCGTCGTGATCATCTCGTCTGACCTCCTGGGTAGCCCAGGCCTGCAAATCTCCGTCTCCAAGAGCCCTTCCTTCCCCGTGGATCCTCCCCGGGCCAGCCCCCGTGGACGTTCAGTAGCCGCCCGTTCGGCATGGGCTCCTTTAGCAAGTAAGCCTGAGAAGCCCAGATGGGCCATCAGTCCCCCTCCCTGGTTGACCTGCGCTACTCAGGGGTTGACTGGAGCCAGGCGCCCTGGGCCAGCTGGTCTGCCAGTGCGAACCGGTGCCTCCATTCTTGTGCGGCATAAAGCGAGTGAGTCTGGGGAGTGTCTCTTCCTCCTGCCCTGGCTCATGAGGATACAAAAGGCTTCTCCTGCCTGAGGGGTCCCAACAGCCCCCCTTCACTGTTCGGCTCCAGCATGGGGTTGTTTATCACCAGCTCCTGCCTCCCTTCTCCCCCTCCCGCCCCAGCTCTGTTGTTCCCCCACTCACTCACATCTCTGCAGCAGACTCCAGGGTCCCAGCCAAGTGGGGGGGGGGGGAGTCCCCAGGGCGGGGGAGTCCCCAGGCCAGTGGCTTGGATCTGGGCTGAAGCATTGAAAAGGGAGAGAGGACTGGGGATCAGGACTCCTGGGTTCTCTGTCTAGCCCCAAGACAGTGATCCGGGCATTAGAGCAGGAAGATTAGTAGTCAGGACCCCGGGGTTCTCTTGCCACCCGTGTGTAGCCTAGTGTAATTCAGCACTACTAGTGGTTTGAGCAGGATGTGGGAGTCAGGACACCTGGGTTCTGTCCCTGGCTCGGGGCGGGAGTGGGATCTGGTGGGTTAAAGCTGGTGGGCTGGGAATCAAGACTCTTGGGTTCTATTCCTAACTCTGAGAGGGGGATGCTGGCCAGCAGTTAGAGCAGGGAATCAGGACGCCTGGGTTCAGGAACTCTGCGCCCCAGGATGTTGGGCAAATCACTTCCCCTCTTTGTGCCTCAGTTTCCCCCGTCTGTACCACAGGGATGACAGGGGCCTGCAGGGGGGGAGGCTCCATCCTGACAGCCCTTGGAGGTCCCTGGAGGACAGAGCTAGAAAAGGGCCCAAGGGTCCCCTGGAGCCCCAAGCCCCAGTGACTGCACCTCGCTGCAAGGCAGCGCATCCCCCCACACAGGCAAGCAGAGAGGGCCTGAGTGGCCGGCGCTGCTCCTGGCAACTCCCCAGCCCCAGAGAAGCAGGAGGCCGTGGGATCCAGCCCCACCTTCCCCAATGAAGAGCTCCAGGGACTGGCGTGAAACCCCAGTTTCTTATGGAGACATGGGGCAGCTTCTAATGGAGCGTAGGGTAAACAGCAGCGCTACCACCGCTCCGAGCTGAGCTCTCAGCTGTGTGGTCAGGCCCCTGAGGCAGTTCTAACTGGATCAGGGCTGTCTTGGAGAGGTAGTGTCCTCTAGTGGGTATGGCCGGTACTCAGGACACCAGGGTTCTACTGCCATCCTGGCTGGGTGACCTTGGACATGTCATTTCCCGTCTCCGGGCCTCAGTTTCCCCTCCTGCCCCTGGCCTATTCCAATTGGGCTTTCTTGCTCTGTGTCTGTGCAGTGCCTGGCCCAATGGGGCCCTGACCTCCAACGATGCCTCTCGGCACAGTTGCAGCATAACTAGTCATTTCGGTGGCTGCATTCTGCCAACCGAGGGACTTTATGCTTCAAGTCGTCTCCCGGCTGTGCAGCTGTTAAAGCACTGCTGTGTTCCGCACCAGAGGTGGCTGCTCTTCAGCGCTGGGTGAAACCAGCTCAATTTCTCTGTGAGAGACACAGCAGCCTGGGGCTTTTGGAGCAATTGGGATCTGACTTCTAGCCTTGAGCAAGTGTCTGGGAGTCAGGACTCCTGGGTTCTACTCCCTGATCTAGTCAGGAGTGCGGCTTGGTGGTTAGCACAGGGACTGGGGGTCGGGGCTCCTGGGTTCTGCTGACACCCTGTTTGATGTTCGGCAAGTCACAGCCTGTGCCTCTGCCTCGGTTTCCCCATTTGCAAAAAGAGGACAAGGGCCAAATTTGGCAAATGCTCAGAGATGCATGGATGGCACGGGCGTGCCAGCGAGAGGGGGGAAACCTGCGCCCTGTCTAGCCCCTTGAGACCCGGCTTTCCTGTGGGCAGAGCGCTGAGAGCCCGTGTCCAGCCACCCCGTGTGATAGGAGGGAGGCCAGTGTTTCTGCAGGCTCGGCGCACGGGGATGCTGCAAGCACCTTACGTGTGGGGAGCAGAGATTTCCTGTCTCTAGGCCTCGGGGATGGCAGCCGCAGACCAGCAAGCTTCCGACGGCTTAAAATACCCTCACCCCAGCAACAGCGTTTCCTGCCAGCAGCTGCCTCTCGCCCTCTCGAGGTAGCGGCAGCTGGGGCCGGGCGCTGGGCGGAGGCAGGGGAAGGGGATCCAGCAGCACCTCCGCTGGGGACAGAAGGAAGCCCCCCACCTTGCTCGGCAGCAGCCCCTCCAGCCAAGGCACTGAAATGGGTCCCAACTAGGCCATCAGGAAGGGAGCAACAAGATGGCGCCTCCCAGCCAGCAGGGCGGAGCAGGGGGGGGTTGCCCAAGGTCCTTCTGGGATGCAGAGGAACCCCCAAGCATGGGGCTGGGGACTGTAGATAACTCCCCCCTCCAGAACCAAGAGACCCCACGCACACAGCAGGGCAGAGGCCATGGCAGAGCCAACCTCAACACCCTCTGTTTCATTCAGCCTCTGGGGGTCAAAGGCCCTTCAGCCCCGCTTCAGGGCAAAGCCCCCTGGCCTCCCTGCCAAGCGCTGGATGGGTGCGGGCTACGGGTGGAGGAAAGAGAGATGGGCGGGGGGGGGGGGGGGGGGGGGGGGGGGGGGGGGGGGGG
>NW_020698845.1:0-9449 GCF_002925995.2 Terrapene triunguis
TCTGGATCTAGGGGCGGTTTCAGTTTGCTGGCAGGAGACTGTACATGCGACCTTGCAGTTGCGGTGTGACCCAGGCACTAACATGGGCACAGAAGTTTGAGGAACAGGGCAGAGGCCTGTATGGGGCAAGGAGGACAGGGATTTGGGAAGCAAGAGCAGAGGATCAAACACTTTCTTAATGTGGGACAGGATGATCCCCATTTCAAAGATAGAGAAACCGAGGCACCAGGTGGGAGAGTGACCTGGCCAGGATCACGTTCCCACTCAGTGGCAGGGCTGCAGTAGAATCTGTTCCCTGCTCTCATCACTAGACCCTGCTGCCCCTTCTGTAGGACCCCTCCAGCCATCCTCTCCCATAGGTCATCCCCACCCCTCTCCAATACCAGGCTGTTTCCATAATGGAAGCAGGCTTGTAACAGAGTTCACTCACTGATAGGTACCCCTTCCTGGCCAGGCCTGGGGTCACAGCTTTCCTGCTGGGCTAGCACTCCCTCTGAGAGTCGCTAGGGCACTCGGGCAGTTTTTTGCCTGGGAACTCAGCCCTTCAGACAGGTGACTGTCTTTTAGTCCACTCCTTCCTGGGTCGCTCATCCCAAACGAAAAGTCCAAACACGTCTTTAACCATGAGATCTTGCATTATCTAAAAAAATAAAAAGGAGTCATATAAAAAATGGAAACTAGGACAGATTACAAAGGATGAATTTAGGCAAACAACACAGGAATGCAGATGCAAGATTAGAAAGGCAAAGGCACAAAATGAGCTCAAACTAGCTACGGGAATAAAGGGAAACAAGACGACTTTTTATCAATACATTAGAAGCAAGAGGAAGACCAAAGACAGGGTAGGCCCACTGCTCAGTGAAGAGGGAGAAACAGTAACAGGAAACTTGGAAATGGCAGAGATGCTTAATGACTTCTTTGTTTCGGTCTTCATCGAGAAGTCTGAAGGAATGCCTAACATAGCAAATGCTAATGGGAAGGGGGTAGGTTTAGCAGATAAAATAAAAAAAGAACAAGTTAAAAATCACTTAGAAAAGTTAGATGCCTTCAGGTCACCAGGGCCTGATGAAATGCATCCTAGAATACTCAAGGAGCTAATAGAGGAGGTATCTGAGCCTCTAGCTATTATCTTTGGAAAATCATGGGAGACGGGAGAGATTCCAGAAGACTGGAAATGGGCAAATATAGTGCCCATCTATAAAAAGGGAAATAAAAACAACCCAGGAAACTACAGACCAGTTAGTTTAACTTCTGTGCCAGGGAAGATAATGGAGCAAGTAATTAAGGAAATCATCTGCAAACACTTGGAAGGTGGTAAGGTGATAGGGAATAACCAGCATGGATTTGTAAAGAACAAATCGTGTCAAACCAATCTGATAGCTTTCTTCGATAGGATAATGAGTCTTGTGGATAAGGGAGAAGCTGTGGATGTGGTATACCTAGACTTTAGTAAGGCATTTGACACGGTCTCGCATGATATTCTTATCGACAAACTAGGCAAATACAATTTAGATGGGGCTACTATAAGGTGGGTGCATAATTGGCTGGATAACCGTACTCAGAGAGTTGTTATTAATGGTTCCCAATCCTGCTGGAAAGGCATAACAAGTGGGGTTCCACAGGGGTCTGTTTTGGGACCGGCTCTGTTCAATATCTTCATTAACGACTTAGATATTGGCACAGAAAGTACGCTTATTAAGTTTGCGGATGATACCAAACTGGGAGGGATTGCAACTGCTTTGGAGGACAGGGTCATAATTCAAAATGATCTGGACAAATTGGAGAAATGGTCTGAGGTAAACAGGATGAAGTTTAACAAAGACAAATGCAAAGTGCTCCACTTAGGAAGGAACAATCAGTTTCACACATACAGAATGGGAAGAGACTGTCTAGGAAGGAGTACGGCAGAAAGGGATCCAGGGGTTATAGTGGACCACAAGCTAAATATGAGTCAACAGTGTGATGCTGTTGCAAAAAAAAGCAAACGTGATTCTGGGATGTATTAACAGGTGTGTTGTGAGCAAAACACGAGAAGTCATTCTTCCGCTCTACTCTGCTCTGGTTAGGCCTCAGCTGGAGTATTGTGTCCAGTTCTGGGCACCGCATTTCAAGAAAGATGTGGAGAAATTGGAGAGGGTCCAGAGAAGAGCAACAAGAATGATTAAAGGTCTTGAGAACATGACCTATGAAGGGAGGCTGAAAGAATTGGGTTTGTTTAGTTTGGAAAAGAGAAGACTGAGGGGGACATGATAGCAGTTTTCAGGTATCTAAAAGGGTGTCATAAGGAGGAGGGAGAAAACTTGTTCACCTTAGCCTCTAAGGATAGAGCAAGAAGCAAAATGGGCTTAAACTGCAGCAAGGGAGGTCTAGGTTGGACATTAGGAAAAAGTTCCTAACTGTCAGGGTGGTTAAACACTGGAATAAATTGCCTAGGGAGGTTGTGGAATCTCCATCTCTGGAGATATTTAAGAGGAGGTTAGATAAATGTCTATCAGGGATGGTCTAGACAGTATTTGGTCCTGCCATGCGGGCAGGGGACTGGACTCGATGACCTCTCAAGGTCCCTTCCAGTCCTAGAATCTATGAAACAAGGTCCTCCGTCCCTTGAGGGCTTTTCTTCAGCCTGATTTTGGCTCGGCCTTGCCCTTGCTGGCCTTGGTAGCCCTTTCTCTGGCCTTGTACGTCCCCTTCCTTAGAGACCATGGGAGAACCAGTCCTACCCTGGATTCTAGGTTCTGCCCCAAGGCCCTGTACCGAACAGCTAGGCCTGCTCCTGTACCTTTGCTGCAGTTTTCCCTGGCTTTCCCCTCAGGTGGAGCTCACTCTGTAATCCATTGGGCCTAGCTCCAAGCTTTATTGCCCACAGGCCAAGCCCCCCTGTCATATACGCTCCTCCTTAGAAACTGGCCCACATGAGGGGCGAGTTCTATTCTTGTCCAAGCTTCATCCCTCAGCATCTCGTCGCTGTCACTGACTGCGCCCACAGTGTCTCCAGCTCGCTCCCCAGAATGGAGAGGCAATCCTCCTCTTCTGCAGTATCCCAACGCTCTTCCTGCAGCCGCTCAGTCTTGTTAACAGCTGCTTGCAGAGCCTGTTCTGAAGCCTTTAGCTTCTTCTGTAGCCTTTTTGCTACTGCCGCTGCATCCCCCAAAACCTTTTCCATCAGGGTTGGAGAGCCCACCATGGACTGCGCCACCCTTGTGTTTGTCCCTACTTCATCTCTGGGCCAACCATTTCGTCCTTCACCTCCCTGCAGCACCCAACAGGTGTGTTGCTGGAGGGTCTGCAAAGGCCATGGCCATCCCTGCCACCTCCACGTTGCCTGCCTCATGTGGGTTTGTGTCAGAGGACACCTTCTCCTTTCTTTCCAACTTCTTGGGGCCCTGGCCTCCAGGGCCGTTGTAACCACTAGGTGAACTAGGTGGCCACTAGGGCACCAAGATTTAGGGACACCAAAAAGTGGTGCCCCAATTTTCCCCCCCCACTACAGTGGAGTCACATCTTACGCGGGGGTTAGGTTCTAATGTCAGCGTGTAACAGGAAAATCTCGTATAGTGAAAATCATAAAGTACAGAACACACAGTGTACACTGTATACACTACACTCCCCTAATGGCACATGGACTGCCCCCGCCATCCGCGGTGGCAATTTGGCATGCTGCTTGGAGTGGCAAAACTGCCATCCCTTGCAGATTGCTGCCCCAAGCACCTGCTTGGAATGCTGGTGCCTGGAGCCAGCCCTGCCAGCAGTGGGCTGAGCAGGGCCTGTGGCCGGGACCCCAGCTGGCAGGAGCCAGCAGACAGAACCCCAGACCGGCAGTGGACTCAGCCTGCTGCCGGTCTGGGGTTCCGTCTGCCAGTTCCCCCCGCCTGCCCTGCTCAGCCCGCTGCCAGCGGTAGCTCTTCTCAGCCTCCTGCCGGCCTGGGTGAACGGTTTGGGATTCCGTTCACCCCGGCTGGCAATGGGCTGAGCGGGGCTGGTGGCTGGGACCCTGGCTGGTGGACAGAACCCTAGACTAGCAGCAGGCTGAGCAACTCAGCCCGCTACCGATCTGGGGTCCTGGCTGCCGGCCCCGCTCAGTCGGCTGACGGTCTAGGGTTCTGGCTGCCAGCCCCTTGCCAGCCAGGGTATTGGCCGCTAGCCCCGCTCAGCCTCCTGCTGGCCTTGGTGAACAGAACCCCAAACCGTCAGTGGGCTGAGTGGGGCTGGCGGCCAGGACCCCAGATCGGTAGCGGGCTGAGCTGCTCAGCCCTCTGCCGGCCGGGGGTTCCATTCACCGAGGCCGGGAGGAGGCTGAGCAGAACCGGCGGTTGGGACCCCGGCTGGCAGCGGGCTGAGCAACTCATCCTGCTGCTGGTCTGAGGTCCCGGCCGCTGGCCCCGCTCAGCATGCTGACGGTCTAGGGTTCCGGCTGCAGGCCCCTTGCCAGCCAGAGTCCTAGCAGACGGCCCTGCTCAGCCTCCTGCCAGCTTATCCCTGTTTTTGTAGCTTTAAAGTTTTGCCTAGAGGGGAAGTCGTCTGTTTTCTGAGTCTTCTGTTATTCTGTAAAGTACTTACCATCCTGATTTTACAGAGGTGATTCTTTTACCTTTTCTTTAATTAAAAAATTCTTTTAAGAACCCGATTGATTTTTCATTGTTCTTAAGAGCCAAGGGTTTGGGTCTGTGTTCACCTGTACCAATTGGTGAGGATATTATTCTCAAGCCTCCCCAGGAAAGGGAGTGTGGGGACTTGGGGGGATATTTGGGGAAGCTGGGGCTCCAAGTGGCCCTCCCTGAATGTCTGTTTAAATCACTTGGTGGTGGCTACTAAGGCAAGGAAGGAATTTGAGCCTTGGGGAAGTTTTTAACCTAAGCTGGTAAAAATAATCTTAGGGGATCTTTCATGCGGGTCCCCACACCTGTCCCCTAAAATTCAGAGTGGGGAAGGAACCCTGACATGCGCGGACCTTAGAACCTAACCCCCGCGTAAGATGTGACTCCACTGTATTCATTTTTGATAGTTTAGCGACGCTCCAGGGGGAGGGGAAGGGGGAGGGGCTGGCCTCTCCTTTTGCCTCTCAGTTAGGGCTCATTCTATAATCAGCTTGGCTAGGCCCCAGGCTGTGCAGCCCAGGGGAAAGCACCATTACAGGCCTGCTCTGCCCACTCTGACTGTTCTTGGCCTGGGGTCCTTGCTCCCCATTTCAGACCTGGTTTCCAGAGGGGCTGAGGATACACAGGCCCCACTGCTGGAACTGGAGTTTGCTTGTTCTGGTCTCTAAGGTGCCACAAGTACTCCTGTTCTTTCTGGTGACTCTGACATTCAGAGGCTGACAGGTGTGGTGAGGGGGCTGGAGAAACCCCACTGCTGCGGGAAGTGGAGCTGGAGACCAGAGATGCCAGGTGATCAAGACTACCTGATGCTCTCTTCATGCCCAAGGGGCTGGAGTCTCCTTCCAGAAATGCTCTCAGGAGTCCAGGTTCGAGGACGTCTCTGGAGAGCCCCTTCCTAGGAAGGAAACCAGGGTGGTACGATGATGGAGATGTCTCTGTCCCAGAGCTGGAAGCCAGGGACAGGGGAAGCTCCCAGACTGGCTATGCATCGGGGATGCCATTTCTCCCCCAAGAGACCCACATGCCCCAAGGAGTAAGTGGCTCTTACCTCCAAGAGGGACAGGGGTCTTCTATCTAAGCCTCTTTCAGAGCCAGCATTGCTTGCTTTGCTGGGAAGAGTTTCTGTGAGTGCCGGGGGTTCCATTTCCCCTTCCACTAGCTTCCTGTAGGGGTCCATCGCTCTCCCGCTCGGAGGGAGGCCACTCCGGCTGGCCCAGTCTGGTCCTGACCAGAGTCTGCAGGGTAGCCGGGGGTCCACAATAGGGCTGGGTGGTTGCGACCGGGTTGGGACTCACCACCATGGCGCCTCCCGCTGGTCGCTCCGGGAATTAGCTCAGTCCATGGGGAGCGCCCTCTGCTGGCAGTGTCCCGTCCGTCTCTTGTCCTCCGTTGGCATCTGGACCCGTGTTACTCCCCGCTTGACAGTGTCCTTCTTCAGGCCACTGCCCCTCCAGCAGTGTCCACTAGTCCATCTTCACCCCCTTCCGGGGGTTAGCAACAGTCCTTGCACCTGCCTCAGTGGCCAACCACAACCCCCAAAGTCTAGCCCCTTGTCTCAAGCACCGGTTGCAATTTGTCTCAGCCACCACATGGCCAGGTACAGTACTGCTCTGCTCTGTCTCTTGCTCTGGAGACAGACCATCCCCCATGAAGGTCTGGGACAGACTGCCTGCTGTGCTTCTGGGCAGCCTTTATATAGAGCCTAGCCTAGCCCTGATTGGCTGGCTCTAATCTCTGCCCTGATTGGCTCTCAGTAGGCCCTTCCCTGATTGACTGCCGGCCTGCGCAGCCACTCTGGCCTACTCAAGCGCCCTCTCGCATGGGGGTGGGGCAGCCACCCCACCACAGGCATCAACTGTCGCTACCAGGCTGCGGCCTGGGCTGCAGGGCCGGCTCCAGGCACCAGCGAGGCGGCATATTCTAAGGGGCGGCACGTGCTGAGGGGCAGCATTCCGTCCATTTGTGGCAGAGTCCGGGCAGGGTTTTTTTTTTTTTTTGCACTTCAGCAGTCTGAGCATTTATTTTCCTGCTTCGGCAGTTCGGGTGGCGGCAGTCCAATTGTATTTTTTTTTCCATTTTTCCCCTTCGGCAGTTTGGGCGGCAAAAATGGTAGAGCCGGCCCTGCTGGGCTCAAGTGGTCAGCCCCACAAACAACCAGACTTCAAGGGCGGGCCCTGGTCTGGGTGGAACCCTGGCAGCCAGCGAGCAAACAGCCTTGACAGGGCTGACTCTAGCCTGGGCGGGGCCCCGCTGGTCAGCCAACAAACAGCCCTCCAGGTGAGTGAGAGGGGAGCGCCTGTCCTGGGCTAGAGCCTCCTTGCACCGTGTAAGGGGTCAGCCACCCGGGGTGGGGTGGCAGGGGGACGCAGGCCCACCCTACTCCACCGCGTCCCAGCCCAGAGCCCTGGCAGGGGCAGGATTGGCTGCCCCTGCGTCGGCGGGGATCCAGCCGCAACACGCCGACTGAACCGCGCCGGGCTCTGCAGCCAGCAGCTCCCGGGCTGCCCCTGGGCTACTTCCTGCCTCCAGGGGTTTGGTACCTGCGGCCTCCAGGCCTCTTCTGGCTCCTCGGGGTAAACCGCAGTGGGTACTCCGGGCCAGTCCTCATCCACGTCTGGGGATCGGGAACAGCCAGGCGCGGGTTCTTCTCAGGGCCTCTGGAGAACAGGCCAAGCGTCCTCCCCTATTGCAGGCTCCCCCCCAACCGTGCTGCAGGGCCAGCCTTTTATACTTCCGGTGAGGGGGGGCGATATAGGGGGCGATATAGGCTCCGCCCTCCAAGGGGCATGTAGGGGGCCCCTTGCTCTCCCGCTCAGAGGGAGGCCACTCAGTCTCAACAGAGTCTACCAGAGGCCCCAGTGGCCAGCCAACAAACAGTCCTACAGGCGTGGGGGACGGGGCGATATAGGCTCCGCCCTCCAAGGGGCATGTAGGGGGCCCCTCGCTCTCCCGCTCAGAGGGAGGCCGCTCAGTCTCACTACACTCCCCGTTTACAGGGAGCGGGAGTTGCTGGTGGCCTCGGAGGCAGAACTCCTGCAGCGCCTCCGGCACTTTGCGCAAGTGCCGGATGATGTAAAGTTGTTCCATCACATTGGCTGTGATGTCCTCCTGCTGCAAGGGAATGAGGACCTGTCAGAGACTCAGACGCCCCCGTGGAATCAGGGGGAATTAAGGGCACCTGGGACCAGCAGCATTTCCACCCAGCACTCGCCCACCTCTGAGGGATGGAGTCCCCTCCTGACCCCCAGAATGGAGTCTTGTTGTCCTTTCTAGTGACCTCCAGTGCCAAACCCTCTGCTTGTAGGGTGAGCGCCTGCCACCTCCCCCCCTGTGCCCCTGACAGCTGTTCCACCTCCAATCCACAGCTCAAGTTCTCAGACCCCCCTCCTCCACTCCCACCCAGGTGGGGCAGGGAGGGGGCTCTAGCAGGAGGGGCAGGAGGGATTCTGGCAGCAGTGAAGTGGGGAGATTGAGACCTTTCCCCAAGTCATCCCAGCCACTAATGCTGAAGCCGCGGGATGGCAGCCCTGGTGAATGGGGCATATCAGCAGCCCCTGCTGACTGAATCCTCCAATTCTCTCTAGAGCGGGTCCAGCCCTGCTGGCAGCAGGACCAGCTTCCCCTGCCCATGTGCTTCAGAAGTGCCTGGTCAGTCGCCATCACCCGTCAGTCCTTGGCCTCCCAGGCTGCCAGTGATGGGAACAACGCTGGGTGGTGGCTCGGGTGACAGGAGAGGCTAGCAGAAGGCACTTAGAGGACTTTGCTGCCCTTCCCAAGAACATAAGTCCATGATGAGGCAATGCTTGTCATTCATTAGCCTTGCTAACGAGCTGGGCTGGAGCTGCTCCGGGAACAAGCTGGCTCCCTCCTGCTCATGGAGGTGAATTCATCTCCCTTCCCAGGAGCACCTGCTTTCACTCTCATTCCCCACCAGTCGCCTTGTTGCCAGGCCGGCGAATGGCCAGAGGATGGGAATGAGGCCTGGGCCCCATTCTAATGCAGCTACTCACCTTGTCCCCCATCAGCTGCTGGGATTGCCCCAGGAGGGAGTAAGTGAGGAGCAACCCAGCCTGGCTGACATGCAGCAGGGAGTCGTGCATGGCCAGCACTGCCGTCCGCAGGAAGAATCTCCTCTGCCCCGATGAGAAGAATTTGCCAAAGACCTGAAACCAACCGGATGTGAGGCTTCAGCAGATTGCCCAGGACCAGGCTCCAAATCCTGGACTAGAACGGCAACTCATCGAGTGGCTCCAGGAGGCAGCCACCCGCACTGCCAGAGCTGTGCCATGCCCTGGCAGAGTGTCCTTACCTCCCAGACTCTGGCTGTGTTTTTGTAGCCCAGGAGCCTGCTGTCCTGGTGCCAGTCACACACCCACAGGTCTTCAGCTTCGTGGATGGTCAGGTCTGGGAAAGAGAGAGAGACACACACATTTGTCATTCTGGCTGCAGTGCTTGTGTCCTTCCAATCCCATTGGTGGCTGCACAGTGGGCAGGGTCCTCGCTGTGTGCCCGGCCCAACAGAATTGCGGGGGTGGTGGAGAACACAGAAAGAGAGAGAGAGAGAGACTCATCCTCCAGCCGGGGTCACTTTGAGAGAAATTGGCTGGGGTCCCAGTCTCATTCATCTAGCGGGTGCCATTTCCCAGCTGGGTTCCTTACCCCTCTGGTGCAGCAGGAGCTGGTAGAGCCAGTAAACCCCCCCCCGGCCTGCCGGCTGATGTCCTTGTCTGGGTCACTGATGGACAGAGCCAGCTGTGCCACGTGGTGACCCATCTTGGGGAATTCGGCTGAGTTCTAATGGAAGGGAGAGGGAGAGGGGACTCCATCAGCATTTTCCTGTCAGCTCCCAGTCCC
>NW_020698846.1:0-1851 GCF_002925995.2 Terrapene triunguis
ACTAAAAACTAAGGGCCAGGCCCTGAGCTGATGCAAATTGACTTCAGAGTAGCTAGGGCTATTTATGCCAACAGAGGATCTGGCCCTACAAAGGAGCTGTGGTGGATTTTCATCAATTGGGGATCTAGCCCTTTAATTTCAATAGTGCTACAGCTGATTTACACCAGCTGGCCTGTCACAGTTTCAAATCCATATTCTTTGCATGTGAATCTGAGCGGAAGTTGAGAAAAAAGTTCTAAATTGGTCTGCAATTCCTTAGCTCTTTACCCCATTTGATTCATTACAAGAGTGTAACTTTTAATGGTTACAGAGTGATTCATTCCCACTAGCTATTGAATTTGGGAGGATAGTCATTATTTATTTGCAATTAAAATTGGAAAATGTAAAAGGACAATAGATACTTTCTGTGATTTTTTTTTAATTTTGTCAACCCTGCAATTTTCTGTTGGGAAAAGTTTTGAGGGAATGTTTTTAGCCCTCGTGGCTCAAATACTGCAGTCGTGGTGTTCCATATAAGCACTTTAAATAGGTTGAACAATGACAAATATGACTTGTTTTTGTGACCAGCTCTGGGGTTGAGTTATGATGGTTCCCTCAGTTAGAGGAGATCATGAGGCTGATTTCACTGGGCAGTCTTCAAAGGGTGAAGTCAAGTGGTATTCTCAGTGGAGCTTAAAGCAGTAAGAAACTCAACTGCCATGGAAATTCAATGGTATGTCAGCACCTAGCTCCCTTTAATTTGTTAGTCTCATCCTAAGTCAGGAAACCTAGGTTCTGTTCTGACGGCTGACACAGGCTGAGAGTGTGAGTTTAAACCAGCTACACAACCTTGGTGTGTCCCAGTTCCCCTGTCACCTCCCAGTCACCAACACTGGGATTTTCAAGAGTTGAAGGGATGTAGACACCCAAATGCCATTGACAGTTTCTCCAGAAAAATTCAGTTCTCATAGAAAATGTTCAGGACTTGTTATTCTTTGTTTTTTTATATTTATATATGAAAACTCAAAATTATTCCAAGAAAAATTTTGAGGAGAAAAAATCTCTTCCTGGACAGCTCTTCTCAGCCCCCAGTCTACTGGAATCTTTTAAGAATCTGGCAACTTAATTTGGTGCCTGAGTGGGAAGTGAATTCTTCTGAAAATTGTGGCCTAAGGGGAAAATTATATCTCATCCCCAGCACTGGGCGAGGTGTTTTCTGACCTGTGGTGAAGTGCCAAGTATTGGCTATTGCCAAAGCTGCTAAGTATGTACATTCTGAAGGACACACTGAGGAATGTCAAAACTCACATGTGCATTTATCTACTCACCAAATAACATACACAGACTGAAACAGACACATTCATGCAGCATTATTCACTAGCAAAAACACACACAAAGCAAAGACTCAGAAATATACACTTATAATGTAACCTTGCAAAGGAACACATAGGCTAGGCTTACAATAGAAACATTTGCCATCATAGCAGTGCCATTTATGGGTTGTGTTTACTTCTGTGATATTTTGATACTGGCAAAAGCCTTAATGAGAACATGGTTACACTGGCGTAAAGGTCATTTTCCTGTATAGCTAATTTCTCTTGGACAACTGGTCTAAACTATAGCAACAAAAGGTGGCAAAAGCTGCATTTACATTAGGAAAGTTTGCCAGGATAGGTATACTGGCAAATCTTTTCTAGTGTTGACCTGGCTATAGGTTGTCTAGTTGTCATTTTTCTTTCCCTCTTTCTCTCTCGTTCTCTCTCTCTCTTACACACACACAGTCAGGATTTGTCTATTGTGCAGCTGCAGGTGTATCTTCCAGCTCAAGCAGAAATATCTGTGCTAGCTTTGATTGAGCTAGTCAGCTAAAAA
>NW_020698847.1:0-8199 GCF_002925995.2 Terrapene triunguis
TTACTACAATATTTGCAAACAGTGAACAAAATCAGTTCAAGTAAATTTATTTAAAAAAATGAAGAAACCTCCAGAGGTCATCAAGATATGCAGTGTAATGTGGCTGGATAGTTTTTTAAACCATTAATAATATGCGTACCTAAAACAATACAATGGGTAATCAAATTTCAATATCTAATTTCTTATTTCATTTGTTCCATTCAAAAGGCCATCCCTCGAGACTTTTTTTTTCCATTTGATATGTGGTCTCTTTATCAATCCATTCTAGTCAGTGTCTTGTCCAGTTTCACTGCTACATATGTCCCTTAAGAGTTCTGTATGTTATTCTTTAATTCAGAATTGGACATAATACTTGCTAATGTGGATAGAATGTATAGTGGCATTTATCATTACTCTTAGGCCAAGAAAGAGGAGCACTTTATCATCCACAGAGATGTTGACAGGATACTGGGCTAGATGGACCTTTGGTCTGACCCAGTATGGCCATTTTTATGATAGTTCAGCAAGAATCAACACTATGGGCAGTGCCTCGGGGAGATTGTGCTGCCCATGGTGGGAGCTGAGTGCTCCAGCAGCCTTTGGGAATTTAATTGAACTATTGGGTTACATGACCTATTTTTTCACGTGCTCATTGAAGTATAGACAACAGTGTTATTTCCAGGATGTGTTCATTTCTTTTCCTCTCACTCATTCGCAAGGCAGCACTGCCAGGGGTGGCTCCAGGCACCTGCGCAGCGAGCGCGTGCCTGGGGCGGCATGCCACGGGGGGGGGGGGGCGGCGTGCTGGTCGCCATGAGGGCGGCAGTGAGGCAGCCTTCGGCAGCATGCCTGCGGGCGGTTTGCCGGTCCCACGCCTTCAGTGGCAATTTGGCGGCGGGTATGCCGAAGGTGCGGGACCGGCAGATCACCCGCAGAAACGCCGCCAAATCCGCATGACCAGCAGATGGCCCGCAGGCATGCCGCCGAAGGCCGCCTGACTGCTGTGCTTGGGGCGGCAAAAAACATAGAGCCGCCCCTGAGCACTGCTTGGAAGGACTAAGGAAGTGAACTCCAAAAGATATGCTGCATGTGGCTCAAATATCAAAATGTAGCTTTTGCAAATCTGCCTTGGGATCCCCATCCTCTCTCCATAAAGAGGAAAGTCCACACGTCCCAAAAAGATTTGGGATACAGATTGCAAAACCTTAAGTTCTGGGTATTTGGTCCTGGTCATTCGAGAGATCTAAAGTTCAGATCTGACTCCAGCTCTAGAGCTCGACACTGGGGTTTAGGTTCAGGTCTATTGTGACACTCTGTACCTCAGGGGAACACCCTGCACCCCATGTTCACCCTTATAATATGATTGTGTGGTATCCAATGCAAATTTTGTCATGTCAGGTGTCTTCGGAAGGTTCATGATGCACTGAGCATTGTTGTAATGTTATAGGTTGTAATTTAATGTATATAGTTAAGAGGCTGAACATGTGTCCTCATGGCTTAAAACAAGCCCAGGCAAAACTCTCCACGCGCAGAGGGGCAGTTCACACCTCATCAGGGCATGTATGGGACAAACCCAGCCCAGCCTCACAGGAACAAAGGACACTGGCCTAGGCAGCAACAAAAGATCTGTTGGACTCTTGAGTGAGTCACCCCCTTTCCTTTGGTCAGTTTGGAACTACGATGAGGTAATGCTCACCTGACTCTGAAGAGGGGGGCAAAGCCAAGAAGGAATAAAGGACATGATAAAAGGGAGAGATGTTTGCCATGCTCTTCCTCTCTCTTCCACCTCCATCTACAAACACCACCACCAAGTGACTGAAGCGCTGATCAAAGGGGAGAGCCTGGCTGAAAGGCAACCAGCCAGCCTGTGGTGAGAAGCATCCAAGTTTGTAAGGGCACTGAAAGTGTGAAGATCAGCTTAGAATGTGTTTTGCTTTTATTTCATTTGACCAAATCTGACTTGTTATGCTTTGACTTATAATCGCTTAAAATCGATCTTTTGTAGTTAATAAATTTGTTTGTTTATTCTCCCTGAAGCAGTACGTTTGATTTGAAGCATGTCAGAGACTCCCCTTGGGCTAACAAGCCTGGTACATATCAATTTTTGTTAAATTGATGAACTCATACAAGCTTGCAGCATCCAGCGGGCATAACTGGAAACTGCTGTTCCTAGGGTTTTGTCTGGGACCAGAGATATTGGCTAGTGTCATTCGGTTGCACAATCCAAGCAGTGGCTGGCCAAAAGTGCTCACTCACGTAGCTGGGAGCAGCTTACATGCTAGAGGCTGTGCGTGAACAGCCGAGGAGTGGGGTTCTCACAGCGGAGCGGGGTAAGGCTGGCTCCCAGAGTTGAGGATTGGAGTGACCTAGCAGATTACCAGTCCAGATAACACCAGGGGAACGTCACATCTATATCTAACCCAGATAGGCTTTACTGACATATATTATACACAGAGCCATAGCTGGGGAAACAAGACCACTTGCATACATGCTATGTTTATATCTATAAATCTCATAAGTACTTATGGGACCTCCTATTGCCATTGTGTTTGACAACATCAGTCTTTAATATATTTATCCTCATAACACCCCTGTGAGCTAGAGAGGTGTTATTATCCACATTCTACAGATGTGAAACTGAGGACAAAGTGTCTAGGTTTCCTATGGAAGCTAAATGATTTGCCCATGGTCAAACATGAAGTCTGTGGCAGAGCAGGGAATTGAACACAGGTTTCCTAAGTCCCCAGCTAGCTGCCTTAGAACATAATACTATGTTAAGGAAAGCTTTTGGATGTCAGCAAAGCAACATACATGCTCTTGGGTCTGGTACCTTAACATTTATATTTACCTGGCTAATGACCCTTTGCTCCATTTCCTGTGCTGACACATTCCATTGAAGTTCCAGGTAGACCCAGCATATCTCTGTGAGGTATTATATCAACTGCAAGTGTTTGTTTAAACACTAAAATGAGCTGTTCAGAGTCCCTCCTCTCCCCCTCCCTTCCAATTGCTAATTTTATTTTAGTTGTGCTTGGTATTTTTTATTGTTTCTTTTGAGACATTTCTGCTTTTTATTTTGCTATTCCAATTGGTTCTCAGCTTTTCATTTGTTCTGGTTATCTTTAAGGGAACAGTTGCTTGTATTGGTTTCTTTTGCATTTTTGGTGTTGTAGAATCATTCTGTGTAATTGGTTCATTTACTTTTATTTTGCATCAGAATTGGTGCCACATTCAGACGTTTTCAAAACTTTTTAAAAATTATTTTGGCAGCTCTTTCATATCTTATCGCTGAGGATCAGACTCCCTGATGCTCCAGTCAGACATCTTTCTTTCACTTCTGCATTTCTGTTGTGAGATAATAAGATCATATTGTATTATTTTGTTTTTCTTTCTTTGGTACTGTATGGCTGCCTTTTCCCCTCAGTGGCTGAGAGTTTTCAGTTAGTCGATTCATTCCCCCCCCCCCCCCCGGCAAAAAAAACGTTAAAACCCAACAAGTAAAAGAATGAAACATTGAGTCAAAGTAAAACAGATAAGAGTTAAACATTCAGAGTAATAAACTTGTTAAAAGGCAGCAATTTAAATCAGAAAATTAAAGAAACTGGTAAAAAGAACTGATTTTGGAGAAACATGTTTTAATATGCTCAAATGCCAGGTCACACACTGAGGAACGAAATATGGGTATCACTTATAACATGCGGGTCTGTACCCTGAAAAGCAGTGACTCTCAAAAGGACTTAGGTCCAGATCCTTATAGGTACCTATGTGATCTGGGCCTTAGGGGACATGGTGGATAACCAATTGTACACAAGCTCCCAGGGCAGTGTTATCGCTAAGAGAGTGAATGTGAATCTTGGCTGTATAAGCAGCAGAATATCAAGTAGGAGTAGGGAGATAGTATTGCCTCTGTATACAGCCTTGGGCCTGGTCTACACTACGAGTTTAGGTCGACTTTAGCCGCGTTAAATCGACTTAAGCCTGGACACGTTTACACTACGAAGCCCTTTCTGTCGACTTAAAGGGCCCTTTAAACCGGTTTCCTAACACCACCTCGACAAGGGGATTAGCGATAAAATCGACCTTAGGGGGTCGGAATTGGGCTAGTGTGGACGGAATTCGACATTACTGGCCTCCGGGAGCTATCCCACAGTGCTTCATTGTGACCGCTCTGGACAGCACTCTCATCTCAGATGCACTGGCCAGGTAGACAGGAAAAGCCCCGCGAACGTTTGAATTTCATTTCCTGTTTGCTCAGCGTGGAGAGCACAGGTGACCATGCAGAGCCCATCAGCACAGGTAACCATGATGGAGTCCCAGTCCCAGTCCCAGGATCGCAGAAGAGCTCCAGCCTGGACAGAACGGGAGGTACAGGATCTGATCGCCATCTGGGGAGATGAAGCAGTGCTCGCCGAACTCCGAAACAGTAAAAGAAATGGCAAAACATTAGAAAAGATCTCCAAGGCCATGAAGGACAGAGGCCATAACAGGGACGCGCGGCAGTGCCGCGTGAAAATTAAGGAGCTAAGGCAAGCCTACCACAAAGTCAGAGACGCAAACGGAAGGTCCGGGGCAGAGCCGCAAACATGCCGCTACTACGCGGAGCTGCATGCCATTCTAGGGCGTGCAGCCAGCACTAGCCCAAGCGTGTTCTATGAGTCCCTCTCTGCAAACGGGGAAGCGGGTTCGGCGGACGAGGAAGATGAGGATGGAGAGAACATAGATAGCTCACAGCAGCAAGGAAGCGGAGAAACCAGTTACCCCAACAGCCAGGATATGTTTGTCACCCTGGACCTGGAAACAGTAACCCCCGAACTGACCCAAGACCCTGAGGGCACACAGGGGACCTCTGGTGAGTGTACCTTTGCAAAAATTACACATGGTTTAAAAACAAGCGTGTTTAATGATTAATGATTAATTTGCCCTGGCAATCGCGGCCAGTACAGCTACTGGAAAAGTCTGTTAACGTGTATGGGGATGGAGCGGAAATCCTCCAGGGACATCTCCAGAAAGCTCTCCTTCATGTACTCCCAAAGCCTTTGCAAAAGGTTTCTGGGGAGGGCTGCCTTATCCCGTCCGCCATGGTAGGACACTTTACCACGCCAGGCCAGTAGCACGTAGTCTGGAATCATTGCATAACAAAGCATGGCAGCGTATGGTCCCGGTGTTTGCTGGCATGCAGACAACATCCATTCCTTATCGCTCTTTGTTATCCTCAGGAGAGTGATATCATTCACGGTCACCTGGTTAAAATGGGGCAATTTTATTAAGGGGACATTCAGAGGTGCCCCTTCCTGGTCTGCTGAACAGAAATATTCCCCGCTGTTAACCACGCGGTGGGGGGGAGGGGTGAAGTGACCATCCCAGAGAATTGGGTGTGAGGGGGAGGGGAGTTAGTTGGGTTTGTGCTGCATGTTAAACCTGAAATCGCAGCCCCTCCTTTTACATTGCAAACCCATTTTAAATGGCACGGGTGCTTGGTATGGGAAATGAGGGCAGAACTGTTTGAAACCATCCCCACATGTTAAGAAGGTTAAAAAAGCCCAAAGACTATATGTCTTACCATGGCTGCCTGCAAGCTGAAATCTGTGTCCTGGCACTGCGTGAGAGATCTCTCACACCAAACCAGGAGACTCTCAATATAAGAGGAAAAATGCGACCTTGTAACGAAAGCACATGTGCTGTGTGATGTTGTGAACAGCAAAATCTAACGTGAAAGAGTCTACCCATTGTTCTCTAAAATGTATCTTTTTTAACAACCTCTCCCTTCTCCACCAGCTGCAAATCTTACTCCTTCGCAGAGGCTAGTGAATATTCGAAGAAGGAAGCGAAGGACGCGTGACGAAATGTTTACTGAACTTCAGACTGCCTCCCACGCTGACAGAGCACAGCTGAATGCGTGGAGGCAGTCAATGACTGATTTTAAAAAAGCCCAATATGAGCGAGAGGAGAGGTGGCGTGCTGAATCGCGGGCTGAAGAGGAGAAGTTGCGTGCTGAAACGCGGGCTGAAGAGGAGAGATGGCGTCAACTTGTAATCAGAAAGCAAGAGTCGATGCTCCGGCTGCTGGAGCATCAAAGTGATATGCTCCTGCGTATGGTTGAGCTGCAGGAAAGGCAGCAGGAGCAGAGAACGCCGCTACAGCCCCTCTGTAACCAGCAGCCCTCCTCCCCAAGTCCCATTGCCTCCTCACCCAGACGCCCAAGAACACGGTGGGGGGGCCTTCGGCCACCCACTCACTCCACCCTAGATGATTTCCATAGCAATAAGTTTTAAAGTTTTAAATTGGAGTGTGTCCTTTTCCTTCCCTCCTCCCCCACCCATCCCGGGCTACCTTTCCAATTATCCCCCCTAGTTGTGTGCTGAATTAATAAAGAATGCATGAATGTGAAGCAACAATGACTTTATTGCTTCTGCAAGTGGTGCTCGAAGGGGGGAGGGTAGTAGGGGAGGGTGGGGTGGTTGGTTTGCAGGGAAGTAGAGTTAACAGGGTGGTGGGGGAGGGGCAGAGGGTTCATCAAGGAGCAACAAACAGAAGTTTCACTCCGTAGCCTGGCCAGTCACAAAACTGGTTTTCAACGCTTCTCTGATGCGCACCGCGCCCTGCTGTGCTCCTCTAACCGCCCTGGTGTCTGGCTGCGCGTAATCAGCGGCCAGGCGATTTGCCTCAACCTCCCACCCCGCCATAAATGTCTCCCCCTTACTTTCACATATATTGTGGAGCGCACAGCAAGCAGCAATAACAATGGGGAGATTCTTTTCGCTAAGGTCTGAGCGAGTCAGTAAGCTGCGCCAGCGCGCTTTTAAACGGCCAAATGCACATTCCACCACCATTCGGCACTTGCTCAGCCTGTAGTTGAACAGGTCCTGACTCCTGTCCAGGCTGCCTGTGTACGGCTTCATGAGCCATGGCATTAAGGGGTAGGCTGGGTCCCCAAGGATCACGATAGGCATTTCAACATCCCCAATGGTTATTTTCTGGTCCGGGAAGAAAGTCCCTTCCTCCAGCTTTCGAAACAGAAGAGACTGCCTGAAGACGCGAGCATCATGTACCCTTCCCGGCCAGCCCACGTTGATGTCGGTGAAACGTCCCTTGTGATCCACCAGGGCTTGCAGCAGCATTGAAAAGTACCCCTTGCGGTTTATGTAGTCGGCGGCTTGGTGCGCCGGTGCCAAGATAGGGATATGGGTTCCGTCTATGGCCCCACCACAGTTTGGGAATCCCATTGCAGCAAAGCCATCCACTATGGTCTGCACGTTTCCCAGAGTCACTACCCTTGATATCACCAGGTCTCTCATTGCCCTGGCAACTTGGATCACAGCAGCCCCCACAGTAGATTTGCCCACTCCAAATTGATTCCCGACTGACCGGTAGCTGTCTGGCGTTGCAAGCTTCCACAGGGCTATCGCCACTCGCTTCTCCACTGTGAGGGCTGCTCTCATCCTGGTATTCTGGCGCTTCAGGGCAGGGGAAAGCAAGTCACAAAGTTCCATGAAAGTGCCCTTACGCATGCGAAAGTTTCGCAGCCACTGGGCATCGTCCCAGACCTGCAACACGATGCGGTCCCACCACTCTGTGCTTGTTTCCCGGGCCCAGAATCGGCGGTCCACGGCATGAACCTGCCCCAGTAACACCAAGATTTCCACATTGCTGGGGCCTGTGCCTTGTGAGAGGTCCATGTCAATTTCCTCATCACTATCGTCGCCGCGCTGCAATCGCCTCCTCCTCAGCTGGTCCTGGTTTGGCTTTGGCATGTCCAGGAGGCTCTGCATGTTTTCCAGGACAATGCGCGTGGTGTTCATAGTGCTCAGAATTGCCGCGGTGATCTGAGCGGGCTCCATGATCCCAGTGCTGGCTATGGCGTCTGGTCTGAAAAAAGGCGCGAAAGTAGTATCTGACGGACCAGGGGAAGAAGGGAGGGAGGGAGAGAGGGAGGGAGGGGCGAGTGACACCGCGTACAGGTACAGGGAATTAAAATCAAGAAAGGTGGCTTTGCATCAGGGAGAAACACAAACAACTGTGACACAGAATGCCCCCCCCCCAAAGATTGAACTCAAAAGCCTGGGTTTAGCAGGAGGGAGGGGGGAAGCAAATGAATGCAGAATAAATCTATTTTTTACATCTTAAGACGACGGTGCAGCATGACTGATAGCCCTTGGCATTTTCTGGGTGCTTGGCAGCAAATACTGGGCGCTTGGCAGTTAGCCTTCAGGTCTATTGCAC
>NW_020698848.1:0-6822 GCF_002925995.2 Terrapene triunguis
ATGTCAAGGCTGGATCCCCACTTTGAACTTTAGGGTTCAAATGTAGGGGCCTGCATGAAAACTTCTAAGCTTATCTACCAGCTTAGCTTTGGTCCGCTGCCACCATCACAAGAATTCCCTCCCTGGGAAGCCTTGAGAAACCTTTCACCAATTCCCTGGTGAACACAGATCCAAACCCCCTTGGATCTTAAAACAAGGAGAAATTAACCATCCCCCCTCCTTCCTCCACCCTCCTTTCACCAATTCCTGGTGAATACAGATCCAAACCCCCTTGGATCTTAAAACAAGGAGAAATCAATCTGGTTCTTAAAAAAAGAAGGCTTTTAATTAAAGAAAAAGGTAAAAATCATCTCTGTAAAATCAGTATGGAAAATAGCTTACAGGGTAATCAAACTTAAAGAGCTCAGAGGACCCCCCTCTGTCTTAGGTTCAAAGTACAGCAAACAAAGATACACACTCTGGTAAAAAGGTACATTTACAAGTTGAGAAAACAAAGTAAATCTAAGACGCCTTGCCTGTCTTTTACTTACTAGTTTGAAATAGGAGAGACTTGTTTAGAAAGATGGAGAGAACCTGGATTGATGTCTGGTCCCTCTCAGTCCCAAGAGCGAACCACCCCTTAAAACAAAGAGCACACACAAAAGCCTTTCCCCCCCCAAGATTTGAAAGTATCTTGCCCCCTTATTGGTTCTTCGGGTCAGGTGTCAGCCAGGTTACCCGAGCTTCTTAACCCTTTACAGGTAAAAGGATTTGGAGTCTCTGTACACAGAGAGCTGTTACCCTTCCCTTCATAGTTATGACAGTTAAGCTGTGAGCCAGAGGCAGGCCCTGCCACAGAAGCAGGCAAGGAAAGGGCTGATGTTGCATAAATATATATTCACCTAGCAAAGTTAAAGTATAAACATGGTACCAAGACATACCATACGGGAACATTCCACAGATAACATGGAACAGGCCGACCCATCCCAATGACAGGGGCAAAAAGGTAAAATGATGGATAGAGTTGTTTTGATCAAACCAGTATGTACAAGGTGAGAGGCGGTACCTTGCTACGTAGAGGGGTTGCACCTCAATACGTCAGGAGTGATGTGTAACTTGTTTGTACCTGTGTATAAGAATGTATCCCTGGGGCGGTGTCTTTGTCCAGCCAAGGGGGCAGTGGAATGTCCCGCCACTGACTGAGCTGAGTCCATTGCCAAGAGGCACTTTCTCGTAGTATGCCCGGTAGACTAAGTAATCTACGGGGAACTGCAATTGTGTCCAAGGTCGCAATAAACCTGGCTGAGGTGCCTTCGTACCTTACTAGAGTCTGTCGTCATTGGGGGTTCTCGTCGGGTTTGCTGTGTCAGCTCTCTGCAGAGCTGGGACAGCACACAGAGGGAACACACGCATGCAGCCAAGTGATATCAACATAGGAGAAAGCAGAGCACCACACCGGTAGCATCTGACAACACTGGTGACCCCGACCGCTGATCTGGTGAGTAAGCGAGCTGTCTGCTGTAGGAACCGCGATCTAACATGGCAGAAAACCTCAAGCTAGGGAACCCCCTGATCCCCTCCCTTATGATCCCCACGGAGTTTGATAACTCGTGGACTCGCTGGAGTGCCAGTAAGGGGGGTCCATATGAATTTAAAAAAGAGAGTGGGGAAACATGGACTGGCATATGTAGAGCGTTGGTAGAAACCAAGGCTCTAAAAAATAAAAGTAAAAAAGCAATAAAAGAAGCTACACAGCCCTGGAATGCTCCCACCACCCTTGCAGGGTGGCAAGCAGCCCAGAGACAACCAGTACAGGAACAGAGTGAAACATTGAAAACAGCTGCAAGTAACCTACAAGAAATACATGTGTCGTCCCCTGTTATAAATATTGGTGGTAAACAGCAGGCTTCAGGTAGCTACCCTGTGCCTGAAGAATGGGGACAGAAGTGGAAAAAGGTGGTCCTAGTAAAATTAAAAGCGGGGTCCACTGCATTGCAACCACCACCTTATGATAAAAGCCAGGTTCCAGTTAAACTTAAACTGAGACCTAGACTGGTGCCTGTCAGAACGGGACAAGTAAGTGCACAGAAGGAAAGAGTAGCAAACAATACTTTCACAGAATTGGTAAATCAGATGAAGGAAAATATGAAACAGTTCACAGAGCACATTGGGAGACAGGAGCTGCGACTCGATCGCAGGGGAGTGAATAAAAAAGAATTTCAAAGTAAAAAACCCAAATTAAGTGGGTTAACACCTAGAATTGATGCATTAACACATGGAGTTGCCCAAAACCAGTTAACTGCAGCAAAAAAGGGCACTCCCACCATCCATTTGGCATGCACATAAAAGCAACAGTCATTGGGGGAACAAATTCAGGTTTTACAAGAGCAGGTAACTACCCCCATTCTCCTCTCAAAGCCAGGATAAAAACCAGGGGCGCGGTTCCTAACTGTGCAGGTTCCCAACTGCTTTGACCCACGGAACCACACTCCACGCTCATATCTGAAAATAGAACATTCTTTCTCAAATATTTTTACATACCGGTTAAGTTTTGTCCTTTATATGCTTTCTTAGTTTGCTAAACTTGCTGCTGCTGCCTGTACTTTCAAATATCTTGATAGAGTTAATCTCTCTTGGCTCAGGTCTCACTACCTTCCTAGGTTGCTCTCCCCCCCTCCCCTTTCCCCCAGCCTCTCCTCAATTCTGCTCTCTCTCTTTGTTTTAAAAGTTAAAAGTTATAGTTTTTACCTCCAAAAGATAAAGCAATTGAAAACAGAATAAAACAAGAAACAAAAAGAAAACAAGGTAAAAAACTTTACTTTAAATAAATCCAGTAAAATAAGTATTTTAACCCTTCAGGAATGCAATAGCTGGAATTATTCCTAACTTTCTTGAAGATATGGTTGCCAAGCAACAGAAATGCACACTCTGCTTCTAATCCTAACCACTCACTAATATTTGAAACATGGGCTTTTCTTATTTCCATATAGCAGAGTTTTAAAATAATGTTAAATATAAAGTAATGCAAAATTCCTTGTTGCCAAATTAATACAATATATTTGGCAAATATTAATATATTTTTAACAATTTATGTAACAAGTTTTAAATAAGGTAATAATTTGTTTATTCAAATATAACCCTTTTTATTTTTTATTTTTGTTTGCCTTACTTTGTATAGTTATGAATAGAATTCTGGCGCCATTTGTTGTTAATTGTAAGTTTGTTCTGTATGTCATGTGTGTTGTCTTGTGTTGTATGTTGTGTGTGTCACGTGACTATTTTTTATTATTTTTATTTTGTTGCAACAAAAGTCAATTTTATACCCTTTTAAAAATTTATGTATATGTGGTACCACACTATTTTAAGATCATGGTTGTGGTATAATCATAGTATTTGGGTGGTTAAACACTGGAATAAATTGCCTAGGGAGGTTGTGGAATCTCCATCTCTGGAGATATTTAAGAGTAGGTTAGATAAATGTCTATCAGGGATGGTCTAGACAGTATTTGGTCCTGCCATGCGGGCAGGGGACTGGACTCGATGACCTCTCGAGGTCCCTTCCAGTCCTAGAATCTATGAATCTATGAATCTATTATTAGCACCAATTTTTGTGCAAAGTTCAAAAAGGTTTCAGTTACAAATATATGTACATATATTTCTGCCTCAACAAATAATGCAATTGCAAACAAAAAATATTCTCTTATCAATCACAGTTTTGTTTTGTTTTTTAATTT
Organism: Terrapene triunguis; assembly: GCF_002925995.2. Taxonomy (NCBI): domain Eukaryota; kingdom Metazoa; phylum Chordata; order Testudines; family Emydidae; genus Terrapene; species Terrapene triunguis. The sequence goes on from NW_020698848.1 coordinate 3,714, forward strand.
TTTTTTATTTTGTTATTCAAAGAAAAAATGTAAGGGGAAACCTCAACATTAAGGTAAAGATAATATTAACAAAATGTTAATTTCTTGTTTGGGCTTTTTATAAATTTGTTTGCACTTTTAAATATAGTTATAAGAATATCATAACCAAAATGTTTTAAAACAACAATTTATGCATAAAGCTAACCAAACAATTTGAACAGGTTTCCACCTTTGGCTCCCAAACATAACAAAGCATCATGAAAGTATACCCTTAAATACCCTCAAAGTACTGTATTTAAAATTTATTTTGGTTTAATTTTATAGTTGGTTTAATTTTTTATGCTTTTCTTTTGTTATGTTATGTTAATGGCAAGCAGTGGTTGTTAAAGTTGTGCTTCTAAACAGTTAACAAGAGTGAAATTGGTATCACAAGCAAATTAACTCTAAAAAGCTTGGTAAAAATTCTGTTAACTCCTTTGCTGAAACAAATTGTTCAGCAAGGGAAAGCAATACACCTTCTCATGGAAAATTGTAAGCATTTATTTTAACCGTTAAGCATTACATTTCGTATAAAAATATTAGTAATGCACTTCAAATGAAAATGAATGTCTATACAACAATTGTAAAAGTATAGCTTGTGTTATAAAAGGCTTGGTCCCTATTACATTGTTCTTATTATATTGTAAACAAACTAAGTTAAACTGTGTATTAAGTTTGGGTTACTGAAAACAAAAACAAAAAACAAACAAACAAAAAACTTTACTATGTTAACTAACAAAAGTTGTTTAAGTTGCATCCCACAGACCAAAGACGCCAGAAAATATCACACCCTGAAGACACCATATGATATCAGTATACAGTAAAGAAACCCCCAAGCATCAAGAACAGAAAAATGAAGTGCTTTATAAATAAGAGACCGGTCAAATACACCTCTATCTACCATATATGGACAATTAAGTTAACAATCAGCTAAAAACACTAGCTGGACCAGGATAAGCCGTCATTTAATTTCAACTTGGTTACTATGTAAAAACAACTGTATTATTGTTGTACTGTTGTCTTATTGCTGTATTGTATTATTGCTGTACAACATTTACAATGTGCATAACCTTGCTAAACTGTTTAACCAACACACAGGTAAAAATGAACAAACAAATGGCAGCAAACAACATGAAGGCAAGGAAAAAAACAAAGGAGTAAACAAACAAAAAGTTACATAGTAACTACAAATTGGGTAAACACATTGCCTGTTAGTACCAGTCATAAGTTGGGTCAGTGACACTGCATCCTAACTAAGGCACACGTTATTCAAAACAATCTTGTTCAGTGTCTGGGTACCAATACTAAATCCTGACACAGCAATATTTGATAAATTGGTTACTGTCCATTCAGTAGGTTATCTGGAAGACAGCATCCATAAGAAACAACTGGATCTATATCAACTACTGGTGTATCGCAGAGCCGTGCAACCAGTGGAACAGAGAAGCTAGCCACTTCTATTTCCTGCGCAGTAAAGCTAACCAGAGGGTGACAACTAGCAGTAAGGGTAACCTATAACATGAATGGACAGTACTGGGTAGTAACTAATTACAATATATTTATATATAAAGGCCTCAGTGGTAGTGTCACTACTCCAAATTTCTGTTTTTCTTCTCATGTACATAGCACTGTGGGACACACTATCACAATCCCTATCCCAATATTTCAAAACACTCAGCCTACTACTAATGATAAAACAGGTGATAACTGGAATTGCCCTAATAGGAGTGTGTTTCTATCTGTGTCACCAAAGTAAAAGGGCCAAAGTACAACACCGGACTGGAAAAACATGGTTATGCTTGGATATAAGGTGGTGTCATATGTACACGTACATACTATACATATATGCCCATACACACTACAAATATATATGCCATATCCATATAATTCATATATATTAATTATTTGGAAGTGCCTCTAAGGCTGAATCATAATACTACACTCCTCAGTCATGGTCCCGGGCTTAACATTCCCAGGCCCACCATAAGGGACTGAAAATAAAATTGGATAATAAAATCTGTCCCTCAGTCGTACGAGGGAATGTGCAGACTAAAGAGACAGATGGGGCATGAGTGTATGGATGGTAAAATAAGGTAACCACGAAACAGTGTTTAGCCCACTGGGTTATCTTTAGTCCATGCATTATGCTTTTCCGGGACGATGGGTAAACATCCTCCCCTTAAAAAGACAAAAAGTGGGGGAATGTGGTAAGTGAAGGCCCTGATAAAGGCCCAGTATGAGGCCTGAGGCCTGAACCAAACTAAAGTAATGGTCAAGACTTTGCTAACATAAAGCAAAGTTAATGTCAAGGCTGGATCCCCACTTTGAACTTTAGGGTTCAAATGTAGGGGCCTGCATGAAAACTTCTAAGCTTATCTACCAGCTTAGCTTTGGTCCGCTGCCACCATCACAAGAATTCCCTCCCTGGGAAGCCTTGAGAAACCTTTCACCAATTCCCTGGTGAACACAGATCCAAACCCCCTTGGATCTTAAAACAAGGAGAAATTAACCATCCCCCCTCCTTCCTCCACCCTCCTTTCACCAATTCCTGGTGAATACAGATCCAAACCCCCTTGGATCTTAAAACAAGGAGAAATCAATCTGGTTCTTAAAAAAAGAAGGCTTTTAATTAAAGAAAAAGGTAAAAATCATCTCTGTAAAATCAGTATGGAAAATAGCTTACAGGGTAATCAAACTTAAAGAGCTCAGAGGACCCCCCTCTGTCTTAGGTTCAAAGTACAGCAAACAAAGATACACACTCTGGTAAAAAGGTACATTTACAAGTTGAGAAAACAAAGTAAATCTAAGACGCCTTGCCTGTCTTTTACTTACTAGTTTGAAATAGGAGAGACTTGTTTAGAAAGATGGAGAGAACCTGGATTGATGTCTGGTCCCTCTCAGTCCCAAGAGCGAACCACCCCTTAAAACAAAGAGCACACACAAAAGCCTTTCCCCCCCCAAGATTTGAAAGTATCTTGCCCCCTTATTGGTTCTTCGGGTCAGGTGTCAGCCAGGTTACCCGAGCTTCTTAACCCTTTACAGGTAAAAGGATTTGGAGTCTCTGTACACAGAGAGCTGTTACCCTTCCCTT
>NW_020698849.1:0-2013 GCF_002925995.2 Terrapene triunguis
AGGCTAAAGGGGGCGGGGGGACTGAGGCAGATTTGTGGGTGTGGAAGCCAAAGCACAGTCCCTGCAGCGGCTGGAACCAGCCCCCTGCCTAAATCCCTACTCCCAGTGCCCCCAACTCCCTCCCTCCCATGGTCACCCCCAGCCACTCCCCCAAATCCCCCCTAAATCCCTATTCCCAATGCACCCAACTCCCTCCCTTGGTCACCCCCAGCCACTCCCCCAAATCCCCACTCAAAATCTCTGCCCCAGCTGGGGTGTGGGGTATTCTGCACCCCCACCCGGTCTGGGGGTTACACAGGAGGCTGTGAGGGGGTGGATCACTGGGTCCCCCCCTCCCTGCCACGCACGCCACTCCCCCACCTCTACCCCCCCATTTCTGCTTTCAGCTCTGACCTTTCTCCAGACACCAGATCCCCTCCTGCCCCTCCCCCACTGGCTCATGTGTCCCCTCTGAAGGGCAGGGAGCTATTTTTGGGTCCCCCTGATGGGGGAGAGTTAACCCTCCTGGTGCCAGGATGCCGCCTGGCTGTGGGGTCAGTAGAACCCTCCTGCCCCTGGAAGGACGAGCTGGGACCTGCCTGAGGCTTGAAACCCCAGGGCCGGGGGCTCCCCGTGCCCAGCTAGGGGCTTGTGCACGGAGCAGCCGGCGTCAAGCTCCATGGCAAAGCGGCAGCCCCCTTGTGCGAAGCTCCCCTGGGTGCGGGGAGCACCAGTGGGGGGGACCCCTGGGCTGCTCCCCCAGGAACCCACAACTGCAGCTGCAGGCCGGGGGGGGGGGGGGGGACAGGCCCTGAGTGGCTGGGGCACAAAGGAGCCAGTGGGGTGAGGACAGCACAGGAATGTGAGTGCCTGTGTGTGTGTGTGTGTGGGGGGGGAAACAGCCCAGGCCTGGGGGTGGGGGCTCCTGGGCCAAGGCTGAGACTGGGGGGGGGTATCAGGTGGCATCTGAGGAGGGGAGACCGAGCCTGGAGAAATGACAGATGATCGGACCTCAACCCCGACTGCAGCCCCTGCTAGGCCAGCCTTAGGTCCCCCCTGACCCAGCTCTGAGGGGGCCCTCACTCCCGACCCGCAGCCCCCTGCTAGCCCGGCTCTGCCCCCCCCCAGCTCTGCCGGTGCCCCTCACTCCCGACCCGCAGCCCCTGCTAGCCCAGCCCTTCCCCCCACCCAGCTCTGCCGGTGCCCCTCACTCCCGACCTGCAGCCCCTGTCAGCCCAGCCAGGGGTGGGGGAAGGGATTTCTCGGCTTCTGGGGATTATGGTGGAACTGCTCAGTCATCATGGGGGCACGGGGGGGTGGGAGGTCTTGTCCCGCTCAGCATGTACCGGTGGGGAAGGGGTGGGGGGCTAGGTACCCAACCTGGGCCTCCCAAATCCCCCCCCAGCACAGTGCAGCCTGCAGCTGGGGGGCGCTTGGGGACCTCATCCCCGGGAGCCCCTCACCCCCGCACCTGATCCCCGAGTCCGTCCCCCCACCCTGCACATTCCACCCAGGGCGCAGCTGCCGCCTTAGAAATGTCATTCCCCCCCCCCGCAACCGTCCCCCCATCCTGAGTCCCTCCCCCTCCCCCTATTACCCCCTCTTCCCCCCGTGCTGCTCTGCCCCGTCCCCCCCAGCCTCCCTACTGCTTCCACCTCCCCACCCCAACCCCCCAGTGCCCAATAACCCCCCAGCCCACCCGTCCCCAGAAACCCCCCAGTGCCCAATAACCCCCCAGCCCACCCCAGACACCCCCAGTCCCCAGAAACCCCCCAGTGCCCAATAACCCCCCAGCCCACCCAACACCCCCAGTCCCCAATAACCCCCCAGTGCCCACCCCAGACACTCCCAGTGCCCAATAACCCCCCAGCCCACCCCAGACACCCCCAGTCCCCAGAAACCCCCCAGTGCCCAATAACCCCCCAGCCCACCAGACACCCCCAGTCCCCAATAACCCTCCAGACACCCCCCAGTGCCCAATAACCCCGCAGTCCCCAATACCCCCAGCCCACCCAAGAGTCCCCAATAACCCCC
>NW_020698849.1:2113-13554 GCF_002925995.2 Terrapene triunguis
CCCCCCCCCCCCCCCCCCCAACAGCCCCTTGCTCTCACCGGAAGCGGGAGTCTGGCGGGGGTCTCTGGTGGCACAGGGCAGCTCCGGGCGGCGCTGGGTGACTGGGGTGCCAAGGGACCGTGGGGCTATAACGGGCTGAGGGGCGGGAGGGGCGGGAGGGGCGGGGTAACCTTTTCCCTGACCCCTGGCCTTTTGCTGGGGCCGCTAAAAATACCCCAGCCTGGGAATGTGAAACGCCCAGGCACTCATAGTAGGGCAAGACGCTGAGTCATGGGGTGGGGGCCCAGCAGCCAGCCCCCACACCTCTTGCAGCCCCCCAGACACTCCCAACACTGATCCTCCAGACCCTGAACCCCTCAAAGCCCCCTGCAGCCCCCCAATGTCTGAGTCCTCTGTGTACCCCCCAAACCCAGACCCCCCCTTCTCCCCCTTTCCCTCCTTTGGGGAGGCATCTGGACCTTGTCTTTGCCCCCGCAATCCACAGCTCCTGGTGCCCCCTGCTGGCCCCAGGGCTGGTCCACACCCCCCTCAGCACTGGCTCCTGGGAAACAGATGGGTGGTTGGGGTCCCCCCCCCCAATAAAGGCAGGAGCCACCTGGCTGGGGACTGGGACCCTGGAAATGTGGATTCAAAGTCCAGTGATGGGGGGATGAGAAGGGGGAGGGGGAGCCGGTGGGGCTGGGAGTGAAATCCCCCCTCCTCTCCATGTTCCCCCAACCCCCACTCAGCCCCCTCCTCCTGACCCCCATCCCCTCCCCATGGTTGGGGGTCAGAACCTGGGGTCACCCCCACACAAATGAGCCTCAGGGCAGGCCCCAGCTGGGTCTCCATGGAAACCTTCTAGACCCCAGCTGGCCCCCCCAGGCTGGGATCCAAGTTACCATGGTGATGCTCTAGACCAGTGGTTCTTAATCTTTACTGCAGCCTGGTTCTCAAAAATATGTTCTCACACCTCTTATCAAAAATCGTTGAAGTAGGTCAGTCCTTTAAACCTACATATATCCTAACTACAGAATGAAAGAGAGAGAACGAAATATTGATTTTAATTTCACAGTTAAAATGTAACGCAGTAATCATTAAAAATGTATAATGTTAATAAATACATAGGTTTGATGAAACAAAGGAATTGTGCTTACGTGCCTGTGCTTAATTTGTGTTTTCAATGATTTACCTTCTAAAAAAATCTGGCATGTCTCACACTGCCAGGGGGTGCGTGCACCCCAGGTTAAGAACCACTGCTCTAGACCCCAGCTAGCCCCCCAGGCTGGGATCCAAGTTACCATGGTGACGCTCTAGACCCCAGCCTGGGATCCAAGTTACCCTGGTGATGCTCTAGACCCCAGCTGGCCCATGGCCAAGATATGGGATACCATGGCGATGCTCTCGCTCCCCCCCACCCCCACCCCCCAAGGAGCTGAGTTCAGGCAAAGTCATCACCAGGAGCTTTAATGTAGCAGGAACACAGGGCGCATCACACACGTGGGGGCGTTCAGACCTCAGAGACGGGGAAGGGCCATTCGGACCTGGATCCAGACCTCGGTCGTCCAATCAGAACCAGGATCCCCCCACCCCCAAATTAATTCATGTGTTAACAGCATCTGCATGAAATACACCATGGGTGTGTGTTGGGGGTCACGACCCGGAAGTAATAGTGGTTAAAGTCAAGGGGTCAAAGAGCCAGAGGAGGCCCAAGGGCCAACAACCAGGGGGCTCAAAGGTCAGAGGCTACGAGTTCAAAGGTCACACATTCAATGTAGTGAGGTTCAAAGGCGAATGAAACACAGTCTTCTTCAAGTAGCCAAGGCTCAAAGGTCAATGAGCCAAAGGCTGAAGTACACAGGCAAGGGGCCAAGGGTCAAAGTTCAACACTCTGTAACCAAGTGGCCAACCCACAACAAATCAAAAGGTCAAAGTTCAGGGAGCCAACAAAGGGTCAAAGTTCATCAACAGAAGGGTCAAATTGCAACCGTCCAAGGTTCGGGTGACCAGGGGGTCGCAGCCGGCCACCCTGGGGTCAGATTTCAGGGGTCATGGGGCTCAGTCGACTGCCCCAGGTTGGAGTTCAGGGGTCACAGGGCTCAGTCAGCCACCCTGGGGTCAGAGTTCAGGGATCGCGGGGCTCAGCTGGCTGCCCTGGGGTCACAGTTCAAGGGTCGTGGGGCTCAGCCTACTGCCCAAGGTCGAAGTTCAGGGGTCGCGGGGCTCAGCTGGCCTCCTTCGGGCTCTGGGGTTCAAGGATCTGGACGTGGGTGAAGGGGAAGTGCCCGCTGCGCCCGTTCAGCTGCCCCTCCCACTGCCCGTTGATGTTCATCTTCGTCACCGTGATGATGTCACCCACCTGGGGGTCAGAGGGCAAAGGTCACTGAGTCAGATTTCTCTCCGGAGCAGGCCTAGTTGCCCCTACTGCCCCTGTCTCCCAACACCTGGGTCCCCAGAATCAAGGACTAATTTCCCCCCTGCCCCCAATGCTCCCAGACACCTGGGTCCCCTAGGGTGCAGGGTCAATTCTCCCTCTTTGCCTTGATCCCACCGAATCAGGGACTAATTCTGCCCGCCCTCCAGCTGGACGCTGGGGTCCCTGGGATCCATTCCCCCAGAATATCTGGACCCCTCAGGATCCTGAGGGCGGATTCCCTCATATACTTGGGTCCCCTGGAATCCAGGTCCTGTCACCCCCAGACTTCTGGGTCCCCCACACACTCACCTCGAAAGCCAGCGCCGTCTTGTCGTAGGCATTGGGTACCCGCCGCTGTACTGCCCTGGCCACCACGGGGCCATTGCGGGGGGTGGGCAGGGGCGCCGGGGGGCCGCCTACACTGGGGTGGGCATAGGGCCCCAGCAGGACGCCGGCCTGGGGGCGCCAGGGCTGGACATAGGGCACCGGGATCATGCCCACCCGCCCGTCGACCCGCTGGGCCGTCCACCACTGCTCCTCCGGCTTGCCCAGCACCCGGAGCGGATCCCCCTTGCGGAAGGGCAGGTCCTCCTGGTCATTGCCGCAGAAGTCGTAGAGAGCCTGCACCCACTCGCAGGGCTGGGCGGGGCCGGCAGACAGCGCCACCGGGTCCCCTCCCCCCTCGGCGGGGGGTGGCGGGGCCGGGCCGGGCACCGCGGGGCCCCGGCACACGGGCACCACCAGCGTGGTGGTGTCCAGATAATGCACCCGGTAGAAATCCAGCAGCGCTGGGAGTCCCTCGAACTCCTGATCCCCAATCTTCAGCCGGCCCGGCAGGCTGTTAATGATGTAGTGAGACACCTGGGTGGGGGGCCAGAGAGAGATGGGGGTGGAGACAGGGACAGACAGACAGGGTTACACATTGAACATTCACCAGCCCCCCCCCGATCTTCTCCCCCCGGACTCCTGGGTTCTTCCTGGATCTAGGGTGATTTTCTCCCCCCAAACCCATGGGCTCCCCCAGGTAATGCCCCTCCTGCCCCCCATTTTGTCCCTTCCTCTCCTGTCATCCCCAGATGCCTTCCCCCCCAGTGGCTGCGGGGCCGGTTCCCCCTCCCTCCCCAGCCCCTGGCCGCCGGGGTCCCCCTCACCTTGGCGTTCTCGCTGACCGAGAGGACGTAGTCACCAGGGCAGGTGGAGCTGTCCCTCACCAGGAAGGTGCCGGGTCGGTGACCCTGGAGACAGGCCACAGCCTGCTGGCGGCTCAGCGACCCCATGTACCACTCGTTGGAGTCCCCGAAAGACGACATGGCTCTGGGGGGGTAGTGGGGACTCTCCCTTTAGGGGCACCCCCCAATTCCAATGCAGCCCCCTCAAATCCACAGGTGAGCCCTCATATTTAAGGGGAACCCCCCCAGTCCCCCAAATCTCCTGGGCATATAGCCCCCAAATTAACAGGGCCCCCTGAATTCCCCTGCAAGGAAACAGGCCCTCCAAATTACCAGGCACCCCCCTTCTCCCTCCCAAACCCTCTCGCTTCGTTGGCAAGCAGCACCCCTCAAATTATTCTGCTGCTCCCTAGAGCCCTTCCCCCAAATGCAGCCACCAGAGGAGCACCCCTAAATTATGCCCCACCCCAATGCAGACCCCCCACATAATGCCAACCCCAGGGCATCCCCAAATTCTGCCCTAGGAGCCCCTGTTCTCCAATGAACTGCTCCTGTGCGCCCCTAAAATCCCTCCCCAGCACCCCTTCCTCTGCACCCCTAAATTCTGGAGCACCTTCTCAATGCCTTCCCAGGCGCCTGCTGCCCCTCTGCAGTCCCCCCAAGTCCTGTGTACCCCAAATCCCTCCCCAGTGCAGCCCACCCGTGCCGAGCACCCCCAAACCCTGCCCCCTCCCCCTGCGCACCCCAAATCCCTCCCTAGTGCAGCCCACCAGTGCCAAGCACCCCCAAACCCTGCCCCCTCCCCCAATGCAGCCCACCAGTGCCAAGCACCCCCAAACCCTGCCCCTCCCCCTGCGCGCCCCTCCCCCTGCGCACCCCAAATCCCTCCCCAATGCAGCCCCTCCCGCCTGTGCACCCCCAAACCCTGGCCCCTCCCCCAGCGCACCCCGCCTCCGCCGGGGCTTGGCCCCGCTGGCACCGGCCGCTGCCCCTCCCCCCAATCCGCCTCCTCCAGCCCCAGCCCGGTCACCGCGGCAACATGGCGAGGGGAAGTGACGCGCCCGGCCCCGGCGGCCGCCATGGCGGGGGCTGGCAGGAGGGGCCGGCGGCCATCTTGGGGGTGGGCAGGACGCCTGGGTTCTCTCCTGGGGAGGGCGGGGCTGGGAGCCCGGACGCCTGGGTTCCCTCCCTGGCTCTGGGAGGGGAGTGGGGGCTGGTGGGATAGAGCAGGGGGGCTGGGAGCCCGGACGCCTGGGTTCCCTCCCTGGCTCTGGGAGGGGAGTGGGGGGATCTCTCCAGTTCCTGCCAGAGCCCGGACTGGATTATGTTGTAATAGTAATAGTTGATTTTTATGCCTAGATTTAGATTCAACTCTGTTGGAATGAACGATGCCAATAAACCCCCTAATGGATTAGAAACAACTCGATCACCGATAAGCACTTTACTAATCAAATCCATCATCGAACGGGACTGTGATTGCCATTCGAAATCCAACAAGGAACCTCTGCTAAAAACTCAACTCAGTAACTACACAGTGACTAAAAGAAAAGGTAAATTAGGAATACAATAAAAATAAAGATATCTACCAAAACACTTATAAAAAGTTGAGTAGGAATAAAACAGCACATATAAAAAAATATACTATCCCCAACCTTGGTAGACTTAGATTTATCATTTGGATGGATAATACTAATGTTCATTTTTAAGCATTTTTTCAATTTTTATTAATTTAAATTTTCAGTTGCAGGAAATTATGGGGGTGGTTCGGCCAATTCTTTAATGACTCTAGCTTCTGAGATTCAAAAAGGAAATTGGCAATGACACAATAAATCCTCAGTACTAATAAATAATGAATTGGCTACAGACTGAACAGACTAATACACTCCAATATCAATCGGTAATATCAAAATAAAACAAATTCAGAATAAACCAACTGTTATAAATGCAAAGTGAATGAAATAATAAACCCCAAACTACTACGAATAAAATTAATACACAATAACGCAGTGATAATAGTCACACTAGGAATAAAGCAATGACACACACGCTGCAGCTTTAAGAAACAAGGGAATCTTGAGCAGGAGCAGAGAGGTGATTTTTCCCTTGGTCTGTGGCCCTGGTGCGGCTGCTGCTGGAATCCTGTGTCCAGTTCTGGTGCCCACCATTCAAGGAGGATGTTGCTCAGTTGGGGAGGGCTCAGAGAAGAGCCGCGAGAATGATTAAAGGATCAAACCACCTCCTTACAGGTAGTGTCAAGGAGCTCCAGCTATTTAGCTTAAGAAAGAGAAGGTGAAGGGTTGACTTGATCCCAGTCTATAAGTACCTACATGGGGAACAGAGATTTAATAACAGGCTCTTCAATCCAGGAGAGAAAGGCCTAGCACCATCGAGTGGCTGGCAGCTGAAGTTAGACAAATTCAGACTGGAATGAATTTGTAACAGTGAGGGGACTTAACCACTGGAACAACTCCCCAAGGGTCGTGGTGGATTCTCCAGCCCTGGCAATTTTTTAAATCAAGATGGGGTGTTTTTCTAAAAGATCTGCTCTTAATGGAGGTCAGCAGTAGGGTTCAGAGTTAACAAGATATGAGCTACTGTTTCAGGACAGTTCTGCCCTGGAATGCAGTGGGCACTCATCCCCATCACCTCCTATCATTTTCTCCCACAAACGGGCTGCCTCAGCCTGGAGCTGGACAGTGTCATCAGTAAGATTTGGAGTTAACAGCAGTGTGAGGTTTCATTTCAGCTGCCTTATCTAGACTGGGAACGCTGTCCCTTGCTTCTCAGCTGAGCACTGCAGGCGTAGACACCCCAAAACAGGGATAGTGGGGTTGTGGAGCTGGTGGGCAGGGACCCCCAATTGAGGGTGTGATGTTGCCACCCATAAGCATATTTCTATAAAGCCTTATGGGTGTATATATAGAACATAACTAGAATGTGTTTTATGCTACATATGCCATGTAACATATCTACTGAATCTATTAATCCTATTTGTATGCATGTATTATTTTTGTATTCGAAGTTATAAATATTGGCAGCATACTTCTTTGATTCTAAGTAGGCTGTAGTGAAGCAGTTGGTCAGCTCCCTGAGAAAAGACTATTCTCAGTAAGTGCCCAATCAAGAAACACTTAAGCCAACAATGAACTTGAAGACACCAATCCACATCTGGATTTTCCCAGGAATGTGGCTTGGCTGGTAAGGAACTGAGTCATGCATGGACATGTGACTTGCCCAGGTGACTCCAGAACTCCATTTGGTAGCTGGACTTTGCATAGGAGTGAGGAGGGGGTCTCCACCCACAAGAGAAAGTCTATTTAAGCCCAGAGGAGACCCTTCCATTTTGTCTTCAGCTGGCTAAAGAGAGAGCCTCTCCACCCCCAAAGATACCTGAAAGAAACTGGAACAAAGGACAATAACTACAGGGGGTGTGAGTGATTGCTGGACCCAGGCTAAAAGGAGACTAGTCTGTAAAAGGAGCATTCTGGAACTAGTGAGATTATCTGTATTCAGTTTGATTAGACATAGATTTGCGCATTTTATTTTATTTTGCTTGGTGACTTACTTTGTTCTGTCTGTTACTACTTGGAACCACTTAAATCCTACTTTCTATATTTAATAAAATCACTTTTTACTTATTAATTAACACAGAGTAGGTGTTAATACCTTGGGGGGCAAACAACTGTGCATATCTCTCTATCAGTGTTATAGAGGGCGAACAATTTATGAGTTTATGGATTTATTTGGGTTTAGACCCCATTGGGAGTTAGGCATCTGAGTGTTAGAGACAGGAACACTTCTGTAAGCTGCTTTCAGTCAAGCCTACAGCTGTTAGGGGACGTGGTTCAGACCTGGGTCTGGGTTTGCAGCAGGCTAGCGGGTCTGGCTCAAACCAGGCAGGGCACTGAAGTCCTAAGCTGACGGGGCAGGAAAGCAGGGGCAGAAGTAGTCTTGGCACATTGGGTGGCAGCTCCCAAGGGGGGTTCTGTGATCCAACCCGTCACAGAGGGGCTCCAGGGCTAGTTGAGGGGGAGCGGTTACTGGACCAAGCATAGCCGTGATGGCTAATGTCTCCCTGATTTGGCCTGAATGCAGTAGACAGTCCGGAAAATCTGATGGCCGGAACGTTTTCATGGATGCACCAGTTCTGATCCACCAACACCCAAAAGCAGACAGACAAGGCGAGGTATCTCAAAGCTGCTTTATTATAAAAGTTGGAGTTACAAATATTGGGGGTCGTGTAACAAAATGAGGAAGGGATCACCCCACTTGGGGAGCAGGGGATCCCCACAATCCAGCATTAGTGAGTACATGCCAGTCAGAGTCTCTAATGGGGAAGTCCCCTGATTTTCTTGGCGGGGCTCCCCTCAGAGCAGTTTGACCTCAAAGCAGATGCAATTGATGCTCTGACAATCAGGGGGCTGGTAGGCACAGGCACAGTCACAGAGGGGGCAGCAACGAGGAAAAGGGGGGCAGGTGCTGAGCTCCCAGCCCTGCAGAGAGAGAGAGAAATGGGGCTGTTAACCTGCAGGACTACTCGCTCCATGATATTAAACAGTGACTGTTATGTGGCAGGTAGTCCTGCAGGCTAATGTTAAGCAGTGGCTGGTAGCCCACAGGACTACCCGCCACAAGATATTTAATGGCCGTGTTAATCTGCAGGATGATGCTCCCAGGTTATTTACTAGGGGGTTGTAAACCCTGACTAACCACCACAGGGACATTTATCTACAGGACTGCCAGCCCCAGGATATGTAAAGGGGCCAGTACCCCAAAGGGTTTGGGGGTCACTCACCTGGCGTCGGGGACAACAGGTGTCCAGGCAGCGGATGAGGGAGGGAGGGGCACAGTCGCACGCCTCGGCGCAGGCCAGGCAGCAGTGGCAGGGCCCCCCCAGCATTCCCTTCTCACACCAGCAACAGTCAGCGCAGAGTCCATGGGCCTGGGGGGGGGAGGGAGGGTGAGAGATGGAAGGACCAACTCACCCCTCCCCACAGCTGACCTGCCCAGCCCTGCTCTGACCCCCTAGGCCTGCCCCACCTGTGACCCCCTGAATATCCCCCCCATATCCACCCTGCCTACCCCTCCACCATATCCCTCCCCACTGCCCCCCAGTATAGACCCCTGCCCCCCTATCTGTGCCCCCTTACCAGCAGGCAGTGGCGCAGCGCGAGGATGAGGAGGAGGAGGAGCAGGTAGGTGGCCACAGTGATGAAGACAATGGCTGGGAGGGGCAGAAGGAGGGAGCTGGGGGGGCCCGGCGTGGGGGTCTACAACAGGGAGAGACAGGAGAGGGGGACCAGGTCAGAGAGCCTGGGGAGAGACACAAGGAGGGGGAGGCAGCGGGGGAGGGGAGACTTACAGCCATTCCTGGATTGGGGGATCCTCAGAGGGGTTGGGGTCTCTGCTTGCCCCTAGGGTGCCACATGGATGCCAGATCCCACATCTCAGACAGACAGACAGACAGATCAGAGCCACCCCAGCAAGGACTGAGCCCCCTAAGCTGCCCCACTGAACCTCACCTCTATCCCCAAACCTACTGCCCCCACCAATCCACCCCAGCCCCAAACCTACCCACCCTGGGCAGGGAGCAGGTCCCAGAGGAGCAGGTTGCTGCCCCCAGCTACATGGTTCACTCTGAAACCTACTGACCACGGTCCAACCCAGAGCCGTCCCTCGGGGGCGGGGCTTCAGCACCTGAGAGCGAGGCCATGCTGGAGGCTGGGCCTGACACCCTCATTAACATGCAAATGCTTATACCGCATGACAGTGCATAGTCATCTGCTTAATTGATATTAATGACCCTCAGGCCCAACCCATGATTGGTAGAGACCAGCTCCTCATGAATATTCATTGCAGTGGGGGGCCCACCTCCTTCATTAATAATAACTAACGTGCATATTAATTAGGCTGAGTTTGCCCCACCCCAATTGACATTCAAGATATGCAAATTATTCAAAGGACACGCCCCTTATTATTGAAATAGCATGCATATTGATTGGGTCACGATCGCCCTCGTTGATATTCACATCTCATGAATATTGATTAGCCCCAAACCCAGTTCATGAATATTTATGATTCCCCCGAACACGCCGCTCACCCGCTCGCCGCCGCTGCCCCGACGTCCCGCGATACCCCGCCCTGCTCGCGCGCGTCCCTCTGTTGCCATAAGCGACGGCGCAGGCGGCCTGGCCCCGCCCCGCCCCGCCGGCGCTACGGGGCCACACGAGGGACTAAAGGACTCTGACGGAGGGGCTTCCGGAAGTGACGACATGAGAAGTCGCCATTGCAACTTTGCACCGGAAGTTAGCCCTGTACATGGGAAAGAAACGCACTGCAGGGGCGGGGGAGCTGCAGTGTTACCGGAAATGACCGCATCCGATCGGAAATAGCCTCAGCCCGCCAGAAGCGAGCACGTGGGAAGGCCCCAGTCCATTGGCAGTGGCCGCAGAGGCCCATCAGCCCCTTGGGCCTAGGCACGACATCTCACTGGCTGGCTGCTGGTAACCATAGAGACCACAGAGGCGTGGCAATCACCCCTACGTCATGACTGTCCGTTAACATACAGCCAGTCAGAGCAAAGAGTGCAGCCTGCCACGCTGACATCTCCTTTGCTCTGATTGGCCAGTGGCCGCCAGCCCGAGGCGTGAGGATACAAAATGTAATCCTTATTCGCCAATTGGCTGACTGCCCAGCCAATCAGAACACAGGGATTGCGCATATGGCCCTGAGATGAATCCTCTGATCTCCAAATGGATAAGAGCCCTCAGCCAATCCGAAAGCAGAGAGAGCCCGGGGGGGGAGGCGGAGGGTATTCTCTCTGGAACGATGGGTCAAGAGCTTGTAGCCAATCAGCACTCAGGAGCATGGGTCTGCCCAAAACATGCCGTGCTGTGATTGGCCCCCAGCCAATCAGAGACCAGGGGTATGAGGTACAACGGGGAATAAAACATTGACTGCTCTCGGATTGGTCAATAGGGCCAACCAATCACAGTGCAGAAATTTTTGTCTAATTAGAAAGCCTTCTCCCCCACTGGCCAGACCTTCCTGAACACATGGCCCCGCCCTCATTGGCCAGGCCCCGCCCCCAGCACGTGGCTCCTCCCCCAAGGCCAGGCCCCGCCCCAGTCCATGCCCCCCCGTTAATTATATCACTGTAACTTAGATATTTCAGCGATTTCTCATCTTGCGTCTAGTGCCCTTCGCCCACAGCCAACCAGAATCTCCCTTTCACCCCGTCTTCCTTCTGCCCTGCCCAGCAACACGGCCGTTCCGCGGATCGCAATTGGCTCGCCGCCGCAGCCAATCAGAAGGTCCGGCGCGAACGCGGGCTCACTGGAATGCTCACAACAGAACGACCGTTAACTGCTCTGCACCCTCGCGCCGGGCCCTTTGCAGCTAGCTCCAACAGCACATGCGCATTGGAGCTCTGGGCGCGCGCCCTTGCCCGCCCGGCGGAGGAGCGCATGCGCACTGCAGGCGGCGGCGCGGGGCAGGCGTCCCCTCAGACGGGAGAGGGGGTGCGTCACCCGGAGCGGCGTCATTGATTATTCATTGGGGCGGGCTAATTACATGCACAATTATTCAACCTATAAACCCTTAATGGCTGGAAGTGGGCGGGACCGCCCAAGTGTAATTAGTATGCAGGAATTAATAATATGTAAATTAGTTCATTAGTCGCTTCGGCGTGTATGCAAATATGCTAATTAGCTACTGTCCCAAGACTACTATGGAGGCGCATGCAAATTAGGCAGGGGCAGGAGAGCGAGGTAATGAGATGCAGATTTCCTCACCAATTGCCTGCGACGTGTGTCGTGTGTGCAAATAGCTGCACATGGGGGCAAAGTCAGGAGCCAATGAAGGGGCTGGGTTTTTAA
>NW_020698850.1:0-21789 GCF_002925995.2 Terrapene triunguis
CCCAGTGGTTATTAGGTCTGGAATTGCTATTTTCAACAGCCATTGCCATTTTTGTTCGATTGTTTGTTTGTTTGTTTAAAAGGAAGACAGTGATATTGCATTGGCAAATTCCCCATAGAAAGAAAGAGAGGAACAAAAGAATAATAAAGGCACCTCAACTTTTCTTCATTTATGTAGGACAGTCTTATAATATTCATCCAGATATCCTCCAATCACACAAGCTGAAAATTGTTCCACTTTACTGCAGTTCTGTAACCATATGGGAACCAGTCCTGTCTGTGTTTTGTGCACATCTAAAATTCCTGCTGAATGACCTGCCGTGGGAGCGAGTTATCAGTGACCCAGTGCTGCGACGGAAGGAGGGTGCATGTGCGGGGGGGAGAGAGCCCAGGGCTGGGGCGGCAGGAGGTGTGTGTGTGGGGCAATGGTGGGGGGGAATGAGGGAGCCCAGAGCTGGGGTTTCAGGGGGTGTGGGTGGGGGGGAAGAGCCCAGGGCTGGGGCAGCAGGGAGGTGCGGCGAGGAGCCCAGGGCTGGGACGGGGGGCAGCCAAAATTTTTTTTGCTTGGGGCGGCAAAAAACCTAGAACCGGCCCTGCTTGTGGTCACACTATATTGCCTTGTGTTCACATTGTTTAATCTTGGGATAGCTCGCATTTGTTAATTACCCCAAGGTAAAAAAAAAAAAAATCACAGCTTTTTTAGTAATGAACATGAGCTTCTAGGAAAGACATTGGTTACCTGATTTACAGCTAACACACCAAAGGGCCTGAAATCTCTACTGAGACCTCAGCACATGGACAAGCCCTTGACTCCCACTTCCCAGATATCAAACCCTCCCTGCCTTCTAAGACAGGACTCAAACACTTCCCACTACCCAGGCTAGCCGCTCCTATCCCCCCACCATATCCTCTTCTTGTCAAGTGTGCCCAGGGTGACCAGATGGGATGAAGAAAATATCGGGACACATGGGGGGGAGTCCCGCCGGCAGAGGGGGAAAAAAAAAAAAACCAGAGTCCCGCCGGTGGAGCCAAAAAAAGGTGGCTAAAGAAAGCTGCTCCTCCATCTGGAATAACAGCCTTGCAGTAGGAACCAGCACAGGGCAGCCTGCTGGACTTCAGTGACAGTGCAACAAAGGCCTGGTCTACACTAGGCTTTTATGTCGAATTTAGCGCCGTTATATCGAATTAACCCTGCACCCGTCCACACCACGAAGCCATTTAGTTCGACATAGAGCCCTCCTTAAATCGATTTCTGTAATCCTCCACAACGAGAGGAGTAGCGCTAAATTCGAAATGGCCATATCGAATTAGGCTAGGTGTGGATGGAAATCGACGGTAATAGCTCCGGGAGCTATCCCACAGTGCACCACTCTGTTGACGCTCTGGACAGCAGTCCGAGCTCGGATGCTCTGACCAGCCACACCCCGGGAAAATTTGAATTCCTTTTCCTGTCTGGGCAGTTTGAAGCGCAGTTTCTGTTTGGACACCGTGGCGAGCTCAGCAGCAGTGGCAGCAGTGGCAACGATGCAGAGCTCTCCAGCAGAGATGGCCGTGCAATCCAATAGAAAGAGGGCCCCAGCATGGACGGATCGGGAAGTCTTGGATCTCATCGCTGTGTGGGGAGATGAGTCCGTGCTTTCCGAGCTGCGCTCCAAAAGACGGAATGCAAAGATCTATGAGAAGATCTCTAAAGCCATGGCAGAGAGAGGCTACAGCCGGGATGCAACGCAGTGCCGCGTGAAAATCAAGGAGCTGAGACAAGGCTACCAGAAGACCAAAGAGGCAAACGGACGCTCCGGATCCCAGCCTCACACATCCCGTTTCTACGAGGCACTGCATTCCATCCTAGGTGCGGCCGCCACCACTACCCCACCCCTGACCGTGGACTCTGAGGATGGGATATTGTCCGCGGCCGGTTCCTCAGCGGACGGGGAAGAGGAGGAAGGAGATGAGGAGGACGAGGCAGTAGACAGCGCTTACAACGCTGATTTGCCCGACAGCCAGGAGCTCTTCATCACCCTGACAGAGATCCCCTACCAACCCTCCCCAGCCGTTACCCCAGACACAGATTCAGGGGAAGGATCAAGCAGTAAGTGTTTTAAATATCCAAACATTTATTTACAACATAACTGGCATATTTAAAATATTAACAGTAGCTAAAGTGCTTTAAAACATGTAAACATTTATTTGCAACAAAACAGGAAGATTGAAAATATTAACAGTGGGTAAAGTGCTTAAAAACATGTAAACAGGAAAGTCAAACAAAAGGGGAATCAGTGCAAAGTGTATCATGATTACTCCGTCTTTGGGCGCCTCAATATATAGTCCGAACCATTTTAAAAAAATCTCACAATGTCCGCTTCATGATTATAGTGCCCAAAACCCTGCAGTCATTTGTCCCTCCAAGGGCACCTAAGCCAAGAACTGGTCAATGTAACCGGGGATCGAGGCGACATCCTCCGGGGAGAACTCCTCATACACCTCCTGCAGGTGTTTTTCAAGCCTCATCAGCAGGTTCCTGGGCAGGGACAGCTTATTAGGCCCCCCGTGGTAGGACACGTTTCCCTGCCACAACGCCAGCAGGTACTCCGGGATCATGGCCTTGCACAGCAGTGCAGCAAATGGCCCCGGTTTCTGCAGGCTGTCCCGGAGCATCTTCTCCTTCTGGCTCTCGGAGACCTTCAGGAGGGTGATGTCAGGCATGACTCCCTGCTGTGAATTAGGTAGGGGAAAGTTAGTATTGGGACTGCTTGCCCGTCCCTTTACAGAACTGCAACCGCCGGTTTACAGCCACGCGGTTTACAGCCGCGAGGGGCTGGGACAGGGCCAGAGTTCATGCTTGCAGGATTGCTGCCAGCAGAGACTCGCATTGCTTTCTATGTGAAAGGAGGCCAGTGCCACTCTTAAAGTTTTAAGCGGCCACAAGTCTACGGCTTACCATGTTTGCCATCTAGACAAAGTCCGGTGTCCTGCCCTGCTCCTCAGCTCGCCACAGCAAGACCGCAGGCACTGTAGGCGAGGGCCGAAAATTCGACCTTGTCCTCAGTGCGCGTGTGATAGGTGCTCTGCATGGTCTTGTTCACAGAGAAAGACTATGTTCTCTGTTCACAGATACATTGCTCTGTCTCAGGAATTCACTCCCTTTTTCCAATTCCCACAGCCACATCTGCCCAGAGGCTAGCGCACATTAGGAGGAGGAAGAAGAGGACACGGGAAGACATGTTTGCTGAACTAATGGAATGCTCCCGAGCACAGGCAGCCCAGCAGACACAGTGGAGGGAGAACTTGTCCCAAATGCACCGGGCAAACATTGAACGGGAGGAGAGGTGGCGACAGGAGGACAGGCAGGCTACTCAAACGCTGCTTGGACTAATGAGGGAGCAAACGGACACGCTCCGCCGCCTTGTGGATGTTCTGCAGGACCGGAGGCAGGAGGAGAGAGCCCCGCTGCAGTCTCTCTGTAACTGCCCTGCCCCGCCACCAAGTCCCATACCCCCCTCACCCAAAGTCCAAACACGGAGGGGTGGAAGGGGCCGGGAAAAATTTCACTCCACCCCTGCGGACTGCTCTACCACTAGAAGGCTCTCATTCCCCAAAATTTGAAAAGTCCTTTCCTACCCGCCTCACACAAGACCCCGTCCAAGTTTCACCCCCCCGTTCCATGTGCGGTTGTTAATAAAGAATACGTTTCTGTTCATTTCTGTTTCCATCCTCTTCTTTTGGAGGGGAGTCTGTCTGGAGGGGGGGGAAGGGCCTTGGTCATTGGACAGGACAGTCACCTTTAGCAGGGGGCAGGTGCAGCAGCAGGGCACATATACAGTGCAGTGACTAGTTATCCTGGTCAGTCTGGGAGGTGGTTTTCATGTTCTGTGTGGTGGGGGCGGTGGTGTTGCTCTGTGACTTGGTGGCGGGGGAGGGCAGTTACAGATCTTATGCAGCGGTCCTTACCCTGGATCACAGAGCCGCGCAGCAGGGGATCTGTAACCCTCCTCCCCCTGCAAGACAGTCACATAGCCGACACATACACGCAGTCCCGGCCAGGAGGGCTGGCAGGCTCCGTTGAAACAACCAGTCCACCACCGCGGAGCCTGTCATTCCTGGAGTTTAGAAGCATCATTTGCATCACAACCCTAAACCCGCCCCCCGCCACAGTCTGCGTCCCAGGTTTAAAACATTCCCGCGAAAACAGTAATAAAGACAACGGTGTCCATTAACAAAACAGAACAGATTTTATTTTTTGGGAAGGGGGTGAAGGGGGTATGTAAGTGGAGAGGATAGTCGACGGCAACTGGGTAAAGAAACGGGGGCAAGTTCTGCTTCTGTGTCCACAAACTTAAAAGTCACTGGGTACCCTGCTCAGCCTTGAAACTGGCTTTCAAAGCCTCCCGGATGCACAGCGCGTCCCGCTGGGCTCTTCTAATCGCCCGGCTGTCTGGCTGGGCGTAATCAGCAGCCAGGCTATTTGCCTCAAAAAAAAAAAAAAAAAAAAAAAACTCCCCCTTGCTCTCACACAGATTGTGGAGCACACAGCAAGCTGCAATAACGATGGGGATATTGGTTTCGCTGAGATCACAGCGAGTGAGTAAGCTTCTCCATCTCCCCTTGAGACGGCCAAAAGCACACTCCACTACCATTCTGCACTTGCTCAGCCGGTAGTTGAACAGTTCTTTTTCTGTGTCCAGGGCGCCAGTATAGGGCTTCATGAGCCAGGGCATTAGCGGGTAGGCTGGGTCCCCGAGGATCACTGTAGGCATCTCCACATCCCCAACAGTTATCTTGTGGTCCGGGAAGTAAATACCTTCCTGCAGCCGTCTAAACAGACCAGAGTTCCTGAACACGCGAGCGTCATGAACCTTGCCCGGCCATCCGACGTAGATGTTTGTAAACCGTCCCCGATGGTCCACCAGTGCTTGCAGCACCATTGAAAAGTAGCCCTTTCTATTGATGTACTGGCTGGCCTGGTGGCCCGGTCCCAGGATAGGGATGTGAGTCCCATCTATAGCCCCACCGCAGTTTGGGAATCCCATCGCAGCGAAGCCATCTATGATGGCCTGCGCGTTTCCCAGGGTCACTACCTTTGACAGCAGTACCTTGACGATTGCCTTGGCTACTTGCATGACAACAACCCCCACGGTAGATTTGCCCACGCCAAAGTGGTTCGCGACTGACCGGTAGCTGTCCGGCGTTGCAAGCTTCCAGAGGGCTATGGCCACTCGCTTCTGGACAGTCAGGGCTGCTCGCATGCGGGTGTCCTTGCGCTTCAGGGCAGGGGACAGCAACTCACAAAGTTCCAGGAAAGTCCCCTTCCGCATGCGAAAGTTTCGCAGCCACTGGGATTCATCCCAGACCTGAAGCACTATGCGGTCCCACCAGTCCGTGCTTGTTTCCCGGGCCCAGAATCGCCGTTCAACAAAATCCACATGCCCCATTGCAAACGTGATGTCCTCGGCGCTGGGTGTCGTGGTTTCTGACAGCTCTGTGCTACTCTCCGACTTCAGGCCCTCACTCCGCTGCCGTAGCCTCCTCGCCTGATTTCTCTGCATCTGCCTCTGGGAAAGGTGTATGATAAGGTGCGAGGCGTTGAGAACGGCCACAACTGCAGCGATGGTCGCAGCGGGATCCATGATCGCAGTGCTGTGGCGTCCGCGCTGTCACTGATCAAAAAGTGCGCGAACTGATTTCCCGCCGGCGCTTTCAGGGAGGGAGGCAGGGCGGTAGTGACTGACGGATGACGACAGTTACCCAAAAGCACCCTCGCCACAATTTTTTACCCAGAAGCCATTGGGGGCTCGACCCAGAATTCCACTGGGCAGCGGGGACTGCGGGAACTGTGGGATAGCTGCCCACAGTGCACTGCTTCCAATGTCGACGCTTTCCCTGGTAGTGTGGACTGACAAAGTCGAATTACTGTCCTTAGTGTAGACACACACGTTCGACTTTCTAATATCGATTGCACATATTCGATTTAACTAAAATCGAACTACTCTCGTAGTGTAGACATACCCAAAGAGAATCATGGAGAGACATAGCTTCTGCCTAGTTAAGTCTGGGATGAGATTTTCCATTTGGAGCCCACACTGCTAAACTTCTTGTAAATGACCTAATGGCGGCGGTTAATTTCTGATCACTGTTGGGGCAGGATCGGATAAAGTGTTAAGGAGTTGAGACTGAAACAGCACAGACATTTCCCTTTAGGAAACTGGTTCTAAATTCTTTGTGAAATATCATGGGCCCAATTCCAATTTCTCTTATGCCAATTTTGCACCAGTACACCTAAGCTGTAAGTGTAACAGGGAGCAGAATTCCTAGATTAATAGATTAATACATTCCAGAGCATGAAAAACTCATTGTGATCATCTAGTCTCACTTCCTACTCACACCATAGAATTTCCCCAAAATTATTCCTAGCGCAGATCTTTTAGAAAAACATCCAATTTTGGTTTACAAATCGCCCATGATGGAGAATCCGCCACGACCCTGGGTAAATTGTTCCAGTGGTTAATTACTTTCAACATAACCATTCACGCTTTGTTTCCAGTTTGAATTTGTGTAACTTCAACTTCCTGCCATTGGATTGTGTTATGTCTTTGTCTGCCAAACTGAAGATCCCATTGCTAACTACACCTCTACCCCGATATAACGCTGTCCTCGGGAGCCAAAAAATCTTACCGCGTTATAGGTGAAACCGTGTTATATCGAACTTGCTTTGATCCGCTAGAGTGCGCAGCCCTGCCCCCCTGGAGTGCTTCTTTAACGCGTTATATCCAAATCCATGTTATATCGGGTCACGTTATATTGGGGTAGAGGTGTATTTGTTACCCATGTAAGTATTTATACATTGTAATTAAGTCACCACGTTGCCCCTTAGCCTTAAGGCCCCAGCCCTTAAAGCAGCCTGGTTGATTTCCTCTGTTCTCCTCTGTGTGGACTTGTTTTGGGGGGAATGTCTCAGTCTCCTTGAGGTCCCACCTGCACACTGAAATGTTTGGAGGATTTGTGCGGTCATTGTCATTCCTGCAAAAGAACCTGCTGCACATGGCTATGTCTGGAAGTTCTGCCACAAGTGAAGGGGAACTGGTGATGGGAAGGTTTCAGAACAGAGGAGAGCAGAGGGAGAGTCGAGGTGCCATGGAGTACCAAGGTGGGCATTACACACCACATAATCAAACTGTGACTGGACCCAGCTCTTCGAACAACAACAAAAATTAAATGGATTTGTAAAAGGTGTAAGGAATAGGTAAAGATTTATCCATGTGAGCTCACTGAAACATAAAAAATATGAATATTCCCTGGTCTCGGAATACACCTGGGTGGATTTAGCATGCAATAGTGACCCTTTATATTTTTTTATTTCTAATTTCATGAGGAAAAAAGAAATGGATTTTTATAGAAAAGCAATAACTGCACAGCCACTGAGCACCAATCTAAACACTCACACGTGTTTCAACAATACACAGCCACAAGGAGTTACTTTTATTAAAGGAGAATTACAAGCCATTATGGGTAATACTAGGGCTCCCTTGTGGGTTTTCTTCAGCTCACAAGATTCTTTACAGCCCAGATGAAAAGGCTCCAATAATTTTAGAAGCAAGGCACCGTCTGCCAGATTCCCAGAGATCCTGCATTGACAATCTCTGGTGCCATCACTCATCTCTAAAAAAGGAAAAAAAGGAAAGAGACTCTCAGATTCTTTGATTAAATCCATTAAAACAAGGAAACTATGACATTTACTTTCAAATCAAAGGCACAGCAAGAATTTCTCCATCACTGAATGGTGAGTGCAGATATTTCTGGTTAACTCCAGAGCAAGAGATTTATTTTCTGTATTCATCATGCTGCTACAGAGTTTCAATGAAGATAGTCAGATATAGCTAAACATGTGAACTGGCTGCGTATCTGGCTTACCAGTTAAATACCCTAGATTTCTGAACATGGATTTCCCCTCCCTTTACCCCTTACTCTTTAATAAAGAAAGCAGATTCTCAATTTTATTTTTAAAAAAATCCTTCCTATTAACATTCTACACCGGTAAAGCAACAACCAGAAAAATAAATTATTCTGGGACATTAAAAAACAACAACAAAAATATTGGACCTGCTATAAATATGATACACATTTTTCATTAACACGTTCATCAAAATTAAAAAGACATGCAAAGTTCCTTTAAGGGATTTAATCAAAACCGTGACCTTTAAAAATCTTGACTACTTCTTTTACATATAGAAAAATAAAACCAAAACACACAAAGTGTTCAACAATATATCTCACATCCACATACAGTTTTTCTGACAAACACAGGTTTGCCTATAGCAAAAATTAAATAACTTTTTATTTACATGATCAATGATTTATTCTTTAAGAATGCATGGCAATTCCAATTCTGCCTCCAAGTTCATGTACGTGCAACGCCTGACCATATGCTCGCGGCAGTTCCATGCTAGTAGCCTGCCCTGATGAAAACATGGAGCTCTGAAAATGCCCAGTGAACCAGCTAGGAGAGCAGCACTGCAGTCGCTCGCATGCAGCTCCAAGCTTCACAACCCCTGCCCTCAAGCTGACCCTCTTGTGTTTTTGTGGTTGGAAAAATCTCTTACCCCTCCCTACTGCTTCTCAGGGACATGTCCCTGATGCAACATGAATTTTACCATGCTGGGCATCCTGTACAGTTTTTTTATGGTACATCCAGCAGCTCACAAGAAGAACAGGGATAAGAAGGGCTGCAGATCTACAATGCTGCCAAGTTAACTTTACTGTAGGAACCATCACATTTAAAGCATTAAAAAAACATTCTGAGCAATGGTAACACTAAGATTACCAAGATTTGTAATTGCTCTGGAATTCTGAAACGAGAACTCAGAGTATGTACAAAGGTGCCTTAAGGAACGAAAGTAGCATAAATCCTTAAAATGGACTAGTGCTTACTGAATTGCATTGAAGAATGAGGGTATCTCCTGATAGGCATTTGTCACCCACTGGTCAGTGCATGCTACACATCCCCCTTTGTGCAAGCTGTAAGTGTTACCGCCTCTAACTAGAGGCTGGCTCATTAGTTCAAGCTTTTGACATCTGTACTTTTAGCTCTGGAGGGCTCTGCACAAACCACAGACTGCAGACAAAGAAGGTATGGCAGCCATCACACATGGATGCTTGACAGTGGCTTCATCCTGCTGACATGTGGGAGCAACTTTATGCTCAACATGGCTCCTCATGTTTGCAGGATCTGGACCCAGATGTTCTGTAACACAGCTCTGAGAATGCTGCACTGCACCTGCTGGATCTGCAAATTTCCCACCTTCATAAGTTCGTTATTTTCCAGTTTTTCACACTGAGTAGTTCTGGATGGACCCTGGAGTGAGGACTAGGGCATGCACTGAGTTTCAATGTTCTGCCATTTTTGTATGAATTGGTTTGAAAATACTTTTTTACTCTGGGAAAATCATCATGATTTCCATGCTGTGAGGGTGCAACTTATCTTCTCATCAACCAAGGCTGAACCAAAATCTCCCAAAACTGGGGCCAACAAAGTAGTCAAAAAGAAAATATAAAAGTTTCTGGGCTAGAGGCGCTTTGTCGGAGGCTGATGGGACTTTTCTTCCCTTCAGCTGTTCTCATGCACAATAGTTTTCATACATTCCAAGGCCAGATGAGACCATTATGATTATCTACTCTGACCTCCTGTATAAAACAGGCCAGAGAGTTCCCCCAAAATAATATCTAGAGAATATTTTTTTTAGAAAAACATCCAGTCTTGATTTAAACATTGTCAGCGATAGTGAATCCTGCACTATACTCGATCATTTTTTTCCAGTGGTTAATTAGCATCACTCTTAACTAACCTCCCCCACCCCCCTTATTTCCAGTCTGAGTTTCCTAGCTTCTATTTCTAGCCTTTGGACCATGCTATACCTCTGTCTGCTAGATTGAAGACCCCATTATTAAATATGTATTCCCATGTAAATATTTATAGACTGTAATCAAGTTACCCCTTAATCTTCTCTTTGATAAGCTAAATAGATTGATCTCTGAGAGGTATCTCTATAAGCTATGCTTTCTAATTCTTCAATCATTCTTGTGGCTCTTTTCCAATTTATCAACATCCTTCTTGAATTTTGGGCACCAGAAGCAGACAAAGGACTCCACACCAGTGCCAAATACAGAGTTAAAATAGTCTCTCTCCTCCTACTTGAGATTCCCATGTTTATTCATCCAATGATCACATTAGCTCTTTTGACTGCAGGGTCACACGGGGGGTTCATGTTCAGCTGATTATCCGCCATGACCCCCAAATCTTTTTCAGAGTCACCATTTCCCAGGATAGAGTATCCCATTGTGTAAGTATGGTCTACATTCCTAGATGTATACATATATTTAGCTGTATTAAAACCCATATTGTGTGTTTCTGCCCAGCTTATCAGATGATCCAGATCACTCTGTATCATCCCTCCTGCTCTTCCACACTGTCCTGCTTGCCAGAGAGACTCACAACAGGTCTTCTCAATTCCGTTCAGACTGAGGACAACAAGCCTTTCATATTTAGAATTCTTTATTAGGAGCCGACAGTTCCCACAATTCCTTGACTACAAGTCAAATAATCCCTCTGATTTTGGCAGGGATCATGTCCCAGGAGTGAACAGAACTTGTGTCAAACACATTCAACACCCGAAATGCCTGAATGAATTTTGCTCAAACACTGAAAAAATATTCCGCTGTTGGTTGTAGAACAAGCATGGATGTAAGCCGTAAAGAGGAGATGTTTGCAAAAATGGACAAGCACGTGAGAGGATGGAGTTATTATGGAAAGAGCTTGGAAACTGCCTTTATTATGAGTGCTTAACGATGCTCTGGCTACATATAGGGGATATAAAAAGGTTGGTGGAGGGTTACCCTACTGTACGAGCAAAGAGAGCGGACATAACTGGCCCTCTGCTGCCCTACTTGCAGGCACTGTCTTAGGGGTAGTGCTGGAGATGGTGCTGGATGCTAGCAGGTCTCAGGAGGGCAACCTCTATAGCACTGAACATTACAGATGCTCCAGGCTGTGGACCAGCCGTGGCCAGCAGGGTATGGCAGCTATAAGTAAGAGAAGTCAACCAGGGTCAAAGCAGCACCCAGGCAGTCCAGAATCATGGTAGTAGAGGAGCCTCCTTTGTGCTCTGCCCCTGGGCTGTGCCTTGTGTGGAAAGCCTGCAAGAGCATTAAGCTACAGCTTGGATATATAAAGGAAAGAAACGAATAGTTCTGTTCACCATGCAATGTCTCCCTTGTGCAATCCCGGACTTACCCTTCTACAGCAATGCCAAAACGTACCACAGCGGCCGATGCGCATCATATTGAGGGGACAATGGAAAAGGAAGCAGGCACCCCTACGGCGTAGACATCGGCCAAAGCCAAAGATTCCACGGTCAGAAACTGCACACACACACACACACAAAAAAAAGAGTCTTGATTTTCATTCACACAGCAGAGAAACAAGAGCTGTGGCTGTAGCATGATGGGCACTTCTCATTTAATGAATTTCCCATTCACTGAGACCCGGACAAATCAACCCAGTTATCTGCCTGTACACCATTTTACTGGATATTTCATAATACTTAAATGGCTGTAGTTCTCTGCACATTCAATGGCTGCCCCTAGGAAGAGAACAGAGCAAGTTAATTAAGCAGAAGCGCTGGCTCCCTGGCTGCACGTTTCAGAACCGGAGCACTGAGCATGGGTGTGCTTCACAGCTCCACACCTCGCAGGCACAGGAAGCAGGTAGCTGCCTGGATCGCCCACTTCCCTTAGTGGCTGCTGCTGCGGTTCTGACTCTTTCTTCTTTGTAACCGTGATGTTCCGGGCAATATCACAAATGCTGATTGGCTGAGCAGGGTTGAACCGGCTCAGCACTGGGATGGACGGTTGAAACATTTAGGAACAGAAGGGTTTGACCAAGCCCCTTCAAGTCTGAATGCCTTGCGGTCTGGGAGACTCTGCACAAACATTCTTGCGACAACTCAGCACTCAGGAATCATTTCTTCCTGACCAGTTGCCAGGTATAGACATGACAGACAGGCTGGTCCTTTTGAAAATGTAGCCCAAATGTCCATCACCTCACCTTTTGGGATATTTAGATTAGAATATTTTAAACTGGATTTTAGCTATGCTTTCATTAAAGTATCCAATCCCCACAGGCATAAACCCAAGACCTAAACAGTAATGCCTCATTGCTTCCTTGAGCTCCCCCTATCTGTATGTAATTTCTCTCGTCTTATACATGTTTCTTGTAGGAAGTATGTTTTAGCACCTTACACAATGGGGTCCAAATCCATTAGTGGGGCTCCTGGGTGCTAATTCATTAATAAAATAATAATGTATACAGATGCAATGTCATTTCTTCAGAAACTGCTCCAACTCAACACAATGGCCTTTCCAGTAATGTAGCCCAGAACACAGATATAGCAGATTATTTCGGGGAGACAGTGTTGCTAAGACACTGAGAAAATGATTTGCCACATTAAAGATTGGGGTTTTAGTCCCAGACTGTGTATTCTCTCCTGGGAGTGTGAGACATCACTTAATTATAAGGGACATCAAAGCCCTGAATAATTAACACTAGTGAGCAGAAGAAGTTAGACTTTAATTCATGTTCTCCTGGTTCCCAACTTAGTTCACTCTCCTCTAGAACAAACTGTATTTTCATGGGGTCAGGCCAAAGGAAGAGGATACACCTTGTATGTGTCCACACAGATATTCAGGTCAGGCTTTCCTCAGGGCCATCTGGGGTGGGGCAGAATGAAAGAGGCAGTTTGCAGAGGTCCCCCAAAATGATGGAGGGGCAGCTGCGCCAAATTTGACATGCATTCTGACCAATGTATCCTTCAAACCATGTGTGTGTGCAACAGTCTTGATTTGTGGACACTAGAACTAGACCCAATTTTCCAGCAGCGATCTCACCTTTGCCAAATTCAGAGGTAAAATAACCTCTCTACTCTTAATTGATATTCCCCTGTTTATGCAACCAAGGATTGCATCAGCCCTTTTGGCCACAGCTTCTCATTGGGAGCTCGTGTTCAGCTGATTATCCTTCACTTACTCTTAAATCTTTTTCAGAGTCATTGCTTCCCAGGATAGAGTGCCCCCTTCTGTAACAATGTCTACATTCTTTTTTCTTAGATGTACACATTTATATTTTGCCTTATTTAAATGTGTGTTGTTTGCTTGCACCCCGCTTACCAAGCGATCCATATTACTCTGTATCAGTGATCTTTCATCTTCAGTATTTACCACTCCCTGAATTTCTGTGTCATCTGCAAACTTTATCAGTGAGTTTATGTTTTCTTCAAGGTCCCTGATAAAAAAATTGACTAGGACAGGACCAAGAACCAACCCCAGCTGCACCCCACTAGATAGAATGTAGGTGATGTTTTTACAGCTCATAATTCAACCACATCTGAATAGATTTTGATAGTCACATCAAAGGGACCTTCCTGACCCTAGGATTATTCCCCAACTACATATCAAGTATCTGCTCCAAACCCTGTAAGCACTAGAGCTCTTTAGGAGAAGAGTTGGAAAAAATCTATGATACAAATATTTAGGCAACCTTAGTACAGGCTCACGCATGTCCTTCTATATTTTCCCTTCATTTAATGAAAATCTTACCTTCAGTGCTTTGTGCCACCAGGAAGAAGACAGCAAAAAGAAGGTAAAGTATCTTCATGGCTAACGTTTGGCCGGGAACTCAATGTCACGGAGAAGAAGAAATTCCAGGTTAGACAGGAGACTGGGAGTTTCTCTATTTATAGGGCAGTGGGGATTGTGATATGCAGATCTGTGGAAATCTTGTTTTGATACAAGTGACATTTATAAAGTGTGTGCTGCAACCTCTTAATTATAATGATTATTATATGCAAGCAGCATAAAAATTCCCAGGGCACATCAAGGAAATACAGTTTGAAGGCAGGGATTTGTCATGAAGTTGCAATATGAATATTTACACCTAGCAAACATCTACTGCCTTATACAAAGCCCTTTGAAGTCAATAGAAATCCTCCCACTGACTTCAGATGAGGGACCTAGTGCAGAGGGGAATTCTAGAACACAATACTACTCGAGAAGCGATTGGCAAAAGGATGTGTGTGTTTTTATATTTTTTGTACAATTTTTTTTCAATATTCTACATGTATTTTGTGAATTTTCCAAACTTCATGCATTAAAACCCATTACAAAGAGGTTAAAAATCCTTTTAAAAATGAGAAATAAAGTGAATCAGACTGAAAATACTGTGTGCCAGGAATGTATTGTTATGTTTTTGCATTGTCTCCTTTTGAATCTAAATTAAGGTAGTGATGGGAGAAACCATGAGTTTACCTTATTTTCCCCCCCAACAAACATCAGCCTTACTGATAACACTCTAAAGTACAGACATAAACTGTCGATGAATCAAACATGTGCAAGCCAAAGGCACTTGCAGGTGCTAAGATCCTCTTAGGATTTGTTTCATTCTCTCATGGAGGAGAGAACAAGAAGTCATTGGACTGGATCTGCGGTCAAGAAAATGTTGAAGGGTTCTATAGAGGAGTTTGACACCTCAGTGTCCCCTGGGGAATTCACTGTAACCAAACCTCAGAGCTCACAAATAATGAATCACCACAAAGTTTAACAACCTGCTTTGGAATCTCCCTCCCAGTCCTTACCTTCCTTTTTCCTTCATTTTCACCCATTTGTAGGCAGAAAATAAAAAAAAAAAATATTGAGGGGAGAAGGGCGAGGACCAAGTATCGAATCCACTAGTCCTACAGCCACACAGAGGGGGACAAAAACAGGGAAATGAGGCGTTGGAAGGGACCTGCCTCTCTCATCCCCTTGTCTTTCCCCTGTATTTCAATTGTCTCTATAGATGTAGGGTGCTGGTCTTCTCACCTGCCACTTTCTCCACAGAGACAGGACACGGACCCAAAATGCTATCCCACCCAGTGGGAGACAAAAGGAGTGGGCACATCACTTTGGCTGGTCACCTCACTCTTCTTTCCCTGTTACGTTCACGCCATACCCACAGAGAAGTTAGATAAAAACAAAAACACTCTTGCTGGAAGGTTATATCCTAACTTTCCTTTGTTTCTTAGAATTCAGAACAACAATACACAACCCCCGTTAAACAGAAAGAAGCTGCTCCCTAAACAGAGAGGCACAACTCACTCCACCTTATTCCAGGCTGTCTAGCTGCTGACCCTGCTAAGCCCAGAGCACAAACTTCCCTGGCCTTCAAGCCGGACCAAGACAATAACTTGAGCATTTAAAGTGATAACTTACACTTTTAATACAGGTGTCGGCACACCACATTTTCCCTACAGATGCCCCAGCTAGATTCCCTCCAGCTATTGACTAGAATCCAAGGACCTGCATTTAATTGGTACTGGCTGACACAGTGATGACGACACCTGTGTTTGGGAGAGGCTGTAGAATGTGGGTGTCACAGGTAGGGATGGGCAAACTGCTCCAGAAAACATAAAAAACACCCCTCTACCCAAAAAATAATAAATGCCTCCTCTTACCCTTCTGCTGCCAATTAAACCCACCTTGCCCTCTTGTCAGAACCAAACACAAGTTGGAGGGAAACTTTGCCGACATTTGAGGAACACTCACACACATGGAACCCAAATCTCTATAGGTTAGGGAGATAGGGGAGTTAAATATTCTTCTCACATCCCATCAAACGTCCTCTCCTGGAGGCCCCTCATGATGGAACCATCCCTCCTAATGGCCCTATGCTTCCTCCTTGCTTTGTGCTCTGTTCCTGAGGGGAGGTCTGTCCGCCTCCTACATCTTCCCCTCAGCGTTTTGAGGTGATGGACCATCGCTCGCCTGACTTTGCAGGGGATGATTGGTGGTCCACTCTCTGCTCCCATCATCTTAGAGCTCTGGACAGCCCTGCTTAGAGATTGGATCTACCGATACTCTTGTTATGCACCATGTCAGGCATGTCTTAGTATTCTAATGCACTGTCGATATTTGACCCAGGTTATTGTAGGGCAATTGCAAAGAAGAAAATAGCAATGGGTCTGTGCTATTTTTTTGTCTCTTTATAAAGTATTAGGATACCTGAAAGGGTTTTAGTTTTTTAAAGTGTTTTTTTTTCCCCTTCTGCTTGTTATTTAGCTTACAAATATCAAGAAAGTCAAGTCTGGTCTTCCCTCTTTTGCTGGAAATTTCTTTGGCCCTCAGGGAAATGTCTGTGAGATTCATTAACCCTGAACTGAAGAGGTGGAGTTCTTGAATGTTTTTTTTTTTTTTTTTTTTTTTTTAATTTTTTAAAAAGCTTTTGAATGAAATATTTGCTATTTAAAAAAAAAAATAAACACAGAGTTTTAAACTGTTCCTTAGTAGATGTTGTGTCTTGACCTTATTAGTTGTCTCTCTCTCTCTGTATCTCTCTATCTGGTCCCATTGTATAAGAATGTCGGCTCACCTGAGGATATCAGAAGGGAAAAGAGCCCACTGGCCAATATCACTGCACCAGGTAGCTTCACTGCAATCTCATTGTGTCCACAGCACCAACAGCAGCACAAAACATGCACAATGCACAATGACTAGATATGAGGGGTCTGCCACCACCCCTCATAGTGAGTAGTTCTTGCTCTGTGAACTGTGACATCGATACCAATGGGGCTGTTTCTGGATGATGGAACGATGCAAGGTAAGGCCTGATCTACGCCCAAAACATAGAATCATAGAAGATTAGGGTTGGAAGAGCCCACAGGAGGTCATCTAGTCCAATCCCCTGCTCAAAGCAGGACCAATCCCCACTAGATCATCCCAGCCAGGGCTTTGTCAAGCCGGGCCTTAAAAACCTCCAAGGAAGGAGATTCCACCACCTCCCTAGGTAACACATTCCAGTGCTTCACCACCCTCCTAGTGAAATAGTGTTTCCTAATATCCAACCTAGACCTCCCCCACTGCAACTTGAGACCATTGCTCCTTGTTCTGTCATCTGCCACCATTGAGAACAGCCAAGTTCCATCCTCTTTGGAACCCCCCTTCAGGTAGTTGAAGGCTGCTATCAAATCCCCCCTCATTCTTCTCTTCTCTAGACTAAATAAGCCCAGTTCCCTCAGCCTCTGCTCATAAATCAGGTGTCCCAGTCCCCTGATCATTTCTGTTGCCCTCCGCTGGACTCTCTCCAATCTGTCCACATCCTTTCTGTAATGGGGGGCCCAAAACTGGACACAACACTCCAGATGTGGCCTCACCAGTGCTGAATAGAGGGGAATAATCACTTCCCTCGACCTGCTGGCAATGCTCCTACTAATGCAGCCCAATATGCTGTTAGCCTTCTTGGCAACAAGGGCACACTGCTGAATCATATCCAGCTTCCCGATCTCCACGAGTTTTCAAAGATTCAAAAGATTTCAAAGATAGGTCATCCCAGCTACATCACTCAAGGTTGTGAATAACTCACATCCCTGAGAGACATAATTAAGTCAACCTGGTGTAGTTAAGCCCAGGTGTAGACTCTGCTAGGTTGATTGAAGAATTCTTCCATTGACCTAACTATGCCTCTTGGGGGGGGTGGATTTAGTGCAGTGACAGAAAACCCCCTTTAGTTGCTGTAATAAATGTTCACACTACAGTGGCATACCTTCATAACTGCCACTGTACAGCTCTAACACTTGTAGTGTAGATATAAGTGTGGCAGCATCTAGGCCTTCAAAACTAGCAGGCCTGCTTCACTAGGTGAAAAACTGACTGTTATCAAGACCACAGCTGCTCGACCTTCTTGGGCACCCAGTGAGCCGTGAGTACATAGTTGCATTGATAGGCCCAATTCCACTACAGAAGCCTTAGAAATTTTCTTCAGTTTTCCTGGCTGCAGTTGTAGCCCAGTCACTTCTCATTCTCTCCTCTCCAAATAGTGTGGATGAGACAAATCCTTAACTGGTGCTTAGTATCTGCAGAGGCCATTGACTCTCACATATTCAACACACCAAAAGTGTCTGCCCTTTTCACTGCTATTGTGAAGGCTGCCGGTTGTTACAGCAACAAAACAAAACCACAAGAAAAAGGGAGAGATTTAATTTGTTTTTTCCTCATTTTAAGAATGTTGGAATTATGGAAATATTGTGGGGGCTCTGCCCCCACGTTAACCCACACATGTGTGTGTGGGATTGGAGGGGGGTTGGGTTGGTGGCAGGGAGCAGTTGCAGTGGCACCCAGGATCAGACTAGGGAGCAGGCAGGAATTGCTGGA
The DNA here is from genome assembly GCF_002925995.2 of Terrapene triunguis. NCBI lineage: Eukaryota > Metazoa > Chordata > Testudines > Emydidae > Terrapene > Terrapene triunguis. The sequence continues at coordinate 18,225 of NW_020698850.1, forward strand.
ACCCCATTTCCCACACTTGAGCTGGCTGGCCATCCCCTTGCTCAATTTCAGTAGCTACCCTTGCTCTCCCTGCTATCCCGCCACCTCCCCCCCCTCCACCACACACACATTTGCAGCAAGGCTTTATCTTGCTGGGTTTGGATGCATACAATAGGAAAAATACCCTAAATTCACATAGGCTATAGGTACAATTTGTTGAGAACAAACACACAGACACACACCTTGCTGCCATACATCTCCCCAGATAGACCGGTTTCCTGGAATTCCTCAGGCAGTCGGGCCCTCATCCAAACCCTAATGATGTCAGTGGAAGTCTTACCTTTGATTTCAAATGGCACTGGAGCAGGCAGTAGAATTTATTAGGTGCAGCTTCCTCAAGCCAGTCATTTGCCACGTGTAATTCCCTGAAATGTGCCGGGAATTTTGATGGTGCTGTACAAATAAAAATAATTATAATTAACAGATTGCAGCCCAAATCTGATAAATATCACTTGCAAACAAAATTCCTGCAGTTCTATATAGCACAGTCGCCAGCGCTCTATGAATTCAATGGCACAAAGCTATGTTAATGCAGCATTAAAGTTGATTGGTGGTATGTCGTCCCCCTTGCAGAACGCTGAGTTGAACAAAACTCAAAGTTCTGAAAGCCAGGCCCCAGACCCTGGCACACATGGGAGGGGAGAATGTGGGGCTGATAGGTGCCCCTGTTCCTCTGGTCTCCCAATCCCCCTGCCAGATAATACTTAGTCCTGCCACAAGTGCAGGGGACTGGACTAGATGACCTCTTGAGGTCCCTTCCAGTCCTATGATTCTATGATTCACCCCCACGTCTCCTTTCCAAGTGTCCCACTCCTTCACTCCCTCTAAGCCCCACGCCTACCTCACCTGAGCTCCCATCTCTCTCCCCTCACTTTCCATACAGACCAATATATCCCGCTCCCCATAAGTTCTCTCTCTCCCCTCACTGCAACCCTCTCCCCATCACTCACTCCTCTGCTGCCTAATACATATCCCCTCCCATCAGGCATTCAGTTTCCCTCCCATAGACTATGATTACACTCTGCGAATATAAAATTGCTCTCCATGACTCACAAACTTGCAGCAATGCCAAGCCATTCCGTCCAAAAGTCCTTTTTGTCTTAGGCCAGAGCTTGTCATTAACTTGTCATTAGTTGTGTTAATTGAAGGGTGAATTCCCAGCTACCGATCTCAGTGAGATGTGTGATTCATTCAGTCATTAGCACAGGGGTGGCCAAACTTACTGACCCTCCAAGCCACATATGACAATCTTCAGAAGTTTGAGAGCCGGGGCGTGCCTGACGGGGCTCAGGGTTTCAGCCCTGCAGCTGGTTGGTGTAACTAGGGGCTTCTGCCCTGTGGGGTTGGGGGGTCTTGGAACTTCAGCCCTGGAGTATGCCTGCCGGGGCTTGGGCTGAAGCCCCAAGCCCCAGCAGGTGCCTCGCATGGGGCTGAAGCCCAGATATCCACCTCCTGCTGGACAGAAACTCCTAGCCACACCGCCCTGCTACAGGGCAGAAGTCCCAAGCTTCCCCCCAAAAGTCTGGTAGGCAGGGAATGCAGGGGAGGGGCTTTGCAAGCCACACTTTAACTGTAAAAGAGCCACATGTGGCTCATGAGCCACGGTTTGGCCACCCCTGCATTAGTACCTTTCAGTTTTAACACTATAGGGCAGTGATACACAATTAGATCTACCTGTGGGACGATTTGAGAATTTTATGAGAACAGGTGGGCCATTTGTGCAGAAGGCTGACCAAAAACAAACAAACCCTTCAGCTACCAATAAAACAAGACGTTGATTTCAACATATGTATTAGTGTTTCTATCTTTTAACACAGTTATATATCAATAGTTTCCAGGAAGCCTATTATATCAATATCATCATTAACGCCAGGCACTCTAATTCACCCATTTTAGTATTTAGAAGGATAGTATTTGTATAGAAGCACTTGTACATTTTGTCAAAATTCAGTTGCTTGCCTTCATGGGTTATATTTAAATGGGACTCTTTTATGTTTAACTGTTCCTCTCTAACTCCTACCTGTACTTTACCAACTTCTTTTCTATCCTCTTTATTAGGATATAGAGTAAACTCACCCCCCACGGATATCTCCACCCGAACCATGTTCTCCTCTGTACCTATCAGCTTTCCCTCAGCCCTTAGCTTAAAAAATCCTCTACAACATTTTTAATTCAACATGCCAGCAGTCTGGTTCCTTTTTTATTGAGGAGGAGCCCATTCTTCCTGTATGGGCTCCTCCTTTCCCAAAAGGTTCCTCGATTCCTAATAAACCTAAAACCCTCATCCCTACACCATTGTCTCATCTACACATTGAAACCCTGTTCTGCCTCTCTAACAGGCCTGGTGAGTGGAGCTGGAAGCATTTCAGAGAATGCTACCATGGAGCATTAATCTCTTTCTTAGCAGCCTAAATTTAGCCTCCAGGACCTCTCTCCTACCTTTCTGTCTGTCATTGGTACCTACACATACCATGAACCATGACCACCAGCTCCACCTCAGCACTGCATGTAAATCTGTCTAGATGTCTCATGAGAGCCACAACCTGCAAGCAATTTACCATGCGGTTCTCTTGGTCATCACAAACCCAACTATCTATATTTCTAATAATTGAACCTCCCATGACTATTACCTGGCAGTTCCTAGTAACTGGGTTCCCTCCCCAGGAGGGGTATCCCCAGTGCGAGAGGATACCATAACATCATCTGGAAGGTGGGTTCCAACTATGGGATGGGTTTCCTCCACTCCAGCTTGATGTTCTCCTTCTCTGAGACTTTCATCTTTCTCAGCAGCACAGAGGCTGTCAGGTTGGAGGTGGGACCACTCTATAGTGTCCCAGAAAGTCTCCTCTTGGTGTTTCCCTGTCTCCCTTTGCTTCTCCAGTTCCACCACTCTGGACTCAGGTACTGTGTGCCTGAGGGCCATGAATTGCTTGTACCATATGCACACACAGACCACCAGCCCACCAGGCAGGTAATCCTGGACTTCAATGCAATAAACTAGATAGACCCCATCCTGCCGCTGGACTTCTGCTTGCATTATGTTTACTCTTGCAGAATTTTTTGTGGGATGGAGTGGGCAGTGTGTCTAAGGTTAGAGTATGTTTGTTAAGTGTATCTGCCTATCACACTCCCTCTCTAAACTCCCCTTTTCTCAAGCTCCTCTGATCACTTAGGAGCTGGCTTTAAAAAACCCTGTTCTCTCTGAGTTAGCTTCCCCCACCCTCCCATCAAGGGATGCCATAGAGGTTAAGAATCAAGGGATAGCAGGCTACTAGTGAGCTCTGAGCCTAGCTTAGTACACAGCCTCCAAAAAAGACCAAGCTACAATCTTCAATCAAGCAATCACATAACATGCAAGCAAGCACACAACAAACCAACCGACAAAAATCGAACAGATAAAACAACTAACAGACAAAAGAACTAAAATGTCAATTTTAGGGGAATTAGAAATGTTGACCTTTAAATAGAATTCATGCAGAGTCAGGGGCGGCTCTAGGCACCAGCAAAGCAAGCATGTGCTTGGGGC
>NW_020698850.1:86789-216462 GCF_002925995.2 Terrapene triunguis
CCCATGACCTGTCCCTTCCCCTCTGTACACAACTTATCAAATCCTCTTAGGGACGCTTGGCATTAGGCAGAAGTGTATGGGGGGTGTTTTAAGGGGATTTGGGCAGCTGGAAGGGATACCTCAGTGGTTTGAGTATTGGCCTGCTAAGCTCAGGGGTGTGAGCTCAATCCTTGAGCGAGCCATTTAGGGATCTGGGACAAAAAAAAAACCAGTTGGGGATTGGTCCTGCTTTCAGTAGGGGGTTGGACTAGATGACTTCCTGAGGTACCATCCAACCTTGATATTCTGTGTGTTCCATTCTATGCATCTGATGAAGTGGGCTATAGCCCACAAAAGCTTATGCTCAAATAAATTTGTTAGTCTCTAAGGTGCCACAAGTATTCCTGGTCTAATTATTAATGTATTTCAGATTTTGTATAGAAGTGTTTACCACTTAAAATTTCATCTAGGCCAAATGTGTTGCATGGCCCCATTAACACTCATAGTGGTGAGAACACCACAGATAGCCCATGTTATGTTCGCATCCGACACCAGTTTCCAGTGTATTGAAAATCACAAGTCAAGAAAGCTGAAAAGCTTCAACTGGGTTTTATTGAATTATCGGTGTTGGCAATGGCTGGGTGAATGTCTACACTGCAGTTGGGAGTGATTGTTCCAGTTCAGCTAGACAGACTTGCATTAGCTTGACTTGAGCTAATGCACCCAAAATATCAGTGTGGACATTGTGTGGAGACTTGAGCTAGTCACCCGAGCTCAGACCCTGTATCCACAAAAAGAACAGGAGTACTTGTGGCACCTTAGAGACTAACAAATTTATTTGAGCAAATTTGTTAGTCTCTAAGGTGCCACAAGTACTCCTGTTCTTTTTTTGAAAAGTTTTGGTTTTCCATTCTCACTTTTCAGATTTTTTTTTCATTCCCTTTTCTCCCTTTTTACAAATTTATTTTTTCCACCAGAAAAGGGAGGGAGGAAAGTGGGAAAGTGAGGGGAAATTCTATGTATTTTTATTGTTGTGAAACCATAAAAAGGGTGAAAAAGTAATTCCCTCTGATACTTTCAGACATAAGTATTGATCTGAAGATGCTTGTTCAATCCCAACAGATATTATCACTTCCAACTGCATACCTACCAACTTCCAACTGCATACTTACCAACACTTGGAAACAACAAGCCAATAGACTCTGATTTGCATAAAGATATATATGAATTTGTGTCACTTCCCTGTTTCTGCTGCTCACACCCACTTGGTGCATTTATTCCATACGTTTCAATTAACATTCCTCCCACACCCACTCTCACTTCAACCTGTCTCTCCACCCACACACTCATTACACCATATTGACTAAGTTACAACTTACTACATCCAGGGCTACCCGGGGGGGAGGGGGAGAGGGGAAGTGGGGCAATTTGCCCCAGGCCCCGGGCCCCACAGGGGCCCCCACAAGAATATAGTATTCTATAGTATTGCAACTTTTTTTTATGGAAGGGGCCCCCAAAATTGCTTTGCCCCAGGCCCCCTGAATCCTCTGGGCAGCCCTGACTACATCACCTACCCCCATACATCCCACACTCTCCTATCCACTCATTCTGCCTACACACCTCATTCTGGGGTCCTGTGATCTCCCACACAGGAGCAGCCAAGCTATATGAGGGCAGGCAGAGCACAACCACAGGATCTAGCATTTATGGCCAAGCCCAGGGAACGTTGGGGATCCAAGGGATTAAGTGAAAGTCCCATTTCACCCAGTAAACAAACCAGGACCACACCCCACCCCTTTTATTGCTTCTTCTGATTTCTTGAGCAAGACACTGGCAAAGCCCTAATCCCCATGAAATCAGCTCTCTCCTGTAGCTGGTCTCCTTGTTCTAATGCCTGGCTCCACTTTCCCTACTCAGAGAAACAACCCCCTTCAAAGCCCCAGCTGCCCACTAGATCCACCAACCAAGGGGCCAGCTCAGCTTGGTTCCCCTCAAGTCTCCAGCACCCACACCCCCACTCAGCCCAAACATCCAGCTCTCTCAGGCAGCAGCTCCCTGCTCCACCCCACAAGAGGGCTCGGCTCATTGACAGTGAGGCCCATGTCAGAGAGTGAGGCCTCAATCCCCCAGGTGACTGGTGCCAGCAACCCCAATCCCTGATCCCTTTTGTGTTCCTCTGCTTCCACATCCTTCTGCCTCCCATCCCACTCCACCTTCATCTAGCCCTCCATATCCCTCTGACCGCGCTTCCTGACAGGCCCTCACTCGTTAAAGCAGCCTGGCCTGCTTTCTTCTGTTCTATTCTCCTCAATACGGACTTGTTTTCAGGAATCTCTCATTGGTCCCTAGAGGTCCCCTATGCGCAATGAAATGGTTAGAGGATTTGTGCGGTTATTTTAATTTCTGCATGGGACCATGCTCCATAGGGCCATGTCTGGATTATGTGGCACAAGAGAAGGTGATGTGGTAGTGCAGAGTATGGAGAAGAGAGGGCAGCAGACGGAGAATTGACGTGCACCAGGAAGCACGGCCAATGGGAGCTGTGGGGGCAGCGCCTGTCGGCAAAGGCAGTGCTCAGAGCCACTTGACATGCCTCTGCCTAGGAGCAGCTGGGACTGGTCACTGCTTGCGGGGAGCCACCTGAGGTGAACACCCACTGGATCGGCACCCCGAAACCCTCCCCGCACCCAACCCCCCCTGCCCCAAGTCCCCTCCCAACCCCCCCCCCCACATGCACCCCAAACCCCTCGTGGCTGTTCCTCCATCTGGATACAGCAGGGACATGTCGCTGCTTCTGGGGAGCCATGTGGAGCCAGGTAGGGAGCCTGCTGGCCCCGCGCCAACCAGACTAGAAACCTGACTTTCTGTGAAGGTTAGAAATGCCAGTTTATAGAGCTTTCTGGTTGGTACACGGCCGGATTATACAGCTTTTACTGGTGACAGGTTTCAGAGTGGTAGCCGTGTTAGTCGGTATCAGCAAAAAGAATGAGGAGTACTTGTGGCACCTTAGAGACTAACAAATGTATTTGAGCATAAGCTTTTGTGGGCTAAAACCCACTTCATCGGATGCATGCAGTGGAAAATACAGTAGGAAGACGATTTTCAATGGTGTGTTTGCCATGGTTCTGAGCAGGCTGAGGGTCTCTGTATACCTACCCCAAGCCATGTTTAACAGAGTTTAATGTTGGACAGTGACTAGGTTATGTTAACATCTTTGGGGCTGTATATTCCATCTAAAATAATACAACAGGGGACAAGGTTTCTAGCTTCACAAAGCTCTTCCTCAGCTCTGGAGAAGGTAACCAGAGTGTCACAGGTAAATACAAGGTGGGACAGATTGTTAAGTAACAGATGTTTTACCAGACCACTTAAAAGTAATTATTATGGGCATTACCAGAGGTCTCAGCCTAGATGAGAGCCCTATGGTGCTAGGCACTGAATATAATAAAGGATGGTCCCTGCTGCAAAGAGCTTACCACTGAAATAAACAGGGGAAATTAAAAAAAAAAGTGCTATTAAATCCACTGTAAAAATGAGGAGCTAAGGCCCAGAGAGATTAAGTGACTTGCCCAATGTCACACAAGGAGTCTGTGGCAGAACTGGGAACTAAACCCATCATTGTCAGTCCTGTTTAGACACTAAATGTAAGAGCATCCTTTCTGGTTATGTTTTACAGCTTTAAGCTGAGGTGTTAGACATGTAGGAGCCAAAGGTAGGTGCAGGTGACAAGCAGCTCTCAGGGTTAGTCTCATTCACATTGTTTAAGTTTGCTGGTGATAGGGGGTTTACCCATCATGTCGGTGGGGAAACTCCATCTGTAGACAGTTGCCATCCCAGGATACCCCTTCATGGCCTGGGGTGGTCCTGTGGGTATCCTGCCTCACTTTCCCTCTGAATTCCAGAAATGATTGACATACACCCAGAGCCATTGAAACAACATTCCCTCTCTCGGGGACTAGTATTCAGATTACTCAGTTCCCCTTCTAGTTTCAGGGATTCACAGCCCTCCTGCCTAGTCCTGGCCTCCCTGGCCTATAGACCCTTCCCTCAGGCTTGAGGTTTTCACAGCCCTCCTTCCTGGGCCTGTCTCCTGGCTGAATGCTTCCCTCAGCATCTCCTCCAGCAGCTCTCTCCCTGCATGAGTTTGGAGCCTCCTGTTTCAGTCACACACACCCCAGTCACCTGACCACACCTGAATCCATCCCAGGCGGTTCTATTTACCCCAAACACCTGACTCCACTGACTGGAGGAGATGGGAGCCTAGCCTCTGTTTTCCAGAAGCTGGGAATGAGCAACAGGGGATGTATCACTTGATGATTACCTGTTCTGTTCATTCCCTCTGGGGCACCTGGCACTGGCCACTGTCAGAAGACAGGATACTGGGCTAGATGGACCCTTGTTCTGACTCAGTAGGGCCATTCTTATGTTCTTATGTAAGTCCCTTGCCTGAATGCCTGATTGTCTGTGAGACTTTGTGCAAACATGCTTTTGCAGATCCAGCACTTAGGAATACTTTCTTAATGACCAATTGCCAGGGTTAGACATGTTAGAAAGGCCGGTCCTTTGGGAATGCAGCCCAAATATCCATCACCTCATCCTTCAGGATATTTAGATTAGAATATTTTGAATTGGATTTTAGCTGGGCTTTCATTAAATATCCACTCAACACAGACATAAGCACAAGATCTAAACAGGATTGTTTCATTGCTTCCTTGAGCTCCATCTCTATCTCTCTGTTTTCTCTCTTGTCGTATACAGGGACTGTAAATTCTTTGGTGCAAGGAGTGTGTGTTTGTTGTACATTAGTAGAAAGCCTGAGATAAATTCCTAATCTGTCACTAGAGCTCCTAAGGCCTAATTTATCCTCACAAGCAAGAGATTGGCAGTAGGGTGTGTGCATTTGTGTATTTGTTTTTTTTGCAATTTTGATCAATATTTTGCGTGCAGCATTAACAATTACAATTTTAATACAGTTTTCACACAGCTGGCCGTGTTCCAGTTGGATTCCCTCCAGCTGCTGACTGGAACCTAAGGATCTGCCTTTAATTGATACCTTGCTGTCATACTGATAGCCAAGGCTGGGTTTGGGAAAGGCTGGAGACTGTGGGTGTCACAGATGTGAATGAGTGTACTGCTCCAGATAAACCACCTACTCTCAAAATAAAAAAAATGCCTCCTTTTCCCTTTCCTCTGTCAATTAATCCCACCCTGTTCTCTTTTCTGGACCAACTGGAAGTTGAAGTGAAACTTTGCTGAAGTTTGAGGAAGGTTCACTTACCCAGTGACACTCACACACCCTGATCCCTAATCTCTATCGCTCAGTGAGGTGTGTGTGTGTGTGTGTGTGTATGGGTAAATATTCTCCTTGCATCCCATCAGACCTCCTCTTCCTAGGCCCCTCATGATGGAAACCTCCCTCCAAACAGCCCTATGCTTTCCTCTTGCTTTGTGCTCTGTTCCTGAGGGGAGGCTCAACCACCTCTTACCCCTACACTCCAGCATCTTGAGGAGATGGCCATCACCCTGCTGACTGTCCTGAGGGTGGTTGGTGGCCTGCTCCGCCTCATGTTATCTTATAATTCTGGCCAGCCCTCTGCCAAGACTGAAGTTATTGATATCCTCTGGGCATCAGGCACCTTCATCCTTTAGTAGCAGGATGCACCAATTCTTCTTTATGCACCAGATCAGGCATGTCCTAATACTTCAATGCACTGTTAACATTTAACCCAGGTTATTGCATATTAATAGCAAAGGAGAAAACAAATGGGGCCTGTGCTCTGTTTTGCCTCTTTGTAACGTATCAAGAGACCTGAAGAGTTTATTGTTTTTAAAACTGTTTACATTTAAACCACTTCTGGGCCATCTAGATTCTGGGCTGGCTGGGGCCAAAGTGATTCTGTCTACATTTGAACAACTGTGGTGGCTGGTCTAATTTACAGTAGTCCTACCAGGCTGCCTATAGGGGCTGCACAGTACGGAGCATCCCACAATCGATGCGGTGCTCAAACATACAGATACATCTCTCTCTCAGTCCTGACAACCCCCAGCACCATCCTCCTTACTGCCCCCATGCTAGTATGCGCAAGGGAGGCAGTCTATGGCCATTTGCATCAGTTCTATGCTTTTCGGGGGTTGGGGGAATTCTCCCCTGGTACTTTGCCAAGGAAGATCATCATACGTGACTATCTCCGCTCTCTAAAGGGCGTTCTTTTTTTCACTTTAGAATAGGGAAAACAACAATGAAGAATAGAAGTAAAGTCTCCAGGAGAGACTGTGCAGTGGCCATCTCCTCTGTATCAATCTGCTGCAACTCAAGACCAAAATGGCTGCTCTCTGCATACTGGCAGCATTTTTAGCAATTCAAAGATGTAACGCAGAGAAAGGAAAAACCCAGAAGTTTGGAGTTTAGTTACTGGATGAATGTGTGTGTCCCCTTTGTGAGTGTTGTGAGTGGGAGGAGAGTGAGAACATATGTGTCAGGTAAGTGAAGGTAGGAGAGACCATGAGTGATTCTTTCCTTCTTCTCTATGGAGACACATTCCCAATATGTTTAGGGACTTTCCACCTACTCTTTGCACTAAGAGGTGCAAACAGGAGGGGGGCAGAACCCGCACCCTCCCCCCACCGTTGGCCATAGATGCTATTACAAATTCACCTGAAAGTCCTTGCCAAGCTGCTATCTTCTCCTTCCAGAGAAAATCAGTATTTTACTAGGTGATGGGGTGGAGGAGAGGGGAAACAAAGTTACTAATTCCTGATCTTGGGGCAGATTAATGTGGTATTTCCAATGACACATAGTGTAGAGGTTTGTAACTAACACCCCCTATACTTTGACTTCTAAAGGAAATAAATATGTGTGTTTCCTATGTTGCCAACCTGTGAATTCTGGGCACTTGCTGGATCAGGAGGTGGCAGAAGTTTGCGGGACACCAAGTGCTACATGTGGAGGGTACTGACAACAGGCTGATTTGACTTGGTAGGCAAATTGCAGGATATTGTATGTACAACTGTCCAATGACTACTAAGCCCTACCAACCACACATTTTTTTCTTGTTCAAAACAATAAGAAATTCAATGGGAAAAAAACTACATTAATGCAGAGTTAAGGTTGCTTGGTGGTATGTTGTCCCATTGCAGGATGCTGCATTGAGCAAAACTTAAACTTCTGAAAACCAGAAAATGCCCAGTTAAGTTGCCCACACAAACTTCACACAGCCCTCTTTCAGAAATATTCCAAAATGCCCCATTAATGCAGACACCTTTACTGTGTCAACCCCACAGTTGCTGAAATATACAAGCTCTTAACCTCCTTTTACAAGTGTCACACTGTGTAGATCGGTGGTTCTCAAACTAGGGCCACCGCTTGTTCAGGGAAAGCCCCTGGCGGGCCTGGCCGGTTTGTTTACCTGCCGCATCCGCAGGTTCGGCCAATCGCAGCTCCCACTGGCCGCGGTTCGCCATTCCAGGCCAATGGGGGCTGCGGGAAGGGCGGCCAGCACATCCCTTGGCCCACGCCACTTCCCGCAGCCCCCGTTGGCCTGGAGCGGCAAACCGCGGCCAGTGGGAGCCGCAATCGGCCGAACCTGCAGACGCAGCAGGTAAACAAACTGGCCCGGCCCGCCAGGGGCTTTCCCTGAACAAGCGGCGGCCCTAGTTTGAGAACCACTGCTCTAGAGTGGTTCACCACTATGAGTGCCTTCTTCAGGACAGACTGTCAGAAAACAGAGCAGACACCCCAAACTAGTGGTGTGTTCTATAATTCTATTTCTCTAAGCCAGTAACAAATGTGAACTGGATCACTATACCATTCTTACCATGGAGTCACAGAAAGTCCTCTTAGACCCTCCAGTCTGTCTTGCCATCCACACAAACTGGACTTTGTGATAAAAGGTCACTTACACCAAAACTCACACCACATTTAGGTTGCTTCCAGTCCCAAGAGACCAGTCACTTACCCCTGATCAATTGGTGTCCTAGATCGTACACCAAACACAAGGTTGGTGGCCAAATCTATAGTAAACGAACTGAAGGTTTATTAGCTAAGAAAAGAAAATGAGAGTTATTGTTAGGTTAAAGCAGGTAAAATATGTGCAAAGGTGAGTCTCAGTCTATCATTCCAAATGGTAGCAGAAATGTAGTAATCTGCCAGTTTCCCAAAAGACTCTCATGGCAACCCAGAATATCTCTAGGGATCTGCGTCTTCTTGTTCAGTTATTCCACCCAGTGAGAATCCAAACAGTTCAGAGATGCAGGATCTTTCCTTGAATCCATATGTATAGCTCCTTCTCACAGAAAACAAGCTGACAGGTCACTACCCACATAGTCTCTTCCTTTGATGACAGAGAGTTAGGAATGCATTGACCTCTGATCATCACACACAATGACCACTTGCTTTGAAATGATCACTCTTCTGTTCAAGTTCCTCATTTGCATTCCACAAGGCTTCTTTCTCGTCTGATGGGTTATTTAGTTACAGGCGTATATACAAGGTAAATGTTTACGACTCATTATAATGGGATCCAGATCAGTAAAAACAATGCATGTAACATCCCGTTAGTTTCATGAAGTTTAAATACCAAATACATTCTTATACATTTAACCATCACTTTGATCTATACTAATACTCAAGTAAAATGGCCTGGGGCTTTGGAATGAGCTGGCACCTGGTCTGCCAGACTCATAACAACCCATTCACTCTCACCCACTGGAGTCCATCTAACACACCCAGTACTCTTAATTAGCCTCTTCGAGTTGATATGGCTACTTCCACCTTTTCGTGTTCTGTATGTGTATATATCTCCTTACTATATGTTCCATTCTATGCATCTGATGAAGTGGGCTGTAGCCCACGAAAGCTTATGCTCAAATAAATGTGTTAGTCTCTAAGGTGCCACAAGTACTCCTGATCTTTTTGCGAATACAGACTAACACAGCTGCTACTCTGAAATCTGAGAAGTTTCAGATCTTTCTAAAATGAAAAAAAAAAATGTCCTTAATAACATTGAGGATATTGTGAGCCCTGAGTGACAAGGAGGGCTAAATTGTCTGTAACAGTCGGTGCCATAACAAAGCTGGGATTGAACCCATATGTTTTGTCATGACAAACCCTCAGCCTTAGCGATGATCATAAAAGAGCTCACATTGAATGCTGGTGGGTCAGACTTGTGGTTGCCAGTGGTACCTGCAAGTGACAAGCAGCTCTCACGGTTAGTCTCATTCACTTTGTTCAGGTTTGACGGTGACAGGGTTCCCCTGTCATGTCAATAGAGAAATTCCATCTGTTTACAGTGCCATTTCAGTTTGCTCACTTGGAGTCTGGGGTGGCCAGGTTTTCCTCTGAATTCCAAAAATCCTTCACATACACCTAGAGACTTTAAAACAATGTCCCCCCCCACTTTGGGGGTCTAATTTATTTAGATTATTGAGCTCCCGTTTCTCTGACCCCCATTTCAGAACCTAAGCCAGCTGGTCCCAAGACTGCATCTGTAGCCTTCACACCATGGCAGTAATGCTGAACCACAAGCCCTGACCCAGAGACTTAGTGTTAAGGGCTTAAAACCTCATAACAGCCACACCCAGGCCCCTGATTGGCTGGACATCCAACATTCTCATTGGGCATCTGTACTATGGAAAGTCCCCAAAAGGCTAAGGAAGCTCTCTGAGCAATGGGCCAGCGCCTTCTGCCTAAACTACATTGCCTGACCTTGCCTCCCTATCCTTAACCTGGCCCTTTGGATTGGATCTGCCAGCTACTGACCTCTGTGAGAACTCTGACCATTGTCCCAGACTGCCTCTGACACTGATTACCTCCTCGCTACCTGACCACCTGATACCTCTGGACTTCCCCTGGCCTGCTTTAGCCACTGGGCATTACACTCTTCTGGTTTCTGGTTTGCACAGCCCTCCTGCCTCGGGCCTGTGTGTTCCCAGTCCTGGCTTCCCTGGCATGTAAACGTCCCCTCTAGCTCAGGGTTTTCATTGCCCTCCTTTCTGGGCCTGTCTCCTGGCTGAGTGCATCCCTCAGCAGCTCTCTCAATGCCTGAGCTTGGAGCCTCCTGTTTGAGTCACCTGCCCCCAGTCACCTGAGCACACCTGGACCCTTCACAGGTGGGTCTAATCACCCCAAACACCTGTTTGTGCTGGCTCAGAGAGAGGGGAGCCTGCCGGCCCACCTCCACATACAGAGCTCCTGGTCCCAGGCCCATCATAGAGCAATAGGCTGGGTTTTTCCTAAACCTTCCCCATCTCAGTCACTAACTATTCCCTGGGACCTTCTTCCACTCACCCACTGTGTATTTTGGGTTATTACAGATACCTCCAATGGGGTAACTGGCTCCCCACGCTGCCTTAGAGCAGTGGTTCTCAACCAGGGGTACACGTACCCCTGGGGGGATGCAGAGGTCTTCCAGGAGGTAACTCAACTCATCTAGATATTTGCCTACTTTTACAACAGGCTACATAAAAAGCACTAGCGAAGTCAGTACCAACTAAAATTTCATACTGACAATGACTTGTTTATACTGCTCTATATGCTATACACTGAAATGTAAGCACAATATTTATATTCCAGTTGATTTATTTTATAGTTATATGGTAAAAATGATAAAGTAAGCACTGTGTTTTAGTAACAGTGTGCTGTGACACTTATATTTTTATGTCTGACTTTGTAAGCGAGTAGTTTTTAAGTGAGGTGTAACTTGGGGGTATGCAAGACAAATCAGACTCCTGGAAATCAGCCTACCAAATCAGTAGTCTGGAAAGGTTGAAAGCCACTGCCTTACAGGCAGTTCTCTATTGCATCATGCAAGGGGTTGGAGCCATCAGTCCTAAGCCACCTGTGGGGCTGGATCTTGCCAGAAAGTGGAGAATCTGTAATCCTTCCCTTACTGATCCTGGTGTTTTGGGAGGGCAGTGCACTCCCTGTGAGGGCCCCAAGGAATGCAGATGGGGGTTAGCTAGGGACAGGCGGGAGATGGAGGCCTTTGGGACTCACCTAGAAGATTGAGATCAGAGGGAACAAAGCCTGAGAGTTTGGTGTCCAGGGATGGAGGGGTATATGCAGGGATTTAAAGAGTCAGAGGGATGTGGGGGGCAGGAGGCAGGTAGGGTGGGATGGGGAGGCAGAGGGATGTGGGAGTCAGAGGCACACAGAAGGGATTTGGCGTTGGGGTCCCGTGGCAGCAGTCAGCTCGCTCCCTGATATGGGCCTCACTGGTAATGACCAGGGCCCTCCGGTGGGGCAGGAGCAGGGTGCTACTGCCTGAGGGAGCTAGGAGTTCAGGTGGAGTGGGGATGATGGTGCTGGGGATTTGGGGGGCACCAGGTTGAGCTGCCCTTTGGTTGGGGAATGTAGTGGGGACCTGGAGCTTTGAAAGCGAGTGATTTTCTGACCAGAGAAAGAGGAGCCAGGCATTAGAACAGGGAGACAAGGTATTATAAAGAGCTGGTTTCATCGGGAATAGGGCTGTGCCAGCAGGGGCGGCTCTATGTATTTTGCCGCCCCAAGCACGGCAGTGAGGCAGCCTTCGCCGGCGCGCCTGCGGGAGGTCCGCTGGTAACGTGGATTCGGCAGCATGCCTGCGGGAGGTCCGCCGGTCCCGCGCCTTCGGCGTACCCGCCACCGAATAGCCGCTGAAGCTGCGGGACAGGCGGACTTCCCGCAGGCACACCGCCGAAGGCAGCCTGACTGTCGCCCTCATGGCGACCGGCAGGCCACCCCCCACGGCTTGCTGCCTCAGGCACGCGCTTGGTGCACTGGTGCCTGGAGCCGCCCCTATGTGCCAGTTTCTTGTCCAGAAAACTGGAGACAGGGATAATGGCGGCAGGGAGGGTGGGCCTGTGGTGTTTACTAGGAAAGGTCTGATTTCCACTGAACACAGGGCAACCACATTCTTACCTGGGCTTGGCTGTAACTGCTAGATGCTTTGTGAAGTGGAGAGGGGTGACGTGTGCAGAATGGTTGTGTAGAGTAAGCGTGTGGGTGTGGAGTGAGGGCATGGATGTACAGAAGAATCTATCTATCTATCTATCTATCTATCTAATCTGGTGGGTTCACACAGAATGAGATGATAGGGAACTGTGGGATGAATGGGGATAAGTGAAGCAGTAAGCTTTATCTTGGAGAGTATGCTGTAATTAGTAGGTGGGTGGAAAGACAGGCTGCAGTGAGAGTGGGTGTGTAATGAATGCACTGAGAGGGCGTCAGCAGGACAAACAGGCCATGTGTCCTCAACTTTACATATATATATATTTATGCAAATCAGAGTCTACTGGGGTTGTTGTTTATATATGCTGGCAGGGATCCTGCTGGGAGTTGTCTGAGATGTAATTGGGAGTTGGTCCAGTCTGTTGGGTTTCCCTTAAACCGTCTGGGAATGAGCATCGTGCTCCTTGGGGGTGTAGTGAGTCACGGGCTAGGTGTGTGTTCTTTCTGCGCGCTGTACTGGCTCTGGGCATTTAGCCCATACAGCAGTCTCCGATCGAACTGCCCAATAAAACCACAAAGACTTGGTTTAGTAACGAAGGCGCCCATCCTGGTTTATTGTCAATGAAGCATAGTATTAGCACCCGGCAGACTCTAGGGATATACTGAGACAATGGATTCAGCTCAGTGAATGGCGGGACTTTCCATTCCCCTATCGGCTGGCCAAAGAAACTCCCTCTGAGATCCCTCTTTATACACTGATACAAACAAGTTATGTATTGCCCCTCTGACGTGGTTAGTTACCCCCCTTCATCTTGTACATGTTGGTTTGATCAAAACATATCTACCCATCACCCTGTCTTTAAGAGGGGGTCAGTGTGTCCTTGTATTGTCTTTGGGGAATGAGTTTACACTATAACCTTGTATCAGGGTATTCTGGTACTATCCTTCTGGAATGAATACTTAGTGCCTAGGAGTGCTTGTGTTTTTGCAACGCCAGCCCTGTTCTTGCCAAGTTCATGTATTGGACAGTGAATTTGCAAGCAGGCATCTGTGTTGTAACAGGGCAGGGCCTGACTTGAGTTTGGGCCTTTGGCCTTACATCAGGCCCTATTACCAGGCCTCATGTCTCAGGCTCTATGTTTCACATTCCTCTCCACAGTGACCTTGCACACCTGTGCTTCAAGGTGTCACACCAAGCTGCTTCTCCTTGACAGTATAGCAACATGTCTAGAGGCTTATGTGGCACCACATACTGGCTGAAGAAATCAGTCCCAATTAGGGCTTCTTGGGTAGCTTCTTGTACTTCCAGCAATTCACAAGCTAGATGGGAGGGTTTTTAGAGGGACTGTTGTATGCCATATTTCTGTGATGTTGAGCTGAATTTGGTTTGCATCCTGGAACACCCCATTGAAAATCTGCGTACTCATCTGGTCTCCTTAGGTGGCTCTTTCTCAGAGTCAAGAATGTGCAATGTAAGCATGTGCCTCAGAGACCACTAGAATTGTTTAGTGTTCAGACCTGATCTTATTGGATTCTTGCTTAAGGCCAATGGCCTTCCACTTTGCCCCTAGCCCTTGGCCACTGCCTTGGGTAGCTTCCCTGCTCCCGGGGGATACCTTATTGTGGAAATTCTCACTAGAAGTGGACCGAACTGCCAAATTTCTGACATCACAAAATATTGCTGAGGTTTGGTTCTGTCATTAAATATCTACATGTGCAACCTGCTGGATTTGGCCATGTCTGGAAGTTTTGGCACAAGGAAGGGAACCAGGGGTTGGGGAAGTTTCAGATCAGAGGGGTAGAGAGGAAGGTCTAGATACCATGGAGCACCAAGATTGGTGTTACATATACAGTCAAGCCGGCTCCTCAGAGAATAATACAAGCCAAAAGAATTTGTTAAAAACCCCACTGTTATGTCAACCGCCCCAGTCAAGCAACATCTCTAGAGCAAAACTGGTAAAAATAACAGCAATATAGACATGGCCTTAGCTTAGTCTTCTTGAAACACTTCTCTGGAGTCATCCAGCCACTGCAAATAGTGATGTTGCAGTAGAAACTGGTTGAAACATTTCAGCCTTCTTCACTGTGGATTTTAGGTATATTAGAAGTTGGTGTTGGATGCAAATATAGCACGAACTATTTCCTGTTCAAGTTCGTGGTGTTTTAACTACTTGGTATATTAGTAAGACCCTGGAAGACATTTGGCCTAAATGAATATATTAAGTAGAAAAAATCTGTATGCAATATCTGAATTTCTACTAATAATTAAGAAACTAATTAAAGAAATAAGTACAACACATTCACATTAGCAATTTAGACTTAAAGTATAAGGAAAGTAAACTACTAGCAACAGGTAAATAAACCAATCTGACTTATATTTTTAAAAATTCAATATTTTGATATATAAAAACATGATTTGTATCAACTTTTTGGGGAGGTGGAGAGTAGTATAAGGGTATCCCATCACTCGAATTTTGATCCTGCCCATAACCCATAGTGCCCCTTCCTCTGTTCCGTAAGACTCTCCATCCCCCATTTTGGTGATTTACTTCCAGGGCAGAGAGTAACACATGGGCTGAAGCACTGATTATCAGGTGACCCCTCTAAGAATTCCACCCTGCAGACTTCTACCAATTACAGAGGTTTTTCAGCAGTGTAGGTCATCCCCAAGAGCTGGAGTGACCAATCAGGGCAAGGGCCAGGGTGGGAAGCCCCATCCAGAATGGGGACATGGGCCCCCTCTAAGAACTCCTCTCCATCACCCTTTACCAAATGGAGTGGGTTCCAGCCATGTAGGGCATCCCAGAAGGGAAATGTGTACCAATTGGTCTAGGTATAGCACAAATGTCTGGGCTGGAAACATTGCCCTCTGAAGCTTAACAGTTGGCTGGTCAGCAGCGCTTCTCCCAGAAGCCCCTTGCTGTGTCGAAAAGGTCATCTTGTTTCAAGAGCATGTTTTCAGAAACCATGGAAAAGCTGGAAGGAAAGAGGGCATCCTTCGCTACCCCAGTGAAAATAAGGAATTTGTTTTAGCTCTGAGGATGCTCAGCCACCTGTAAAGAAAGCACTACCTTAGCAACAGTTCTGAGGAAGAGGGACCCGCTGAAGGGAGCCCTTTAGCCCAGCTGTTGCTGAAATCTGACAGCAAGACCCATGTGATCGTGAGTCAGACAGATGAACGCAATGCCTGCCTGTTGTCTGAGCTTATGGAGGAAGGGGACCACAGCTCCTTAGACAAAGCGAACTGATAAGACATTGCACAGTTAAATATAACATAAAAAGTGGAGGTCATGGGGGTTGTAATGGGGTAAGAACTGACCAGGGGATGCATAAATGTTAAACGGGGTCACGGGCCCCCTCTAAGAACTCGTCCTATCACCCTCTACCAAATGGATCCACAGCTGTATCTTTTCTGAAAATCTTTCAACAGATCCACAGCACCTTCCTCGAGGTAATTAAGAATCTAGGCAATGGTAGCTCAGTAGGGGGTGCATCAGTATCTGGCATCATCTGTTTTTTTTGCTCATATCTGAGACACAGATCTCAAAAGGAGACACTGGATAAGAACAAAATGGAAGAATGAACCAGCTCAGACCCTGTAATGGCATGGGTCATGTTTCCATTCTCCACAGGCAGCTGTACAATGATGTGTTAAACCATATGATTAATAACACTTTGTCATTGTGAATGCAACTCCTCCATATTTGTTTTAGTTATAATATATATATATGACACCACTGGGGAACTTGGGAGCTTCACAGGGGTGAACCCTCTTTTTCAAGCAGTCACAAAAAATAGTATTTTTTTAAAAATAGAAGACAGATAACAGCCTGGCTTTTGACCAGGATGCTTACACTTTACTCAAGCTGGTATAAACACATTTTAAATGAAACTAGATTGTTGATTCAGATGTGGATATACAATGGCAGGCATATGTGGTGGATATGCAGCGGTGGTCCATATACAAAAGTGGTTTGAAGGATACCTTAACAGTGATAGCCATTCGATCCGAATATGCCTGGGCTAAAGGTTAGGCCTAAAAGACAAGATGTGGGGGTGAAGTATCCAAGGACGTTAAAACAATTTTTAGCGAAGGTTGCATGCCTCAAAAATTACAAACCGATCAGAGAAAAGTATTTTTAAGCAAACTTTTAAGCAAATTGTTAAAGTGGCACGAGGCTCCCCTTTTTGTCACTAAGAATGAAGTCAAAGCTGGGGCTGTGAAGCGGTTTAACAGAATTTTAAAAGCAAAGACGTGCAGATATTTTACATCCCACAACACCTTTCATTATATCAACGTGTTACCTGAGTTTTTAAGGAGTTATAACCAAAGCTTTCGCAGAGCTATATGTACCAGACCGGCTGATGTTAACCCCACAAATTCTCTGAAGATATGGAAAATGGTTTATGGAGACAGTTTAAAATAAACCAGATTGTTGCCCCTTTTAAAAAAGGTAACGTGACACTATGTAAAACCATTTTGAAAATGGTTATGAACAAACATTGACTGATGAGATATTCGTCATGGATGAAGCCTTAATCAAGGGACAGAGAGACCAATTAAAAGATGATGGGGGTGAGATCTTTTTATCCTGAAGAATTACAAAAAATTAACCCCAAACAGGACAGGATTTACAGGATTGAAAAAGTTCTAGTGGAGAAAGGAAAAGGGAGAAAAAAAAAGTGGCTGCTGATAAAAATGGTTGGGGTGGCACATTAAGTTTAACAGCTGGGTGGAAGCTTCTCGACCTGTGGCATTTAGACATGAAATAAAACAATTACTCCTGCATAGAGAAAAAATGAGTAATGGCAGCTTTTACATGACTTTACCCAGCAATGCCAGCTGTGGGGTTTCCCCCCAAAACACCACCTTGAACTTTACTATACAGCTACTTAAGCCCAGGGATCTTCCTGGGACCTGGGAGGTGGCATTAGTGAAAACACAATGCCCACAAAGCTGGAGCAGTATCACCAAAGTCACCCCTTTAGAAATCATCATTGGAGCTCAGAAATGGAGTTTCACCCTACGAAAGGGCTGTTACTCGCCCATACGTGAATTACTGGATCATATGAACAGTACCATGGCCAGTCATCTGGCAATGCCTGAGGTGTTCATGAACTATGACCCTGTGGGTAAAAAAGTTCAAATTAAATACTCTGATCTTGCTTATGTGTTTCCTACCGGTGGGGAGCTAGAAAATATTTTGGGTTTGGGCTCCCCAAAAAATCCCCTTCTCAGCAGACATTACAGAAGGTTTCAAATCCTTATACCGATACATGGAATAATTTGTGGGTGACTTTTCCGTATCCCTGTTTCACTGCATCCCCATCTGAGGAAGGAAGTACAGGTTTGTCACCAAACCAGATTACATCTCTGCCAGTAAACACCACATTACCATTGAAGTAAAGAAAGACCAGAACAAACCCGTCTCATTTCTCTTCAGCAAGGTGATCATCAAGCTGCACCTGCACTCCCAGAGACAGCAGGGTTTTTAAAAAAATCTGTGGTGACCCTAAAAAATGACAGGGACCCCTACCATGTACTGAAACTATTACAAAGCCAATGTCCTTCCTGGATATCATGGGGCCCCTGGATATGTATGGGGCTGACATGCACAGAATATTCTGTAGCCTCTTTCCAAAAACCATACTGTTTTTGAGGAGGGGGCTAGTGAAAACATAAAAACAGCCACTCAAAACAGAGCCATTCTCCTGAGCTGTTCTGGAGAAGGTGGGTAGTCCATCTACACAGGCGGGATCAGGGCTGATGTATTTTAAAAAGAGGAAGCTTAAGAAAAAATAAATAAATGCATCATACCTACAACAGATGAGTCCCCCAAAACCCTTTAAAAGCATGGCTTTGACATGCAGGGCCAGCCATAGCGAAAGACCAAAAGGAAGCTTGGGAGGAAGAAGAGAACCTCTCTCCACCTGGTGAAAGAGATCTATTTTAATCAACATGGCTTCTGTTCATTGCAGGTCTGAAGAGTGCACCATATCCGAACTAGACTTGTTCCAAATAGCCCCAATGCAGACCAGCATCGAGAAAAGCACCTGCATCGATGTACTGGCTCTATCAGCCTTACAGAGGCTGCCCCTTTTGACTTTTTATAGCAGGGAATGGGGTAAATTATACGGATTTAAACAACATGCTACTGTACCTTTGTTTCTGTGTTCTAAAAGAAGACAGAATCAATGGTAGTGGTGGGGCAAGGTGGTCCTGGTGGTTTTCAGTCAGTTGGATGTCACGTTGGGAGACGGCCTCATAAGCCAAAGCAACAACTGTTCCCCTCACAGGGCCTTTATAGACTCAGTGCTCAATTAAAGCGACAACACCCTAACCACACAATTTTCCGTAGGCCTGTGTTACAAAGACACTCCTGGACAATATAAAGCAACCGAGATGGATGGTGAGAATCAATGGTTCCTGAGGCGGGCAAACCTGATCACTCAGAGCAGGAAGATTCAGCTACAAAGCAGCCTGTTTTTCCAAGAAAAACTTTTGTTGAATGTTATGGATGTAAAAATTAAACTGACACGCAGTAAAGACACCGTCTGCTTAATGGGCAGTGTGACCAAAGGCTTTGAACTACAGTTTATATCAGCGTCCTTTTTTGTGACGAAAGTATGGATGGCCCTGAGTGTCCATCTGAGGCACGTGGATGCCCTGCTTACCTCTAATGCTAAATATCCTGTGGACTGTTTGAGGATGGCCTCAGGCAGCAGGGTCAGTAACCAGGAGAACCAATTCTTGAGGCAGTTACCCAAAATGCTTGTCCTTGGTCTTGTGGATAATAACAACGTTAGTGGAAATTTCACTCAAAACCCCTTTCACTTTAAACAGTAGGATATTAATTTAGTTGGTTTGGTCCTGCTTGGAGCAGGGGATTGGACTAGATGACCTCCTGAGATCTCTTCCAACCCTAATATTTTATGATTCTATGATTCTAATGTTGTGGCCTTGTATGTGGATGGTGAACAGATACCAGCTAAGCCTCTACAGCCAGACTTTAAGGGTGGGAACTGCATGAGAGAGTATATGAACCTGGAACAAATGGCTGGTAACTCCATGAAAGATCATTCTCTGTTAATCAATCATGAGTTTTCACAGGGTTACACCTCGTTTGCCTTAGCCTGTCTCCCAACCAGGAATGCGCTGATCACAATTCCCTGATTAAAACCGGGAACCTGAGAGCAGAAATATATTTTGTGAAGGCATCGACAATCACTGTCAATCTGATTGTTTATGGAGGTTTTTTTGGACAATGTCATAGAGTTAAATCATAGAATCATAGAATATCAGGGTTGGAAGGGACCTCGGGAGGTCATCTAGTCCAACCCCCTGCTCAAAGCAGGACCAATTCCCAACTAAATCAGAGAAGAAACATTCTGTTTGACTACATGTGAATATTGATACTGTTCAGCTATCGCACTTTTTTATCAGCGGACCCAGACACGTGGCAAGCTGTCCCAGACACCCAGAGACTTACACAACCAACCAGGTGAACATTGGCTCGCATTGTACTTGGTGATGCATGACCACTATGAGTTTTTTGACTCATACAGACACCCCCCTAAACAACTTGTCCTTTCCTATAAGCATTATAGAAGTTTTAAACAAAAATTCCACTGACAATTACAAGACTCCACTCTGTCACCTGTGGCTATCACTGCATGTTTTTTCTTACATCACTGTGGCAAAGGTTTAACTTCTGACTAGATTTTAGAACTGTGTTCTAACTCTCAAAACATGTTTCAACAAGCCTAGATGTGTATTTTGCACTGATTTACTTAACTGTGTTTCTCAATAAAGCACCTCCTGGTGGGAATTTAAAGATAGTTGTTGTCTGGTGGGGGAGGGGGGGGGGGGTTGTGTGTTTTTACAATGGTCAATTCAGAGAAAGTACACATAATACATTTTTTTGAAAAGTATAGACATTTTTATTTAAAGCAAAGCATTACCATTTTAAAAATTACTTTTGTAAAGCATGAAAAACATTACACACTAAGCCATTCTGGTCTTTTAGCCAATTTTCACATTTTAGGAGGCAAAAACGGGGACAGTAGGGTTGTTTCTTGATCAACCTCGGTGTCTGTGGACAAAAGCTTCAGGTGTTCCAAAATATCTCTTTTGGCCTCTTTGTCCATGATGGAAGATGGTACGTTCAACGCCACCATAGCATTCATAAACACGTCCCAGCCTTTAGGGGTGCATCTGCTAGGACTGAATGTGTCTGGGTAACAGTTCTGACTAGGTCAAGCATGTTACAACCATTAACAAATGAGCCTTTGTACGCAAAGCCTTTTTATCATTAAATTAATGGAGATATCCTATCTCCTAGAACTGGCAGGGACCTTGAAAGGTCATCAAGTCCATCCCCTGCCTTCACTAGTAGGACCAAGTACTGATTTTGCCCCAGATCCCTAAGTGGCCCCCTTAAGGACTGAATTTACAACCTTGGGTTTAGCAGGTGGATGCTCAAACCACTGAGCTATCCCCCCATCATTCCATGAACAAATATTTTTTACACTAGCCCAGCTTATTTCGCAGTACTACTTCATTTTACTTATGACAATGTCACTGTGAAACAGTGGGTCACAGTGGTGACCAGGAGCTCTGCAGCCCATTTCGGGAAAGGTGGGGGAAGGAAATTCTGCGTGCATAATAGTAATTTCTGCAAAATTCTGCATTGTGTGGTGGTGCAGAATTCCCCCTAGGAGTATATAGTGTGAGTGTTGCAACTGTGCACATTGGGGTTCCCAACTAGATAGTAATTCTTAATAATACTGGGATAGATCTTGGGACAAGAACCTGTCAACCCTCAAAGTGATAACTGGGAATTCTTAAGTACGGTAATCCATATAATTAATACATAATCTATAGATCGGGCTATAGCACTCACGCTCTCTTCCCATTCCGTTAGAAACAGACTTATTTTCTCTTTATCCGCCTCATTCTGCCTCACATACATTAGGTATCTTTGAAGAACAGAGGTGTAAAGTTTGAATTCAGCTAAATCAGTCCTTTGGAGAATAGTCTTCACTTCAGTATGCAGTAAGAGAATTGCAGTGGTTCTGATATTTTCTTCTGCTGGTGGGGGAGCCCTTAATTGCTCCAGCTGATGGCTGGGCAACAGGTATGGTTTTTTTCCTGCATACTCCATTACTGATTAGTCAAAATCCCCATTTTCAGAGAGAGAACATTTAACAGCGGTCCAATAACCCCTCCAGACTGCTTCACCAGATGCTTCCTTCTTTTAAGACAGACCCTTCTTTACACAAAGGGTATTTTTAAAATAAATTTGCCTTTTTCAGCAAATGCACTTGATTCTGTGTCAAAGGGACATTTCTTTTTAAGATATTGAGCGCTGTTCCTGAAATGGCCGCTATTAAATCATCAGAGGCCAAACACAATATATCCTTACTTTGCTGTGGGGATGATTTGCTAAGCAATTTTAAAAGGGCCAGGTTTCTCTTCACACAGCCATAGGCACCGACTCTGTGGGTGCTCCAGCCCGGAGCACCCACAGGGAAAAATTGGTGGGTGCTTAGCACCCACTGTCAGCTCCCTGCCCCGCCCCAGCTCACCTCCGCCTCCACTCCGCCTCCTCCCCTGAGTGCGCCGCATGCCCGCTTTTCTCCCCTAGCTCCCAGCGCTTGTGCTGCAAAACAGCTGTTTCACGCAGCTGGGAGAGAGGGGGAACGCGGCGCGCTGGGGGAAGAGGCGGGACTGGGGCGGGGATTTGGGGAAGGGGTCCAATATGAGCAGGGAGGGGGTGGAGTTGGGGTGGGGCCGGGGGCGCTGGGGAAAGTTGGCGCCTATGCACACAGCTAGAAATGGTTTTGGTTGGTAGTCTCCGCTGTTCCAAAGGGAATTCATGTCTTTTTATAGCCTGTTGTTCTTTTCAAAGTATAAACCACTGCTGGTCTGGAGCAGGGCCAGCTCTGGCTTTTTTGCCGCCCCGGGCAAAAAAGCCTCCGGCCGCCCCCCGCCCCCGTGGGGGGGGGGGGGGGGGGCGGGAGCCCGGGGGGGGGGGGCGGGCCCTGGCGGGGGCGCCCCGCCCCCCCCCCGGCGGCCGGGGGCCGGGCGCCGGGGGGGAGGGCGGCCAGAGTGCCGGGGGGAGGGCGGCGAGCCCGGCCGTGGCCCCGCTCTCCCTGGCGGCCAGAGTGCTGCGCCGCCCCCCTCCAGGTGCCACCCCAAGCACAAGCTTGGTGGGCTGGTGCCTGGAGCCGGCCCTGGTCTGGAGGGAAAAGCCCAGTTCTTAATCTATAAGCCTCTGATTAAGGGTACGTCTACACTACACGATTAATCCGAATTTAGCTAATTCGAATTTGGTAAACCGGTTGTATTAATTCGATTGAATGCGGCCACACTAAGCAAATTAATTCGGTGGTGTGCGTCCATGTACTGGGGCTAGCGTCGATTTCTGGAGCGTTGCACTGTGGGTAGCTATCCCATAGCTATCCCATAGTTCCCGGAGTCTCCCCTGCCCATTGGAATTCTGGGTTGAGATCCCAGTGCCTGATGGGACCAAAACATTGTCGCAGGTGGTTCTGGGTACAGCCTCACCCCTCCCTCCCTCCCCCCCTCCCTGCATGAAAGCAACGGACGGCAGACAACCATTTCGCGCCTTTTTTCCTGGGTGAACACTGCAGACTCCATACCACGGCAAGCATGGAGCCCGCTCAGCTCAAGACAGCAGTCATGAACATTGTAAATACCTCGCGCCTTATCGTACAGTTTATGCTGAACAAGAACCTTGAAAGCCAGGCAGAGAGGAGCAGGCTACAGCAGCGCGGCGACGAGAGTGATGAGGACATGGACATGGAATTCTATCGAGCCGCGGGACCCGGTGCTTTGGAGATCATGCTGTTAATGGGGCAGGTTATAGGCATGGAACGCCGATTCTGGGCCCGGGAAACAAGCACAGACTGGTGGGACCGCATAGTGTTGCAGGTGTGGGACGATTCCCAGTGGCTGCGGAACTTTCGCATGCGTAAGGGCACTTTCATGGAACTTTGTGACTTGCTTTCCCCTGCCCTGAAGCGCCAGAATACCAGGATGAGAGCAGCCCTCACAGTTGAGAAGCGAGTGGCAATAGCCCTGTGGAAGCTTGCAACACCAGACAGCTACCGGTCAGTGGGGAATCAATTTGGAGTGGGCAAATCTACTGTGGGGGCTGCTGTGATACAAGTAGCCAAAGCAATCACTGAGGTGCTGCTACACAAGCTAGTGACTCTGGGGGATGTGCAGGTCATAGTGGATGGCTTTGCTGCAATGGGATTCCCTAACTGTGGTGGGGCGATAGATGGAACCCACATCCCTATCTTGGCACCGGAGCACCAGGGTACCCAGTACGTAAACCGCAAGGGGTACTTTTCAATGGTGCTGCAAGCACTGGTGGATCACAAGGGACGTTTTACCGACATCAACGTGGGGTGGCCGGGAAGGGTTCATGATGCACGCGTCTTCAGGAACACTAATCTGTTTAAACGGCTGCAGCAAGGGACTTACTTCCCGGACCAGAAAATAACCGTTGGGGATGTTGAAATGCCTATCGTTATCCTTGGGGACCCAGCCTACCCCTTAATGCCATGGCTCATGAAGCCATACACAGGCAGCCTGGACAGGAGTCAGGAGCTGTTTAACTACAGGCTGAGCAAGTGCAGAATGGTGGTAGAATGTGCATTTGACCGTTTAAAAGCACGCTGGCGATCGCTACTAACTCGCTCTGACCTCAGCCAAAGAAATCTCCCCATTGTTATTTCTGCTTGCTGTGTGCTCCACAATCTCTGTGAAAGTAAGGGGGAGACCTTTATGTCCGGGTGGGAGGCTGAGGCAAATCGCCTGGCTGCTGATTACGCGCAGCCAGACACCAGTGCGATTAGAAGAACACACCAGGAAGCAGTGTGCATCAGAGAAGCTCTGAAAACCAGTTTCATGACTGGCCAGGCTACAGTGTGAAATTTCTGTTTGTTTCTCCCTTCATGAAAACCAGCCCCCTTCATTCTCATTCATTCTCTGTAAGCAACCCACCCTCCCCCCAGCTTTCTTTCAAAGGTAATAAAGTCACTATCGTTTAAAAATCATGTATTCTTTATTAAGTGATTATAAACATAGGGAGAGAACCAAGAAGGTAATGTGGGCGAGGTTTGGGAGGAGGATAAGAGGGAAGTCTAAGGCCACTGATCAAATTCAATATAATGACAGCCTTTTGGTTGGGCTCTCCCCTGGGGTGGAGTGAGAGGGTGGCCCAGGGGAGGTGTTCAGATTACACAGAAATTGTTAAATGGGATTTTAGGGATAGAAAGCTTGGAAGGACAAAAACAAGCCTGAAGGCAGGTTCTAAAGTCACTATCGTTTAAAAATCATGTATTCTTTATTAAGTGATTATAAACATAGGGAGAGAACCAAGAAGGTAATGTGGGTGAGGTTTGGGAGGAGGATAAGAGGGAAGTCTAAGGCCACTGATCAAATTCAATATATTGACAGCCTTTTGGTTGGGCTCTCCCCTGGGGTGGAGTGACAGGGTGCACGCAGCATCCCCCCCCGCGTTCTTACACGTCTGGGTGAGGAGGATATGGAACATGGTGAGGGGGGAGGTAGGTTATACAGCGGCTGCAGCGGCAGTCTGCCATCCTGCTGCCGTTCCTGAAGCTCCACCAGACGCTGGAGCATGTCCGTTTGCTCACGCAGCAGCCCCAGCGTTGCAGCCTGCCACCTCTCATCTCGAGCATCCCTCAAGACCTCACGGTCACTGGCATCTTTCCTAAATTTAGATACAGTGTCCTTCCACTCATTTAAATGAGCTCTTTGATTGTGGGTGGATTTCATTATTTCTTTGAACATGTCGTCTCGCGTCATCTTTCTACGACGCCTTATCTGAGATAGCCTTCTGGACGCAGGAGGGAGGCTTGAAACATTTGCAGCTGCTAGAGGGAGGGTTGAAAAAAAGTAGAGAAGTTTTTAAAATGATACATTTTACAGAACAATGCTTGTACTCTTTCATGGTGAACACTATTCACATTACATAGCACATGTGATTTCAGTACAAGGCCGCATTTTCCATCTTAATATTGAGTGCCTGTGGCTTTGGTGTTAGAGATCACAGACGCAGGTCCGGGCAACAGAATTCAGCTTGCAGGCAGCCATGGTAAGCCATTGTCTTTCTGCTTCTGCGCCCTCCTTTCCAACATACCAATCAAAGCCTGTTGACTGCTGAGGTTTTCCTGTTAACCTTCAGCAGCAGAAAACAAACTAACCCCCCCGCCCCCCCTCCCACCATGAATTCCCTGGAATGCTCAATGTACCCCTCCCCGACCGCGTGGCTGGTAACAGGGAAAATCCCTGCTAGTCAAACGTGAAAAGCTCTGGGCCAATTTCCCCCCCCCCCGCCCCTGCGAAAAGCTAACTGCAGGGAAGGATTTCTTATCAGCCACAGGCAAACAGCCCAGTAGGAACGGCCACCTCTGTCCCCTTAATTAAGTTCCCGTATTTCAAGCAGGTTACCATGAGCGATATCACTCTCCTGAGGATTACACAGCGAGATAAAGAACGGATGTTGCTTGAATGCCAGCAAACACCAGGACCATACGCTGCCAGGCTTTGTCAGGCAATGATACCAGATTACTTGCTGCAAGCATGGCGTGGACAAGTGTCCTACCATGGAGGACGGAATAAAGCGGCACTGCCCAGAAACCTTGTGGCAAGGCTTTTGGAGTACCTCCAGGAGAGCTTCATGGAGATGTCCCTGGAGGATTTCCGCTCCATCCCCAGACACGTTAACAGACTTTTCCAGTAGCTGTACTGGCTGCGAATGCATCCCAAGTCCTCAGGGCAAAATAATCATTAAAAAACCTTGCTTTTGAACCATGTTTTATATTTTAAAAGGTAAACTCACCTGAGGTCCCTTCCATGGGGTCATGGTCTTGGCTACTGGCTTGGGAGGCTTGGGAGGGTACTTCAGTCAGGCTGAGAAAAAGCTCCTGGCTGTTGGGGAGAACGGAGTGCTGGGTGCTCTCTGCAAGATCCTGATCTTCCTCCTCCTCCTCCTCATCCTCATCTTCCCCACCCTCAGAATCCTCAGGTGTAGAGACTATCCCAGACCCGGTTTGCACGATCACAGGTGGGGTAGTGGTGGCGGCCCCCCCTAGAATTGCATTCAGCTCTGCGTAGAAGCGGCATGTCCGCGACTCTGACCCGGAGCGACCGTTTGCCTCCTTTGTTTTTTGATAGGCTTGTCTGAGCTCCTTCACTTTCACGCGGCACTGATCTGAGTCCCTATTGTGGCCTCTCTCCATCATGCCCTTGGAGATTTTTTCAAAAGTTTTGGCATTTCGTCTCTTTGAACGAAGTTCTGCTAGCACTGAATCCTCACCCCATACAGCGATCAGATCCAGTACCTCCCGTGTGGTCCATGCTGGTGCTCTTTTTCGATTATCAGCCTGCATGGTTACCTGTGCTGATGAGCTGAGGTATCTGTGGTATCTGTGGTCACCTGTGCTCTCCACGCTGAGCAAACAGGAAACAGGAAATGCAATTCAAATTTTCCTGGGTCTTTTCCTGTCTACCTGGCCAGTGCATGCGAGTTCAGATTGCTGTCCAGAGCGGTCAGTGGTGCACTGTGGGATAGCTCCCGGAGGCCAATACCATCGATTTGTGGCCACACTAACCCTAATTCGGATTAACAAAATCGATTTTGACGTTACTCCGTTCGTCGAGGTGGAGTACAGAAATCGATTTAAAGGGCCCTTTAATTCGAATTAACTGGCTCTGTAGTGTGGACGGGTGAAGGGTTAATTCGGATTAACGCTGCTAAATCCGAATTAAAGTCCTAGTGTGGACCAGGCCTTAGAATTATTTAAATCCTCTACCAGGTGCCCATAAGGTTTTTTGCTAGCATCCTCAAAAGCTTCTAGAAAGAACTGGACCGGAGTACATTTGCCAAGCAATGGTAGACATTTGTAGTTTATCCCTGGGGTTTTTCAACAGAACCATGTACTTTGTGTTGTTTAGGTTAATCATGCAACTGTTTTTTTCCCTGACAAAATACATTCTGAACTATAAAAAAAATACTCAGTTCATGTGACACACCGGAGGCCTTATGGGGAGTACACTTTAACTTCTGCAATTGCAAAATAAGTTGTGAAGGGTCCACATTTTTCATGAACAATATCGGGTTGTGCCCGATAGGATATTCTTTGTGGGTAGAGGCTGGTAAAATTGTAATAGTGGATTTCTTCACTGGGGTTAGGTTTGTAATAGAAGCAAATAGCATTAGTCCTCCCCACAAAAAGAGCCTCTCTAGGCACCAGAGGTTGAGGCAATTGGACTTCGTTTAAGAAATCGTCAAGCTCCCTATCTGGTTCTATCATTATCTTTCTCTCATGGTCGCAGAGGGTCCTGAATACATACCACCATCTTTTCAGATAATTAGTCTTGAGCTTTGTCTTGTAATAAAGAAACCTGAAATGTGTCCCCGTCCCATAGGTTCTGTATTTTTTTTGCAATAGCAACTGATACGGCCGTGGAAAAAACACCTGTTAAACTCAAAGGTCATGTGCTCCCCATCAATGATGGCATAACTGTCTAGAAAGTAGAGTCTTTCCTGTAATTCCCCAACTTGTAACACGTTCCCTATCTGAATATTTTCTTTGTATGCAGTGTAACCAGAGCCACAGAATAACTGAGGTAGAATGTCTCTTTTTCTGTCTGTGATAGCTGTCTGGGGGAAGAAGAGCTATGGTGTTGGACTGTAATAACATAAACCTGTACATAGCTGTGCAGACACATGCCAAGATTATATACTACAAAGTATCTATAGACAATTTTACCTCTTTGAATGTATCAGGCATTTTCTGTACAATATCTCCCATCTCTGTCATTTTCATGATCTCTTCTCTGTGAGGGTGCAAGTCTGTCTCAATATTTTGACAAGCTGCTGACAATAACATGCAAACACTTTCTGCAAGTCAAGTGTCTTATACCAGTATAGACATTTCGCTCTCTCCGCAGGCATCATGCTGTGAACATTTAACACTTCTGCATCTGTAGGTTTCCTGTTTGACATGATGGCCAAGAGCCCACCCACATAACACAGGTTAGTAATGGTGTAAGCCAGGTCTACTAAATACTGTCTCTTTTTATGGACGCTTAGGCTATTGAGGATAGTATTAAAACTTTATACCACCCCCGCTCAAGTTTTTTACAATTGTCACAATGAGGCATAATGTCCCATCATAATATCTCTCTCTCTTATTCAGTACTAGGTTAGCAGTCTGAGTTAAGAAATTTTCAGCAGGTAGGTCATCCCTAGTTATTCTTATTGAAAACAAAGGACTGGTTAAATTACAGTTCTCTGAAGTGAACAAAATCCTGTCGGGCTAACCTACCATTAATGTCCTCAGGAACTAACTGTATCACCCCATGCAAGGCTTCCACAACCTGCTGGCTTGAATTTATTCAATCAAGATTGACAAAACAAAATTCCTCACAATACATATCTCTTGTAAATCTAGATAATTTCCATTGCCTTCTTCCCACTTGGTGATTCTTCTACAACACCATCAGGTGTGTCTTCTACATCAGACACTATTTGAGAGTTAGCCTTCGAGGGACCATCACAAGAATCATCAGGAGTAGATGAGAACCACTCTACACAGCCTTCTGGGGAATTTTCTGAATCAGACTCCATGTGAGAGTCACCAGCGCCCCCAAGAGCCCAGTATCAGATCTAGCCTCCTCACTCTCAGACATGACAGTTTGAGAGCCTGTCACTAGCCAATAACTTTTTGATAGCTGTCTGTTTAGCCCCCAAATGCTGACCCCCAGTGTCTTCACCTCTCTGCTACTTTGTACCATTGAGGATGCTCCTTTTACCCAGGCCCCTTTCCAGGACTTGTCAGGCATGCCCAGAACTAGAACCACCTTCTGGAAAAATAAAGTCTTTTTCCAAGTCATCCACAAGAGTTTTTGCATTGTTGATGTCTTTTCCAGACATCCTTTTTTTTCCAGAACCCTGGAGCATACACTGACCATCAGTTTTCTACACAAAACATCGTGTTTTTTCCAAATCTTTTTAGAATACCGAAGGGCTGTGCCTAGCTTACTGAGATAAGAGAATAGTTCATAACAGTTTTCAGAGACTTCATAAAGAGCTACCTCTGTATCCCATTAGCTTTCGGTCCTTGTTTTGCTTTGTTTTTATGGACAACCCCTAAAGCACATGCTCTGGGTTTGTGAAACTATTACCGCTGTCGACTAATCGTAGTTAACTCGCGATTAACTCAAAAAAAAATTAATTGTGATGAATCACCGTTTTAATCACACCATTAAGCAATAGAATACCAAGTGAAATTTACTAAATATTTACGATGTTTTTCACATTTTTAAATATATTGATTTCAACTACAACCCAGAATACAAAGTGTACAGTGCTCACTTTATATGATTATTTTTATTGTAACTCTTCTGCCAGGTGGAGCCAGGGTGAAGCCAGCAGCAACAAGGGCCGGGTTCAGTATCTAGGGTTTTCTTTCAACAATACAACATAAAACCGACTCGAGCCCCAACCCAGTGACCTGGGACAATTACACACCACCCCCTGGGCGTCTCTAAGAGGCAATACTTCCCCTCTCGCAAGCAAGTCTGAGTGTAGCAAAAACTTTTAATAAAAGAGGGAATTAACTGAGAATTAATTTGGGAAAACACCGCAACTAGGGTTCATAAACACAAACTATGAGCAAAAGACCCTCCCCCAAGTGAGTTGGGCAGTGTCCTTTTCCCCTCAGGGTCTTAAGTCCAGCAACCCAAAAGTCCCTTTATCGTGCCAGTCCCTTCTCTGCACCCCGCTCACAGTTACTGTTCTTGGCCAGTGCAGCCCCAGAGTTCAGAGGTTCATCTGCAGAGTTCACCTCCCACCCTGTGTGGAAGGTGTGTGTGTGTGTGTGAAAGGAGGCACCTTACACGCTGAACTGCTCAGGCACTCACTAGTTGCCCCAATGGCCGATTGCCACGCCTCTGCGGGGCTCTGCTCTGGCCCACTCCACCAGCTTCTCCACTGGCCGCTTGCCACGCATCTCCGCCAGCTGCCCTGCTAGCCGCTTGCAACACCTCTGCACCAGCCTCCCAGCTGGCCGCTTGCCGCGCTTCTCTGTCAGCCGTCCTGCTAGCCGCTTGCCACACCTCTGCACGAACCACCCTGCTAGCCGCTTGCGACGCCTCTTCACCAGCCGCCTGGCTGGCCACTCACCAAGATGTCTTCAGCCCCCCCTCCCCACACACACACTTAACACAGCTCTGTGATTTCAGTTCTCAGTGATTTCAGCTGTTAGTGGGGGAGCCTCCAGCTGGTGCACACTGGGCACTCTCTTGCAATAGAGACACTGTCCCAAGTAGATCTGTTACTTAGACCTAGGTATCCGTGACTTCAGCTCTGTAGCATGTAACAAGACTCTCAACTGAGTCTATATTAGCTCTTTTATTATACCATGGGGAGAGAGGAAGGGTCAAATGGTATCTAAGACCCTTAAACAGGGCCCACACCACCAGGTACAAGCACCTGTCCCCACCCTCTCTCAATTCATTGGGCTTTGGAACCCATGTCCCCTGCCAGGCTGTAGTTTGACCCCATTGCCTTTTCTCCTACCCTCTGTGAAGAAAAGAGAACAATTTTTCTTCATCTTTTATATGGCAGCCTTTAAAATATTTGAAGCCTGCTATCATGTCCCCGCCTTAATCTCCTCTTTTCCTAACTAAACATACCCAGTTCCTTAAACTTTTGTGCATATGGTTTGCATTCCATCCCTTTGATCCTCCTTGTTGCTTGCCTCTGTGTCCTTGCCACTTTCCCTATATCCTTTCTATACATTGGTGACCAAAAGTGGACATTGTACTCAAGGTGATGCCTAACCAGCACCGCATAGAGCAGTAATATCACCTCCCATGACTTGCATGCTATGTTTCTATTAACGCAATCCGAAATTGCATTTTTTTTTGCAACAGCATTTCACTGTTGAATCATATAGAGGTTGCAATCCATCCAACTCCAAGCTCCTTCTCAGCAGTGCTTCTGCCAAGCCAGTTATCCCACATTCGGTATTTGTGCATTTGTTTTTTCTTCCCTAAGTGTAGCACCTTACATTTGTCTTTGTTGAATTTCATGTTGTGCTATACCTGTTGTGAAATGTACGTGTTTCCCATCTGGAAGGGACTCTGAGTTGAAACCTACTCCATTTGGTAGAGGATGGCAGGAGCAAGTCTTAGAGAGATCATGTGCCCCAATTTGAGATGGGTTAATCCACCCCAAAACTTGCCCTGATTGGTCAAACCCATTCTTGGGGTGGCCCTACAGGCCTGAAAGCCCTCCTATTGATAGAGGAAAGATGAAGAGTTCTTAGAGGGGGTCACATGACCCTCTTCCAGATGGGTCAACCCATCCCACAACTGAATGGTCAAACCCACTCTTGTGGTGGTGTTACTTGCCTGAACCCCACTGTGATTGGCAAAGAATTGTGGGAGGACTTCTTATATGGTTCACATGCCACATCTTGCTTCCGGTTACATGCCAATCTCTTCCCTGGAATTTACCCTAACTGGTCAAACTCCCGCTTGGGGCAGACCAGTGGGTCACCTAACAGGCCAGAGACTGGCATAGAATATAGGTCTCCTACGTTGCAGTCTAGTGGTGTAGCCACTAGGGTGCACTGCCTTCCCTATTAATACATTCACCCATTTTCTGACACAATGCCTTTTCCCAGTAAAGACAAGTCCCTCCAATGCTGGTCCCTGCAGAGCTCATGGTAAGGGCTGTGAGGGAGAGCTGGGGACAGGGCAGAGGGCACTGAAAAAAGGAGTTGTTTGTGGAGAAGAGCTCGATGTAACAATATTTTGCTGCATCACAGAAATGGAAAAGGCACTGTGAGTTCCATTGTTTTTCCCTCTCCATGGGAGGACCCCATGTGGCTGCCTCAGCTAAACTCACACTAGCAAATTCAGTCAGGTTTCTGTAAGGCTGGGTCTTTGGGATTTGTGCTGCCATTCTGATTCCTGCACAGAAGCCTGCTGCACATGGCCATGTCTGGAAGCTCAGGGAGATGAGAAGGGGACCTCACGGTGGTGGGGAGGTTTTACAGACAAGGGAAACAGAGCGACGGTGGATAGTGCTATGGGGCACTGAAGTGGGCCTTACACAATGTGCAGGCAAGCTGTGATTGATCCCAACTCCTCTGACAACACCAGCCAAACAGATTTGTTAAAGGAGGAAGGAACAGGTAAAAATGTATCCATGTGAGCTCACTGAGACATACAAATGGGTGTCGCCTCGTCAAGGGACAGCACTGGGTGGATTTAACATATCACGATGACCTTTTATTTTATTTATGTTTAATGTAAAAAGCGAAGAAAGGCATTTTTATGGAAAAGAAATAGCAAAACAGCCCCCGCGTGCCTCAATCATAACACTCACATGCCCGTTTGCAGTGCACCACCACAACCAGTTACTTTTATTAAAAGGGGAAGGAAAAGTTATTATGAGTGAAACAAGGACTCCCTTGTGGATTTTTTTTCGGTTCATGAGATTCTTCACAGCCCAGATGAAAAGGATCCAAGGATTTTAGAAGCAAGGTGTCATCTGCCAGATTCCCAGAGATCCTGCATTGACAGTCTCTGCTACCATCACTCATGGGCTGAGCTGCAAATAGGGAAGAAACTCTCACATTCTATGTTTATAGCCATTAAAACAAGGAAAATGTGGCATTGCATTTCAAATCAAAAGCAGAGCAGGAATTTCCCCATCACTGAATTCTGAGTGCAGATATTCCTGGCTAACTCCAGAGCAAGGGATCCATTTTCCCTGCTGCAACATTCTTCCACAGAGTTTTAATGAAGATAATCAGATATATCTAAACATGTGAACTGTGTGCCTACCTGATTTACCAAGTAAATATGCCTGACATCTGAACATGGATCTCCCCTCCCTTTATCCCTAACTCTCCAGTAAAGGAGGCAGATTCTCATTTTCTTATAAAAGTCCTTCCTCTTAACCTTCAAAAAATAAAGTCCACCATGTAATTAAAAAACGAGAATCTCATCAAATTAAATAGTAAAGCTGCTGAAAATATGATACAAAATGTCATTGAAATGGTCATCAACATTTAAAAAATGTTGAAATTTTAAATTCCACTGGGGGTTTAGTCAAAGTTGGGAACTTTAAAAATGTTGACAATCTCCAAGATATATATAAAATAAAACCAAACATATGTAAGGTGCAGAACAACGTGACTCACATCCATGTACAGTTTTACTTTAAAACACACTTTTGTCCATTGCTAAAACTAAAACAATAAATATTTAATTAGAGGATAAATAAGTTATTCTTAAAGAATGCCTGGACTATTCTGTCTTCAGGCTCATGTAAGCCTAAAGCCTGACCCTATTCACATGGCATTTCCCTACCTGCTGATGATCTCTGTACATGCTCAGTGAAGCGGCCAGGTGAGTAGCAGTGCAGTTGTTACCACGGAGGTCCTACCTTCACATTTCCTATCCCAAAACTGCCTCTATGATGCTTTAGGCCTGGTCTACACTACGAAATTTGGTTGATGTAACGACGTCACTCAGGAGTATGAAAAATACACACCCCTGAGTGACACAGTGAAACCGACCTAACCCCTGGTGAAGACAGCGCTAGGTTGATGGGTGCATTCTCCATTGACGCACCTACCACCTCTCAGGAAGCTGCAGCGCCTACACAGATGGGAGAACCCCTCTCGTCAGTGCAGGTAGCAGCTTCACTGAAGCGCTTTGGCTCAGCTGCAGCGGTGTTGCTGTGCCTGTAGCGATTTATATGTTGACAAGCCCCTAGTGCCCGGGAAAGTTTCTCACCCCTCCCAACTTCCTCTCTGAGTCCTGTTGTCCCTGCTGTGACATTAATTTGAGCATGCTGGGCATCCTGCGTAGTTTAAGGGGAGATCCAGCAGGTAAGAAGAAGAACAGGGATGGAATGGGCTACAGATATACAATGCATCTAAGTTAATTTTACTCTAGGAAACTTCATGTTTAAACCAGTAAAAAAAATTCTGTGCAATATTAACACCGAAGTCAGAAAGCTTTGTAAGTACTCTGGAATTCTAAAGGAGAAATGAAAAGGCTCCGAGTATATATTCAGCTACCTTAAGGACTGAAAGTTGCATAAATCCTTAACGTGCACTGGTGCTTACTGAATTGCATTAAAGAGTGAGCGCTTTTGACTATATACATTTGTGTCCCACTCATCAGTATGTGTTATACATCCCCCTTGGTGAAGACTGTGAGTCTGTTACAGTTTCCTGCTAGAGGCTGGCTCTTTAGTTCAAACTCTGGAGCATTTAGCTCTGGAGGGCTCTGGTTCAAACCACAGAGAGCTGGCCAAGAAGGCATGGCAGCCATCACACGTGTGCTCAGAAGTGCCTCTATCCCACAAACACACATAGGAGCAACTTTATGCTCAATGCAGCTCATCATATTTGAGGGCTCTGTACCCAGAAGTTCTGTAAGACAGCTCCAATAATGCTTGTCTGCACTTGCTGAATCTGCAATTCTCACAGGTTCATTATTTAGTTCATTTCCAATTTTTCACACTGGGTCACTCTGGATGGATTCTGTAGTGAGAACCAGGCCACAAACTGAGTTTCAATGTTCTGCCATTTTTGCATGGAGAGATTTCAAAATACTTTTTTACTATAGAAAATTATGCTTATATCCTACTGGGAGGGTGCCGCATACCTTGCTATCATCACACTTGGTGAGTGCCCCAGTTTCCATTGTTCAGTGAGTGGTTTAGCCCCCAGGTGAACCAAAACCTCCCCCATCTGGGGCAAACAAAACTCAAAACTCAAAAAAAAAAACCCAACCCTACCTGGGCTAGAGACTCTGCCTCAGGGGCTGAGTGAACATTTCTATCCCTTGGCTGTTTTCACATAAGGTTTGTTTGGTTTGTTTTTGTCAAGAACAGCTTTTCTGCTCTTCCCTGCTCTCTTTCTTGCCAGAGAGACTCACAACAGGTCCTACCAATTCCCCTCAGTCCGAGGACATCAGGCCTTTCATATCCAAAAATGATATCCGGAAAGGAGACCTGTCCAGAAATGGACAAGCATGTGAGAAAAAGAGGTTATAATGGAATCAGATTGGCAGCTGTCATCATGATGAGTGCTACCAAGAAAATTCTATAGTTGAATCTGTCCTCAGCTACTCGTTGAAAATAGGATCCTTTCATCAGTGACTGGGAGAGTGACATATAAAAATCCTGAAAGGCTTAAAAGTATAAACATCAATCAGAACATGTGGCTAGTTATTCTAGTTTTTCTGTGATAGATGCAACCATTTTATACTGAGATATGACAGACCATACACACACACACACCATGTAAAATAGCTCAAAACGTGTACACATTTCTTTTTAGCAAACTAAGCGTTAAACTGGTAAAGAGCCACCATTTTGTTCTCATAGAAGTTGCACAATGATACAAAGGAGACACATCCCCCATGCTCTCTCCTGGAAGGTTTCCTTTTGTCCTTCCTTTTTGTTTTCCATAGTCTTCAATGAAACAACAATGTAGACATAGGGTTGAGTCTGTTCATAGACCCTGCTCATATGATGCCAAGCTGGCAACACAGAGATGCTTTAAAAGGGGTTGGGGGAGACCAACTGCAATACATGCACAATAAATGGCTCACAGAATTTCCCCTGTGCTACTTTCCTTGTAAGCACTGTTCTGGGTTGGGGCTGGGTGTTATGGAGTCTAAGAGGTGCAATCTTCATAGCACTGAGCATTGTGGAGACTCTGGGCTGCTCCAGGCTGTGGACAGGCCATGGGCAGCCTGGGTAAAGCAGGTGAAATTTTAGTCCAACATGTGAACCCCAGATAGTCCAGAATTAGGGCAGCAAAATGTTTCCTTTGTCCCATGTCACAGGATTGTGACGCGTATTCTGGCTTCAAAGATCATTAAACAGCAGCTATAGAAATTGGAGACCAAAATATTCTGTTTATACAGTAATGTCTGCATTGTCTGAACTTACCTCCATTTACAGCAACTCTGCACAAAACCGCAGATTCCAATTGGTGTGGAAAGTGGGGGACAATTAAATTGGCAGAAGCCCCCAGCACGTATACATGCTTCGGGGTATGAGGGAGAATCCTGGGTGAATCCTGCACAGATAAAAAGTGTCTTTATTTTCATTCACACAGCAGGGTAAACAAGAGCTGTGATTGCAGCATTTCCCATTAGCTGAATTTCCAATTCACTGAGATCAGGCCAAGTGTGCCCAGTTATCTTCCTGTGCCCCCTTTTCACTAGATCTTTGCTCATACGTAAACGTCTGTAGTTCTGTGCCCATTCAACAGATGCCCCTAAGAATTGAACAGAGTTAATTAAGCAGATGTGCACTGAGCATGGGTATCCTTCAAAGCCCCACGCCTG
This sequence comes from Terrapene triunguis, assembly GCF_002925995.2. Lineage (NCBI taxonomy): Eukaryota > Metazoa > Chordata > Testudines > Emydidae > Terrapene > Terrapene triunguis. The sequence goes on from NW_020698850.1 coordinate 123,152, forward strand.
TACACGATGGAAAGCAGGTACCTGCCTGCATCGCCAACTTCTCACAGTTACCACTGCCGTGGTTTTGACTCTTTCTGATGGCTAACAGTGATGTTCCAGGTGGTATCTAAATACTGATTGGGCTGTGCATGGTTAAATCAGCTCAGCACTGGGTAGGATAGCTGGAACTTTTCAAAACAGAAGGGTAGATAGATGTACATAGATGAACATAATTTGTTGGGGAACAGTCAACATGGATTTTGTAAAGGGAAATCATGCCTCACCAATCTACTAGAATTCTTTGAGGGGGTCAACAAGCATGTGGACAAGGGGGATCCAATGGATATAGTGTATTTAGATTTTCAGAAAGCCTTCGACAAGGTCCCTCACCAAAGGTTCCTAAGCAAAGTAAGCTGTCATGGGAAAAGAGGGAAGGACCTCTCATGGATTGGTAACTGGTTGAAAGATAGGAAACCAAGGGTAGGAATAAATGGTCAGTTTTCAGAATGGAGAGAGGTAAATAGTGGTGTCCCCCACGGGTCAGTACTGGGACCAGTCCTATTCAACATATTCATAAATGATCTGGAAAAAGGGGTAAACAGTGAAGTGGCAAAATGTGCAGATGATACAAAACTACTTAAGATAGTTAAGTCCAAAGCAGACTGCGACGAGCTACAAAGGGATCTCTCAAAATTGAGTGACTGGGCAATGAAATGGCAGATGAAATTCGATGTTGATAAATGCAAAATAATGCACATTGGAAAGCATAATCCCAACTATAAATATACAATGATGGGGTCTAAATTAGCTGTCACCACTCAAGAAGGAGATCTTGGAATCACTGTGGATAGTTCTCTGAAACCATCCACTCAATGTGCAGTGACAGTCAAAAAAGATAACAGAATGTTGGGAATCATTTAGAAAGGGATAGTAATAAGACAGAAAATATCATGTTGCCTCTATATAAATCCATGGTACACCCACATCTTGAATACTGTGTGCAGATGTGGTCACCCCATCTCAAATATATATATAGATATACACCTCTACCCCGATATAACTCTGTCCTCGGGAGCCAAACAATCTTACTGTGTTATAGGTGAAATTGGGGTAGAGGTGTGATATATATATATATTGTGACAGACCCAGACCAGTGGGGTACAGGAGTCTGGTAGAGGGCAAATATACTGGTCACTGGATGAGTAGTTTTCTGTTCCCTGAGTGACCAGAGCAGGGGCTGCACTAGAGTAATCAGGAACCTGCTAGAACCAGTTAAGGCAGGCAGGCTAATTAGGACACCTGGAGCCAATTAAGAAGAAGCTGCTAGAATCAATTAAGGCAGGCTAATCAGGGCACCTGGGTTTTAAAAGGAGCTCACTTCAGTTTGTGGTGCGAGTGTGAGGAGCTGGGAGCAAGAGGTGCAAGGAGCTGAGAGTGAGAGGGTGTGCTGCTGGAGGACTGAGGAGCACAAGCATTATCAGACACCAGGAGGAAGGTCCTGTGGTGAGAATAAGGAAGGTGTTTCGAGGAGGCCATGGGGAAGTAGCCCAGGGAGTTGTAGTTGTCATGCAGCTGTTACAGGAGGCACTATAGACAGCTGCAGTCCACAGGGCCCTGGGCTGGAACCCAGAGTAGAGGGCGGGCCCGGGTTCCCCCCAAACCTCCCAATTGACCTGGACTGTGGGTTCTTCCAGAGGGGAAGGTCTCTGGGCTGTTCCCCAACCCACATGGTGAATCTCTGAGGCAAGAAGATCCACCAATAATGCAGGACCCACCAAGATAGATGAGGAACTTTGTCACAATATATATGTGAAAAGGTTCAGAAAAGGGCAAAGCAATTTATTAGGGATATGGAACAGCTTCTGTCTGAGGAGAGAGTAACAATATTGGGGCTTTTCAGCTTGGAAAAGAGATGACTAAGTGGGGATATGATTGAGGTCTATAAAATCATGACTGGTGTGGAGAAAGTAAATAAGGAATTGCTATTTCCTCCTTCTCATAACAGAAGAACTAGGGGTCACCAAATGAAATGAATAAGAAGCAGGTTTAAAACAAACAAAAGGAAGTATTTCTTCACACAATGCACAGTCAACCTTTGGAACTCATTGCCAGAGGATGTTGTGAAGGCCAATACTATAACAGGGTTCAAAAAAGAACTAGATAAATTCATGGAGGATAGGTCTATCTATGGCTATTAGCCGGGATGGGCAGGGATGGTGTCCCTAGCCTCTGTTTACCAGAAGCTGGGAATGGGCGACAGGGGATGGATCATTTGATGATTACCTGTTCTGTTCGTTCCCTCTGGGGTACCTGGAATTGGCCACGGTTAGAAGACAGGATATTGGGCTATATGGACCTTTGGTCTCACCCAGTATGATTGTTCTTATGTTCTTAAGTCCCTTCCAGTCTGAATGCCTGATTTTCTGTGAGCACTTGGGAATACTTAATGACCAATTGCCAGGGTTACACATGCCAGACAGGCGGGTTCTTTTGAGAACATAGTCCAAATGTCCTTTAAGATATTTAGATTAGAATATTTCAAACTAGATTTCACTGATGTTTTTTTTTAAATTATCCAGTATTTACAGATATCAACATAAGACCTAAACAGTATTGTCTCATTGCTTCCTTGTGCTCCACCTATCTCTCTGTGTTTTCTTTCTCGTCTTATACTTGAATTGTAAATTCTTTGCAAGAGGTAGCGTGTCTTTTCAGGAACATGACACAATGGGGTCCCACTCCATGACTGGGGATCCCAGCTGCTCACTGTATTATAATAAATAATAACAATCATTAATAATACTGTTCAACAACAATAATATATGTATATTTCCATTTCTGCAGAAAGTGTTGAATCCCCCAAAATGGCATTATTGGGAAAGTGGTCTGGCACATCATAGATTTGGTTTCTATTCCCAGACTGTGCATTCTGTCATTGGGGCTGAGACAATGCCTAATAATAAAGTACCTAAATAGAACACCCTAATCAGCAGAAAAAGCTAGATTCCAATTCTCAGCCCAGTTTACAATCCCCTAGCCCAAAGTATTTTTTTCATTGGGTTAGGCCAGAGGAAGAGGACACATTTGGTATGTGTCCCATACAGACGTCCAGTTCTGCTTGGCATTCTGAAGCATTTCAAGCAATGCATGCTCAGTTCTGATAGATTCACCGCATGTTCATTGCTGATAGATTCACATTCTTGAGTAGCGGACACCAGAACTGGATACAGTATTCCAAAAACGGTCACAACTTGAGGTTCAAAATACAGAGGTAAAATAACCTCTCCACTCCTACTTCAGATTCCCCTCTTAATGCATCCAGGGATTGGATTAACCCTTTTAGCAACAGGATTGCACTGGAAGCTCATTTTCAGCTGATTATCAACCCACAACCCCAAAATCTCTTCTCCGGGTTACTGCTTCCCAGGATAGAGTCCCTCATCCTGTAACTGTGGCCAACCTTCTTTGTTCCTAGATCCATACACTCATGTTTAGCTGTTCAATTGCTCATGAGCAGCTAACCAAGTGATCCATATCACTCTGTATCAGTGACCAGTCCATTAATTTTTGTCACCTGGAAACTTTATTGGCGATGATTTTGTTTTCTTTCAGGTCCTTGAGAAAAATGTTGATTAGCGTAATGGCAAGAATCAATCCCTGTGGGACTCCACTTGGTCAAATTTTGGGGATATTATTACAGGTCATAGTTCAGCTAAATCTGAATGGATTTTATAGGGCACATTAAAGGCACCTTTCTGAAACCAGGACTATTCTCCAATCAAATGTCAAGTATCTGCTGCAAATTATGTAAACACTAGAGTTCTTTAGAAAAAAAGTTGGAAAAAATTATGATACAAAGTTTGAGAAAACATTAGTACAGACTCACAAATGTCCTTCTATATTCTCCCTTCATTTCATTAAGATCTTACCTGGAGAGCTTTGCAGCACCAGGAAGAAGACAGCAAAGAGAACATAAAGTATCTTCATGGCTGAAGTTTGGTTGGGAACTCAATGTCACTGGAGAGAAGAGACTCCAAGATAGACAGGAGATGGAGAGACTCTATTTATGGTCTGCTGGAAATTGTGAAATGTGGATCTGTTGAAATCTTGTTTTGAAGCATGTCACATATGTTAAGTTTATGATACAACCTGTTAATAATAATGATTATTATTTGTACAGCACCATAAAAATTCCTAGAGAATTTCAGGGAAATACAGTTGAAAAATTCCTGCTTTGAGGAAGTTACAATATGAATATTTACACCTAGCAAATGTGTGTTGTCTGGTCGAAATCCTTTTGAAAACAATGTAAAGCCTCCTATTAAATTTAAATGAGGACTCTACTGCAGATAGGAATTATGGAACACCTAGGAAGCATTGGCAGAAAGGTGTGTGCATTTGTGTATTTGTTTCGTACAATATTTATCAATATTTTACACGTATTTAGGGAAATTTCTGAATTTAATGCATCATAACCCATTACAAAGAGGTTAATGGCTTAAACTGCAGTCAGGAAAATGTAAGAACATTTCTAAGGACTCTATCAAGGAGTTTGAAACCTCAGCATTCCCTGGTGGACTCCTTGTAACCAGGGACCAGAGCCTACAAAATACAACCCCCCACAAAGTTTCACAATCCCTTTGGAATATCCCTCCAAGTCATCTTCTCTTCCTTTCTCCATCCTATTTCCACCCACTTGGAGGCACCAAATACAAAATGTTGAGGGAGGGGACCAAGAATGAGACTCCACGGGGAGGAGGGGGATCAACAGTGGAATGAGGAGCTGTGACAGGTCAGTGAGCTGTCCCTCTCCTCTCCCAGACAATGCCCTCTATTTCAATTGTCTCTCTGTGTATGAAATATGCTGACTTGAACCCTAGGATCTGCCTTAACTGGCACCTATTTGTCGCACTGACATCCATGCCTTGCTTTGGGAGAGGCTGGAGAATGTGGGTGTCACAGGTGGGGATGGGTGAACTGGTCCAGATACAAGAAAAATCTAGTCTGACCTTTTGTATATCACAGGCCACCAACACTGCCCAGCAGCTGCCCAATAAATCCAATCACCCATATGTTCTGCATCCCATACCCTGCACGCACACACTGCAGAGGAAGGCAACCCCACCACCCCCAAAGTCACTGCCAGTCTGGTCTGAGGGAAAATTCCTTCCCAACCTCACATTTGGTGATCAGTAAATGCCTGCGCATGTGAGCAAGGACCAGCCAGCCAAGCCCCTGAAAATGTTCAGTGCCACCTCAGAGTCCTGGCCCACCATCCAATGTGTCGTCTCCAGCCATGGTCATTTCTGATGCATCAGAGGAAGGAGACCAAAAAAAAAAAAGTCTCAAAATGCACTGCCATGGGGAGGGGTGGAATCCCTTTTTGGCTGGTGTGGGTGGCCAGCTGAAACCCTGAAGCATGAGTTTTTAGAAAAGTAAGCCATGAAACAGAAGTCAGTCCCAGAGATCTTGAATTCTGCTCTTTACCATAAAAAAAAAAAAAAAGATCAGACAATCACACTCATAAATTTGTCCAGTTCTTTCTTAAAATCAAATAAGTTGTTTGCACCCACAACTCCTATTGGGAAGCTATTCCAGAACCTCACTCCTTTCATGGTTACAAACCTTCCTTTAATTTGCAGCCTGAGTTTGTTCATAGCTACGTTATACACCTTTGTTCTTGTGCCAACGTTTTCTTTTAATCAGCCATTGAGCATGAAAATTTGCATCATTGCAGGATCTTGGGTCAACAGAACAAGGTCTTTTCACGATCCTTTATGATTGGGTCCTTGTTTCACAGCTCATCATACAGCAACATAAAGTCATTTAACTGATTTGCTTGGCTTACCACCAATAATGTGTGTAACAGGTAATGGAATAGTACAACAAAACAGCTGTGTATTCCTCTCTGCTGGTAACAGATTATTCTCTACACTTCATTTGTAGATTTCTAATTTAATAAAATAAATCAATGAATAAATCAAGGTCTCTGTTACAGAATCCTCAACATAGCTTTCAAATGCCTATATCGTTTCTTAAATTGTAATTGACAATTTTTATATGTCTCGTCTCCCTCTCATAAAATTATAAATTATACTGCCATAGCAAGAGCTTAATCTACTGCGAGCCGGTCTACACTACAGCAGGGATCGATGCTCTGAGATCGATCTACCAGCAGTCGATTTAGTGGGTCTAGTAAAGACCTGCCAAATCGACTGCAGATCGCTCTCCAGTCGACCCCTCTACTCTACCCCCGATGAGAAGAGTAAGGTAAGTCAGTGGGAGATTTTCTCCCGTCAACCCCCCGTGGTGTAGACCCCGCGGTAACTCGACCTAAGGTACGTCAACTCCAGCTACGTTATTGACATAGCTGGAGTTGCGTAGTGTAGGTCGACTTACCGCGGCAGTGTAGACATAGCCTGTATCTCTGTTATGAACGTATAGGCATAAAGCATATAATATGGGCCCAAAAAAAGATAGAATCAGAAGCAGTCTCTGCTAGCTGATGAGGTTTAAAGGCTTTGGCCTAAGTTATGCCCCGTATTCTGGCCTATTCATAGATGAATATGGCATAATAATACTAACAAATTCCACATTTTCTGTATCTTCCTTACAACTCACAGGTCCTTGCCTTGTGAGTTCTTAAGCGAGCTACACTCTGGTTATATATACCTTGTAAATACGCCTGGTCTGGTCCATAGCCTATTGAAGTCAAAGGACAGCATCCCTTTGACTGTAGTAAGCATTTTGGTGAACTTTGACAGGGGAATAGTCCTGGGATTGGGACGGTTCAGACATGACTGAATTTTGACTGGTCAAAATGTTTCCATTTTCCCTCAGTTTTTCCTCTTGCTAGAGGTTTGCTACTAAACCCCCAACATTCTCTTTACACTGAGCATGCTCTTGATTCTGCCTAGCACACGGAAATGAACATCTGTATGGGACACAGACAAAATGAAACCTCCATTGCTATCCTTGTTCCTTTAAAAATATTTTCTTTCAGGAAAGATGGGAACCAGGAGATCATGAATTAAATTCTAACTTCCTCCGCTGAATAGTGTTAGCAGTTCTGTTCCCTTCACACTCTGCATTGGAAACCCACACTTCATGCTTTGCTGAGAGTTTACTCAAGCTGGAAATAATTCCCAAACCTCTAATATGGCTAGTGCTGTACCAAATGTATGCTCCATTTTGGTAAATTTAACAGTCATAGAATTTTAAAAATCATAAATGTCATGGTTTCAGATATCTAAAACTGAAATTTCATGCTGTTGTAACTGTGGGGGTCCTGATCTTAAAAGGCAGTTGGGGGGGGGTGTCGCAAGGCTATTGTGGGGGTCCAGATTGACACTCTTACTTCTACACTGCTGCTGGTGGCAGTGCTGCCTTCACAGCTGGGCTCTCAGCCAGCAGCCACAATGCAGCCAGAAGAGGTTCCCTGAGGTGGGTCTTTCCCAGCCCCAGGAGCAGCCCGTGCTGGGTAAGAGGAAGCCCCATCCCTCCTCAGCCTGGCCAGGACTAGCAGCTGGAGCCTGGCAGATGGTAGGAGCCCCCAGCCATGGTGCCCCCAGCCCTGCCCCTCCCTGGCACTGGGCCCAGCACTCGGAGTTAAAAGGACCTTGGGCTGGCTGTATGTGTGTGTGGGGGGGTGACCATGGCAACCCCCTGACCACAGCGCCCTGGGTGGTAGCTCACATCACCCACCCATAAAACCAGCCCTGCCCACCCCAAAAGTGACAACCCCCCCCCCCCTCCCATGCCTCCCTCCCTTTTGCCTTGCTGCTGGCCGTGGCACTGCTTTCAAAGCTAGGTGCCTGCCTAGTAGCCGCCATTCTCCGGCTGTCCAGCTCTAAAGGCAGCACAGTAGTAAGGGTAGCAGTACTGTGACTCCCCTACAATAGGCAGATTTCATGGGGGAGACCATATTTCACGGTCCATGATGCGTTTTTGATAGCCATGAATTTGGTAGGGCCCTAAATATGGCTTACCCTTGTTTCAGTGTTTTAGCAACAATGTTTCACAGAAAAAATCTGCCACACTCTGCTTGGCTTTGTTCATAGAAATTACATGATCTGGGGTGAAACAGTATGTGCAGAAATGGCAATATATCAGTGTAGGTATTGGGCTCAGATCTGAGGGTAATGGATACTTTTGCCAAAGTACAACCTCCCTCCATTTTAAAAATATTCAACCTTAAGTATCCTGAAGGGTATTGTCACAAGGAAACTACTCCTGAGCACTGAGTCTTCACAAGGACAGCTGCAGTCTTACAAACTATCATACCTTCAAAACAGAAGGGATTTATTTAACTCTTTCTACTTCTAAAAGTGGTACTTATCCAGTCCTGTGCTGAACTGCTTCAATTGTACTCAGTCAGTTAGCAGTTAAGATACTGCCTGCTGCATCGCTTTCACGAGCTGTTTTCCATCCCTTAAATGTAAGACGCTAGGGGTTAAGGGCACTCATGCACAGAGCGGTGGTACTTGAACTCTGCAAGCTAGGACCCAGCACCCCTGTTTAATTCACTCAATCTGTTTCCTTCTTACAGCCTGCCGTTGAATATGCACAGAACGACAGACAATTCTGTAGGGTAAAGTCATGCACTGGAAGATAATTAGGATGACTTGCAATTGGGCAGCGCTTGTAAATCTAAGTAATTCCCATCACCAGCTTCTCACTCGCTCCACATACACATCTGTGTGGGGATCTGCATTTTCAGGTGTGTTTGATGGTTCCTCCACAGAATCATCAGGTGTGTCTTCTATTTCAGACATTATTTGAGAGTCAGCCTTCCAGGGCCAACCACAAGGGTCATCATGAGTAGATGAGAACCCCTCTACAGAGCCTTCTGGGGAATGTTCTAAATCAGACTCTATGTGAGAGTCACTAGCACCCCCCAGGAGCCCAGGATCAGATCCAGACTCCTCATTCTTAGACATGACAGTTTGAGAGTCTCCACTAATGGGCATCTCGTTTTGTCTTTTTTTCTCCTCATCACCACTTTAGCCTTTTTTAAAAAAATTGACAGTGACACTGGCCCATAACTTTTTAGCAACCATCTGTTTATCTCCCAAACCCTGACCCCCAGTCGGTTTACCCCTCTGCTGCTGTGTTCCCTTGAAGATGCCCCCTTTTACCAATGCACCTTTCCATGACTAGACATGCCTGCTCAGAACTAGACTCACACTCTGGAAAAATAAAGTATTTTTCAAAGACATCCAGAAGAGCTTTTTGGCACACACACATAGTATGTATTTATCCATCTGGTCCTATGGCATGAGACTGGCCGTTTACCTGAGATTTCAGAAGGCATAAAAGCCCTATGAACCTATCACAACACAAAGAATTTGGAAGAAAGGAACTTGGGCCTCTTGTGAGGAGGAGGGCTATGGGTGTGTGTGTGTGTGTGTGTGCGCGCGTGCGCATGGGCATGTATGTTTATAAAAAAAAGAGAGGGAGAGGTGGGTTAATTGGCCTGAATGTTGCAGGTTTCTCTAGTTGTGTTTTAAAGAGTCCCCAGACACCAATTTGGATTTCCTTAACAAAATACTAGACTTTGACTTAAGTAAAGAAAACTTGCAAGTTGTTTAGAACCACCCCCCCACACACACACACACCTACTCAAGTTAGCAGCCACTTGTCTTCTGAGCAGCTCTCAACACAGCTCCATTTCCACACAGAGGCAGATCCTGACACGCCAAGATTTAATTATACTGGCAGATACCCAGCACCTCTAGAGTTACATTGAAATTCTAAACTAATAGGACAGATATAATTATGATAAATTAATAATGGAAATGCTTGACACCCATTAACATCTTCCCTCAAGGCAGGTGGAAGCTCCTTCCATACATGAATTAACCGTAATTTTGACCCTGTAATTACCAAATAAAAATGAAAAGCATCACACATCAGAAATGAATGCACATTACAGACTTTCAGAGGTTTGCAAACCCTTCCCTGCATCCAGCCCTGTGACCATCCACAAAGAAGATGATGCCTTTCGAGAGAAGAAGCTGATAGCTTTCTAGGCAGCTTGCAGTGAGTATTTATTTGTCATGTGTTATTTACATGCTTTTCATTTTTATTTTTATTTGATAATTACAGCTCTATTCCTAACAACCAGTCAGTGGCTTGTTGCACCAGGCAGTGTCACTGCAGGCTCATACCATAAGAAGCTGGGATATGGAGGAGATGAATGTAATGGTTAACATCACCCACTCTGCCTTGGACAGGGTAAGGTTTGCCAGGATTGATCCCAGAGCTCCAACAGCGGCACAAGAAGCACATGGTGCACAGTGACTGGACACACGGCCAGATTCTGCCACCTTCCCTCACACGGAGTAGTTCTTGTTCTGTGAACGGTGATACTGAAATCCTTATGGATTTAGTTGGGGTATGACATGACGTCATGTAAGTGGGCCAGAGCCTCGCCCTTAAAAATTAGCAGGTCTCCTTCACTAAGTGAAAAACTAACCATTATCAGGATCAGTAATTTATGGCTTCTATAAAGGAGCTGGACCTCTTCGTGCTCACTGGGGGATCTGAGTAGGATCATTGTGGTGTAGGAAAATGTTCTTCGGTTCTTCAGTGTCCCTGCCTGCAGCTGTAGCCCAGTCACTTCTCATTCTCTCCTCTCTCAATAGTTTGAATGAGACAAATCCTGAAAAGTTGCTTAGTATCTGCAGGGGACATTGGCTCTCACATGTCCAAAGCATCAACATTTTGAGTCTGTACTTTTCCCTTTTATTTTAACACTGCTGGTTGTTACTGCAAGAAAACCCAAGAAAAGTAGAGTGAGATTTTGTTTTCTTTTCCCAGGCAAAAATTGTAAAATTCATTAGTTTAGATTTACAGAAATCAAACAAACTCTGCACTTGGGAGAGTATTTTCACTATCATTATTTTCCATTTCTAAGGCTCTGACACCACTCTGTAAAGGGTTTGCACAGGGGTGGTGGTACATGTGGTTGGTGGGGGGACTAATCCCCCTGCAGCGGAAGTCCTGTGGCAGCACTGCCCCTAAGAAAACTCACACATGTGCAGGGGGCTGGGTGCCATGGAAGCAATAGCAGGACTTGGAGGGGTGGATAGGCCATGACCGTGCCTGGGATCAGGCCAGTGAGCAGGTAGGAACTGCTGAGACCCCATTTCCTGCCCTGGGGCTGGCTGGCCCTACCCCAGTCTCTCCTTGTTCCCTCTCCTATCCCTCCACACCCCTGTTTGCAGCAATCTTCCTCCCTCCCCTAGGTTTGGATGCATAAAAATAGGAAAACACCCTAAATACACACAGGAAATTGATACAATTTGTTCACAGCAAACACACACCTTGCTGCCAAGCCTCTGCCCACAGAGACCTGTTTCCTGCAATTCCTCTCTCTGCCAAAGCCTAATGAAGTCAATGGGAGCTTTACCGCTGATTTCAGGAGGCATTGGACCACACAATAGATTTTAACAGGTGCCACTTCTTCCAGGCAGGGACTTTTCAATTGTATTTCCCTGAAATGTTCCAGGAATTTTGATGGTGCTGTGCACATAAAAATAATTTTAATGAACAGATTGCAGCACATGGGTCTGATAAATATCACTTGCATAAAACAAATGCCTGCTGTTCAGCTTATTAAAATCCCCAGAGCCCTATGAATTTAATGGTAAAGAACCTGTGTTAATGCAGAGTTAATGTTGCTTGGTGGTATGTCGTCCCCCTGCAGAACACTTTGCTGAGCCAAACTCAAATGCCTGAAAATCAGACACAAGCCTCCTTGATATTGGCACACACACACACACAGGGGAAAACGAGAGGGGCTCAGACACCACTCCCCATTCTCAATTTAGGTCTCCCAAAGATGTAGTAGGGGCCATGAATTTCCTTCCGTAAAACTCAAGAGAGTGAGACCATTTTGACCCTCATCACATCAATAGTTCTATCTGTTGCGCTGCACAAAAATATATCCCTAGAAATGTTTTTTTTTTAAATAGCTATTTTGGGGGGCATGGGGGTTACATCTGTGGAACTCCTAGCTCAAAATGACCCCACATTTGGGTTACTAACTCTACCCTGTGTTGAAACGGATCTTTAATGGCCCACAGCTGGGCAGATTGTTATCGGTACCAGTGAAAATTTGGAAATAGTATGCTTAATGCACAGTAATTTATTTGAGAAAGAATCACACAAGCAGAAAGGTTATATAATCTCCCTAGCAGGCCTCAATTCCCAAGCATAAACACTAAGTAACTCTGTTGGCCTTACACAATATCCTGATTAGCAAACAAAGCAGATATAGCTACCAGTCCTAGATGGCAACTTCTTTTCTTCTCTTCTTCTCCCCTCTCACGTACTTGGTCTGTCAAATGTGCCCCGAAGCAGGGTCTTGGTTACCCGGAGGCCCTCTGGTTCAAAAGTCCCACAAAAGTCCCTTGTAGCAGGCTATTGCTTACCCCGAGACCTTCTGTCTCACAGCGTCATGGACCTCTTCAGATGTTAATTGGGGAACTAACTAACTAATTTACTCTGCTTAGCATTTATACCTTTTGTTCTCAAAGAGTCACGTGTCCGAGAAATATGCCCTGTAGGTGTTGCATTATGGGTTTTCTTTAATTAATATTTCAGAAGGGACTGTAAAATGGAGACAGATCAAAGCTCAATGATGATCAATTGATGTTTACCCTTTCATCAATCATTCACTTGAACTCTTAGTGTGATGCCATCCAGAGGGGTCATTTTGACCTGGGTCAGCCTGTACCAAGCTCACTGATGGCGTGTTTTTGCGTTTTCTTTACTTAGTGAGCTGGCCTCCAGCTGATATATTACAAATTTCCAAGTGCAATCTCACTACTCTTAGTAAATTTCCATACCAAGTGTCTGATGCTAAGAGAATCCTGCTCCCAGAATCCTTTACCCAGTTCAGACATCCCAAGCCACACCAAAGTCATGTTTACCACATTCATATCAATCATAACAATTCATAATAATTTGGCACCATCCCAACACCCTACACCATCACGATGCACACCAAATTTCAAAGGAATTTGACTAACCAAGTTGATTTCAGAAGACTTAGAAAGGCTAACCTTTAAACAGAAATCATGATGTAACCTTAACTATAATTGGACTGCTGCACCTCTATACTACAAGGACTCTCTTTCTCCTCTCTATCTTAGTTCCTCTTCTCTCTAGTCACACTAAGCGCCCAGCTGAACTTAAGCCATATAGGTATTTTACCTTCTCTTTGCAGTTTTTGTCTTCATGCTCCAGATTGCACCAGGGAAGAGGTATATAAAATGGAAGGGTAATATTGAGCAATATTTGTCACCCTCAATTAAAAGGGACAATGAATACATTACATTATAATAATGTATTTTCTATTTTAGTCCATATGTATTATGATTATTCTATAATTTATTCTCACTTTTTAAAAGAATTCAATAAATGCCTCCATAGCATGTATCAGCCCTTGAACTTCAGCAGGGGAAGAGTACGCCTTGGCTTCCCCCTGCCCTGCTCCGAGCTCTCCCTCATAGCCCTTCCCATGACCTCTACAGGGACCAGCACTGGAGGGGCTTGTCCTTACTAGGAAAAGACATTGTGTCAGAAAAGGCATTAATAAAGGAACAGGAAAGGCAGGGCAGTGTAGTAGCTATAGCAGCAGACTGGGACATAGGAGACCTGGATTCTGTGCCTGTCTCTAGTCTGTTGGCTGACTGATAGGCCTGCCCCAAGAGGGAGTTTAACCAATGAGGGCAAGTTCCAGGGTGGAGATTGACATGTAACTGGAAGCAAGAGTTGGCATGTGACCCAGTCTAAGAGCTTCTCCTACCACTCTTTGCCTTTGACAGTGTGGTTCAACCAGTTAACAAGTATTCATGAAGTACAACTGCTTTGTCTATACAAGAAGATTAACTTGTAATTGCCCATATTAAAAACACCCATTTTATCTAGTGAAGGCAAGGAATTTCAAGGCAGTAGTCGAGGGATCTACTGTCACTCACACATTGATCCCACTTCCTAACCCACGAGGCCCCGCCTACCAGCCACCATAAACTCCACTCCCTGAGAGTATTACATGTTCATGTGACTGAAAGCCATCTATGGCATGTGATTCCTCTAAGAATTCCTCCCACTGCCCTCTACCAATTGTACTGAGTTTCAGGACTATCATTCCATTCAGAAATATTTTTTATGCTGCCATGGCATGGCAGTTGCTAGCCTGGAGATTCCATCTTCACATCCCCTGCCCTCAAGCTGCCTCTCTGGTGTTTTAGGCCTGGTCCACACCAGGAGATTATGTCAGCAAATCTATGTCACTCAGGAGTATAAAAAATCAACACTCCTGAATGTCACAATTAAACCAACCTAACCACTGAAGGGGACAGCACAAGGTGGATGGGAGCATTCTCCCATTGACCTAGCTACCACCTCTCTGGGAGGTGGAGTATCTATACAAGTGGGAGAAGCCCTCAGCTTGCCATACACAGGATCATCACTGAAGCACTTCAGCACTGCAGCAGTGGTGCCGCTGTGCCACAGTAGCAGTTTATGTGTAGACAAGCACATACTGCCTGGGAAAGTCTCTCACCCCTCCCATTTTCTTCTTTGAGTCCTGCCCCTGCTGCAACATTAATTTGTCCAGGCTGGGCATCCTGTGTAGTTTAAAGGGAGATTCAGCAGGTAACAAGAAGAACAGGGAGAGAATATACTACAGATCAGAAATGTGACCAAGTTAACCTTACTCTAGGAATCTTCATGTTTAAACCAGTAAAAAGAAATCCTGAGCAATGCTAGCATTGAAGTCACCAAGGTTTGTAACTGCTCTGGAATTCTAAAAGGAGAAATGCAAAGGCTCCGAGTATGTACTGAGCTGCCTTAAGGACAGTAAATAGTATCAATCCTTAAAGTGCACTCTTGCTTACTGAATTGCATTGGAGATTGAGCCCATCTGATAATATACATGTGTGCCCCACCAGTCAGTATGTATCATACAACCCCCTCGGTGTAGGCTGCGAGTCTGTTACAGCCTCCAGCTAGAGGCTGGCTCCTTTGTTCAAGCTGAAGACACTTGAGCATTTAGCTCTGGGGGGCTCTTGTTCAAACCACAGAGTGTTGGCCAAGCAGGCATGGCAGACATCACATATGTGCTCAAGAGCACCTCCGTCCTGCAGAAGCCCACAGGAGCAAATTTAGGTTCGACGCAGTTCGTCATATTTGCAGGATCTGGACACAGATGTTCTGCAACACAGATGCAAGAATGCTGCACTGAACCTACTGGAGCTGCAACTTTCACAAGTTCATCATTTCCAATTTTTCACACTGAGTCATTCTGGATGGACTTGGTAGTGAGGACCAGGCCACAAATTGAGTTTCCATGTTCTCACATTTTTGAGTGGAGTGGTTTGAAAATAATGTATTACTATGGGGAAATCATAGTTATACCCATGCTGTAAGGGATCAGCTTACGATATCATCAGCCTTTGCCTGTACCTCAGTTTCCCCTGTTGGGTGAATGATTTAGCCCCCAGCTGAACCAAAACCTCCCCCATCTTGGGCAAATGAAAGTCAAAAAAGAAAAAAATAATCAAAACTCTCTCTGCTATAGATGCTTCCTGAGGGGCTGAATGAACATGTCTACCCATCTGATGTTTTCATGTAGGAAGTCCAAATTCTCCTCCACCCACTTCTTCTCTGAGCTCCTCCCAGTTTGCTTTTGCAGGCTTCATTTTTAAGTCATTTCTATTTGTCAAGAACAGCTGTCAGGCTCTTCCATGCTCTCTTTCTTGCCAGAGGGACTCACAACAGGTCCCACCAGCTCCCCTCAGTCTAAGGACACCAGCGCTTTCATATCCAGAAATGATGCCCAGGAGACCTTTCCAGTAATAAACAAGCATTGAAGAAGAAAGGGTTTTAATGGAATCAGATTGGCAGTTGTCATTATGGTGAGTGATACCAAGAAAATTCTATAGTTGAATCTATCCTAAGCTAGTTACTGAAAATAGGATCCTTCTGTCAGTGACTGGGAGAGTGACATATAAAAATCCTGAAAGGTTTAAAATATAAGCATACATCAGAAGCCAACATGTAGCCAGGTAGCCCAGTTTTTCTGTGATAGATTCGATCATTTTATATAGACATACCCCCCCCGCACACACACACAGAGTGTAAGATAGCTCAAAACTTGTACACACTTTGTTGTTGTTGTTGGTAAACTAAGCATTAAAATTGTAAAGGGCAGCCATTTTGAACTCAGAGGTGCTGCACAATGATACAAAGGACACACATCCCCATGCTCTCTCCTGGGGACTTTACTTTTGTCCTTCCCTGTTGTTTTCCACATTCTAGAAAGAAACAACAGTGTAAGCATAGGGGTGAGTCTGGCCACACACCCTGTTCGTGTGATGCTATGCTGGCAATACTGAGGCGCTTTACAAGAGGTTGAGGAAACGTTACAGCAATACATGCCTCACATAATTGTCCCTATGCTGCCCTCCTTGCAAGCACTGTCCTGGGGTGGAGCTGGGTGTTATCAGGTCTCACAGAGGCAATCTCAGTAGCACTGAGCATTGTGGAGACTCTGAGCTGCCTCAGACTGTGGACAGCCCATAGCAGTGTAACGCCAACAGACCCCGGTCGTCGGCAGGCAGGATCGAACCTGGGACCTCTGAAGCTTAGTGTATGAGCCTCTACTGCATGAGCTAAAAGCCATAGCTGTAGCAGATTCACTTTCTTGCCACTAGAGGGGACCAGAGCACCAAACCCAGTAGACATGGGTTACAGCAGCCAGGGTAAAGCAGCTGTGAGGTCATTCTAATATGTGAACTCCAGGTAGTCCAGAATGAGGGCAACACAAAATTTTCCTTTTTCCCCATGTCCCAGTGTTGTGCCGTGTGTTCTGAGCCATCAAGGTTGTTACACAGCAGCTATAACAATTAGAGACATAAATATTCCGTTTACACAGTAATGTCTGCCTTGTGGAATACTGAACTCACAGCAAGGGACCCTAAAATCGCAGGTTCCGATCGGTCTAAAAGGGGAAAGACATATACCGAAGCAGATGCCCCCAGCACATATACATTCTATGACATTAGTGGGCTTAGGAATACTGGGTTTATCCTGGGTGAATCCTGCACAGAAAAATAAGAGTCTTGATTTTCATTCACAAGAGCTGTGATTGCAGCATAATGGGCATTTCTCGTTAACTGACATTCCCATTCAATAAGACCGGGTCATATCAGCCCAGTTATCTTCCTGTGCCTCCTTTCACTATATCTTTGATAATAATATGTAAATGTCTGTAGTTCTATGTCCATTCAATGGCTGTCCCTAAGAACTGAACAGAGCGAGTTAATTCAGCAGATGTGCTGGCTCCCCAGCTGCACGCTTCTGAACCATAGCACTGAGCACAGACATCCTTCAGAGCCCCACACCTGTACCTGATTGAAAGAAGGCAGCTGCCTGCATCACCAACATCTCATACTTCCTGCTGCAGTGGTTTTGACTCACTCTGATTCCTAACAGTGATGTACCAGGCAGTATCATAATTGTTGATTGGCTGAGCAGTGTTGAACTGGTTCAGCACTGGGTTGGATGGCTGGAACGTTTAGAAACAGAAGGTTTGAACCAGTCCCTTGCAGTTTGAATGCCTGATTGTCTGTGAGAATATTTTCTCAGTGACCAATTGCCAGGTTTAGACATTCCACAGAGGCCGGTCCTTTTGAGAATGTAGCCCAAAATGTCCTTTAGGATATTTAGATTAGAATATTTTAAACTAGATTTTAGCCATGCTTTCCGTAAAGTATCCACTACTCACAGATATCAGCCCAAGACCTAAACAGTAGTATCTAATTGCCTCCTTGTGCTCCACCTATCTGCCTGTGTTTCCTCCCTTGTCTGATATTTCGATAGTAAATTCTTTGGAGTGGGGAGCTTGCCTTTTCTGTACAGTAGAACAGAACCTGAGACAATGGGGTCCCAGTCCATGACTGGGGCTCCTGAGTGCTAACTGTATTATAAATAATAATAATAATAATTAATAATAATGACAACAACAACAATAAACAGAAATAATACAGATGCACTGTCATTTCTGCAGGAACTTTTCCAACCCCACACAATGTCTTTTCAAGTAATGAAGCCAAACACACAAATACGGCAGATTATTCCTGGGGAACAGTATGGCTAAGACATTGTTAAAATGATCTGCCACATGACAGATCTGGTTTCTATTTGCAGACTGTATATTTTCTCATTCAGACATGAGATAACATTTAATAATAAAGTACATAAAAAGACCTAAATATTTCATCCTAATCAGCAAAAGATGTTAGATTCCAATTCATGGTTCCCAGCCCAGTTCACAATTCCCTACATCAAAAGGTATTTTCATTGGGTTAGGTCAATCACCCAATCTGCAAACACTTGTAAGTATTTGCAAAATCTTGCTTTGGGGCTTTTTTCCTAAAAGTCAACCCCCTCTGCAAGTACAATTATTCAAGGATTTTTCTGTCAGGATCTTCATATGATCATAAGTCACTCATTATAATTGATCATTAACCTTTAAACTCTCCAATATCAAAAGTAATTTTTGACAAGTGTGTGGTTCTGATCCAAAAACCCAATTAACCTGTGGTAATGTGTATCCTAGTCCGACTACGCCACTCTGACCGGGGTCCCAGGGGAGCCACGCTAAGATTGCTTAATTAGGGCAAACTGCAAAGAATGGGGAAGACAATCCCCAAACTGGTGGTCATTCCAATACTTAGATACACCAAGCTATCAACAAAATAGATTCTATAATACCTTAGTGGTTACCCAGAAGCCAAAACCACAGTTCCCTTAAAGCAACTCAACCTTGGGCTTCCACCCAGACAGCCAAGTCAAATATGATGAGGATTATTGAAAATCTTGTTCATCTAATTAAAAGTTCTACCAATCCCAAAGGATCGGACACATTACAAACCAAGTTAATGAATATTTCAGATCTTATCCAAATAAATGCTTGCAGCCAGTCCTTTAGTATCTAATATCTAAAGGGTTATTTATAAAAAGAAAGAAAGAGGTGAGAGTTAAAATTGGTTAAAGGAATCAAATACATACAATAATTGCAAAGTTCTTGGCTCAGGCTTGAAGCGGTGATGGCTAACTGATTATGTCTGCTAACTGGTTATGTCTCTGGTTGCTCCTAAATAATTGGAAGGTCCTTGGTCTGTTGGTTAGAATGCTCTCATTAGTATAAGACCATAGTCCAGAGACGTCTATCCAGGAAAGAGGCAAAATGGAAATGTTTCCAGGTCCTTTTATAGCTTCTGCCATGCGGATGGAAATTTCAGTGTCCCAAACATAAAATTACACCTCTGTCAAATAAAAGAGGCTTTGAGATATCCCAACTGGTTCACCAACGAAGAAAAACAAAATAAATACATTAATGATTTCTACTAGAAAGGAGATATATGTTTATGCCAATATGAGATCATATTAAGCTCTGCAAAGTGCCAAATTGTTAAACTGTTTTAAAATACTTTGTGCGATAAATTTGTCCCAAGAACAAACCTAGCGAATACCAGCATTATGAAAGACCATAAAAACTCTTTCAGTACCTATTTTCCCCCAGTTGTGAGGTTTCATCCTGCAAGTTTATCAATGATGGAACAGCTTGCCTGTCTTGGAAGCGTGCAAAATACCGCTGCATATTCTCTGGCAATACAAATGTTGGGATATATCTATATCTAGATATAGATAGATATACACATTGTGATTCATATATTCATGTAATATGTTATAGGTCATTGAGGCCTGATATGAATGACGCATGCTTGACATGAAAATGTGCGTTGCCGGTTGGCAACCGAAGCAAGAACTTAAGGTCAAGAACTATTAGAACTATTTGTGCAAAGACAATCTTGTTATGTTCTGGGAAAAATAAGGAGAATCAGCAGAAAAGGAAACAACACCAGCTGGACTGATATAAAATTGTATAAGAATTGGAAGCTATGGCACGCCTTGGATCATGGCGGTCCACCCAGGAATGTCTCTTTGGAATTGTGTGGGTAGAAGGCCTAGTAAACAAAGGCAAAGAACGGATGATGCAATGGGATGAACTATAAATGTTTGCCTATGATTTCCGCAAATTGGAGTCGATTATTAATCCAGAGCCCCTTGTGGCTATGGATGTGGTTTTCGCTGGCTCCCCGCATCTTATGATCTTATGATCAGAAGGAATCTCAACTGGCCACGGGGACCATTCTGACCTTTGGACTCTGGTATACTATGTTTGGGGTGTGAATGTGGAGTGATTAAGGTTTGTTCTGTAATCAATAAAGAGCATTTAGAGTATTATATACCAACACTGTGTCCAGTATCTGCCTGCTCCCCATCATGTAGGGAGACCTCTATTGCGGGTCTAACATGTGGTGAAGAATGCAGAGGGGGGAAGAGATATTAAGGAGTGCCGTATTTCAAGATGGGGTCTTATAGTGTTGCAGGAGTCCTTATTTCAGACTAATAAGGGTGACTTCTCATTTGTGAAATTTGTGAGACATTTGTGAGGGGAAAAAAACCAAAACATGTGGGGAGATACTGCATGGTGTTATTGTAATAATGTTAAAAAAACTGTTTAAGAGGAGACGTAAAGGGGTGGAAGAGGCACCCCAGTGGCCTAAAGTTAAAGCCCCTTCTCTGTTAGAGAAGGAGATTATTGCATTTGGGACGTGTCCTTGGATGGAAGGTGCAGTGGAACCGGATGTAACATTTGATACCTTAGAAAACATGTGTGAGGAATATGTACAGATGTACAAGCCTAATGCCAGTAAAAATCAAATGGCCATAGTATGGCTGTTGTGGCAAGCTGTAAAAAAGGCAATTGCATGTAAGGGGGAAATCTGTGCAGAGTTACAAACATCACAAGAAAATTTTAAAACTTAGTAACATCTGCTAGTTAACATCAAGGTCCATTGTACCAGTAGTGTTTAGTAGATATGGAACTCCAAAAGTAACGGGCCACATTTTCTAGGAGAAGTAATTTAAAGTTTATGAAAAGCTTTAGGAATAAAGCAACAACTATATATCCTCTGTCATCCTAAATTGTCAGGGACAGTAGAAAGGATAAATCAAACTATTAAACAAGATTGGGAGATAAATTGCCAATGGTGTTGGCGGCCATTCGAAGTAGTTATTGATTGGGTACTGGCTACCAGCCTTATCAAATTCTCTGTGGAAGGCCTATGAGATTGTGGAGCCCTTTATTGTATTAAGAAGAAGAAGAAGAAGAAGAGGAGGAGGTATCAATTACCCAATGGGTAAGGGAGTTACCGATAGCACTTAAGAAAATGGAATTTAGACTGACTGACGCCATTGAAAAAGCAAGAGACTATGTGGATTCTCATGTGGCTCAGTATAGTAAATTATGGAAAATTGGAGATAGAGTAATGTATTTGAAATTAACATTGAAAAATCATGTCCTGGAGTCTAGATGGATTGTATCATTTTCCATCATGAGTAAAAGATTAACAAGTGGGGAAAGGGAAAGTGGGTCAAGGAATGCCCAATTGCACCGGAGATTATCCTGCACAGAGCTTGGATTTGGAATGTGGATTTGGAATGTGGATACGGTGCTACAGTTTTTGTAATTGGCTTATTGCTTATGCTTGCTTTGCTTTGCATTTTGTGCTTAGTAGAAGAATTGTGTTCTGTGTGTTATATTTTAGGAAGAAAAAAAATAATACCGGAGTTTGAGTGAAGATAGAAGAGGTTAGTGTAAGTATTTAGAATAATACATCTGGAAGCATCGGACATTATTCCTGTGGAATAATGGCCCTGACTTCAATATTGAGGATCCTCATAACTCAAAAAGGGTGGAAATATGTTTTTTGGCTTTTGTGTTTTTTGAATATTTGGGGAAATGTAGGAGTACATGGATATACATATAGGAGCACCTGTAGGATGGAAGTATGGATCAAAGGGAATAATACATTTCACTATTCGTGGGACAGACTGGGAAAAACAGGACCAAACAAAACCAGATGTAAAGAAAAACCTTTTGAGGTAAAATGTGAAATATGGTGGGAAGATGTCAAAAATGTGACATGGGAATATCTAAAGCCAAAAGATTTGGAAGCGCAATGGAGGTATTTGTAGATACTAAGGGGGAAGGTCACCTAATGTTTAGATTTAGTTATAATGAGAACAATCTGAATATGAGTACTCTGACCTGTACTTTCGGAGTTTGGGATTTGATGTAGTCACCCTAGATGTGGGATGGAATGAGTCAATGGCTCTTAAATTATGGGAATATGGTGTAATGGCAAATGTAATGATAACATTGAGTTGCTTTATGAAAATCAACTGGGAATATATTTTGGGGGATATGGTCGGTTTTTTATGTTTATTAATCAGATACCAGTAAACAAGATTGCACCAAGAATCATGGCAGACGAGCACCCATATAGGAGGGGAGAAGTAATCAAAGCCCCAACTATCGTGGATCAAACAATCTAGTTGGAAGGAATGCAAGGAAACATAAGTGCAGAACATCCAGAGTTTATGCCATATGCCTTGCCTCTATTACAAGCGTGGCAACAACAATGGGGAGACGGGACTATACGAAATAAGAGAGGTATAGGGGAATATATCATAGGTAGTAATGGTGCTGGAGCTGCAATTTTAAACTCATTTGATATTGAGACATTACAAGGGAAAATGTCAGCTTTGGGTAAGATTTTGTTGGCTATACAGACACATGTGACACAAAATTTTGGTGCATTATTGGAACAAGGAATAAGAAGTGTGGAACTGCAATTAAAACAAGCCCAAACCTTGAAAACATCTGTAAATTTAAATCTATTTGGTGTGTCTGTGATTGACAATAAAACTGTACTACTAATACGATGTGTACAGATGCAAATTTATGGGATAGAATACATAGAGAGAATGGTTAATCTGCTAAGTAATGGGCAATGGCCTTTTGAGTGGTTCAAAGCTCCTCATATATGTAATCAACAAATTGCAGGATGGAAGAAATATATGGAGTTTAATTGGGATCAAGCCACTCTGAGGGGAGAGTGGAAAGGCTTGGGTTGCAATGCATTAAAAAAGGTATAATGTGCAAGTCATTTTGCTATTCAGCACTGGTTAGGTCTCAGCTGGCGTACTGTGTCCAATTTTGGCACCGCTGTATACAAACAATGTAGAGAAATTGGAAGGGATCCAGAGGCAAGTGACAAAGAGGATCAAAGGGACTGAATGCAAGCCATATGAACAAAGGCAGAAGGAACTGGGTATGTTTAGTTTGGAAAAGAGGAGATGAAGGAGGGACATAATAGCGGTCTTAAAATACTTGAAAGGCTGCTATAAAAGAAATTGAGAAAAAAAATGTTCTCTAATGCCACAGAGTGCAGGACCAGAGGCAAGGGGTTCAAACTGTGAATAGCAGATTTAGGTTAAATATAAGGGAGAACTCCCCTTATATAAGAACAGTAGGACAATGGAACAAACGGCCTAGGGACATTGTTGAATGCATGATATAGCACATTGTTTAGCATAAGTAGTTACCATATATTGTAAGGGATCTTTCAAGGGAGAGTTGCCCATTAACATCCCTGTGCTGAAAGGACAAAAAGAGGGGGTTACTGGATTACAGATTGTTGCGATAAACCATAAATCCAGTGCCTCTGTTCAGTCCATGTTTCTTTTTTAGTGTCTAGCAGAGTTATTGAGTTAAACTCCGAGGCTCAACTTTCGAAAATGTTTGTGCAGGTTCCTTTCAGAATGAGGACTGGTAGGTCAGACATAGACCTATCATTTTTAACGCATTCAAAAGACCAGATGTTACCTGGGGTTCTTTCAACCCAAAGCTCTTGGTAACTTTTACTCTGTGCGAGGTGGTGTCAGGAAATAAATCAGTGGAGACACGGCCGTCCGACCGATAGATGGCTGGCACAAACAGGACAACACAAGAGTGCTTTCACTTAAAGCTGAACTTTACTTAGTCTCAAGCACTCACACACGTCTGCAACAGGTTAGTAAAACACCCCCAACCCTCGATAATTACCAAAGCTGAGTGTGGCTCTCAAGTGGCACAGCGGCAGCCCGTCTGCCATTGGGGACTGTATCCAGAGGAGAGTCCAGAAGATTCCAACTACCTCAAACTTTTTTTTTCTCTTTCACCAATAGAAGTTGGTCCAACACAAGATATTTTCTCACCCACCTTGTCTCCATAATACTAATAGTTGAAAATAGAGTTTGATTATAAAGGACCCTGTACTGGCACAATAATCACCATTGACCATGACAGTCTGCATCATGGCAGGGCCTTGGGTCAATATAACACAATAATGCAAGAAAAATGCAGACATATTAGTTAATTGCATCATGGTGTTTGGCATTGGGTGGAATTGATTGTTGATGCTCCAAACCCTTCAAGCCAGCATGACATACATGAGATAGAACCGAGAGAAGGTATCCACCTGACACACCCACAGCCAGAAAGGACACCCTGAAGTTCTCACCCAATTCACAAACCCTGGACCCACTTTCTCCAGCTTTCGAACACTCCCTTCACACTTAAAAGGGTCTCCATCCCTCTAGCTGCCCAAATCCCATTATGATCCCCCCCCACACTATCTCCTAATGCCAAGTGTCCCTAAAAGGATGTGAGATTTGATAAGTTGTGTACAGCGGGGAAGGGAGAGGTCAAGGGCATATCATCCGTGACCTAGCTATATTTCTAAAGTGTCGTTGACTGGCACTCCTGCCTCCCAGCCACTAGATGACAGTAGCAGCAGAAAGATGCTCTTAGTAATCGATCATCGGTGTTGAAAAGGCAACCTGCTGTCTCACAGTGCAGCCTGCTGGACTATAGTGACAGTGCAGTTAAAATAATCATGGAAAGACAATAGCCTCTGCCTAGTTAAGGCCAGGAAAAGTTTTCAAATTCAGATCCCCCACATCTAATGTATTCAAAAGAAGCCAACTGGCATGACATTTTTGATGCATGGTCCAGTGACTGAGGTCAGTTTCAGGGAACCTTTGGAGTGGAATCCGATAAGGTTTTTGGGAGATCACATGACCAATGTAAATAGCCAAAACTGTTGCCTTGTGTAAAATTGTTCTCATCCTTTTATGGAAAATGATGGATCTGACCAGGGCCGGCTCCAGGGTTTTTGACGCCCCAAGCGGCAGGGGGAGGGAGGGGGAAGAAGCCGCGATCGTGATCGGCAGCACTTCGTCAGCAGCTCCACTGCACCGCTTCATTCTTCGGCGCCAATTCGGCGATTGGTCCTTCCCTCCGGGACTGAGGGACCCGCTGCCGAATTGCCGCCGAAGAGCCGAACATGCCGCCCCTCTTCATTGGCCGCCCCAGACACCTGCTTCCTGCGCTGGGTCTGACTCTAATCTCCCTTGTGCCAGTTTCACACTAGTATCAGAGCGGTAGCCATGTTAGTCTGGATCTGTAAAAACCACAGTGAGTCCTGTGGCACCTTATAGACTAACAGATGTATTGGAGCATAACTTTCGTGGGTGAATACCCACTTCGTCAGATGCATGTAATGGAAATTTCCAGAGGCAGGTATAAATATGCAGGCAAGAATCAGTCTGGAGATAACGAGGTTAGTTCAATCAGGGAGGGTGAGGCCCTCTTCTAGCAGTTGAGGTGTGAACACCAAGGGAGGAGAAACTGGTTTTGTAGTTGGCTAGCAATTCACAGTCTTTGTTTAATCCTGAGCTGATGGCGTCAAATTTGCAAATGAACTGAAGTTCAGCAATTTCTCTTTGAAGTCTTGTCCTAGACCCCTCCTGACTAGTGTGACAAGATTAAGACATCTACATTTGCATACAGAATGGAGAACAGAGACAACTCCCCTAGCCTCATCTGCATGAAAGATGGGACAGGGATTAGCATACAGAATGAAGAACAGAGAACCACACTGAACTCTGGGATCAGAAAAGCAGGGACGCACTGCATCATGGGAATCTCTGCTCCAGATGTTAATGAACCTACGCCTGCCCACACCCAGCTCAGTAGTTATCAGACCAATTCTAGTAGTGAATCCTTGATTGATATCCAAATACTGAAGCAGCCTAGTTGCATTGTGAGCTCCCTGGAAGAAAACACCACCCATAGCCAAGAGTGATCAGCTCCTATTGTCTAGCCTAAAGAAAACCCTTGAGTCATCAGTTTACCCATAAACAAATCTAGTTACTGCCTGGTGCAATGAGCACTGGAATTACTAAATAAAAATGAATATTAAAAGAAGAGAAATAAGACATCCGTGAATACTTTTGCTGTAGAAAGATCACACGGCTGGTTGCAGGGAAGGGTTTGTCAACTTCAGGTTTGCAATGTATTCATTTTTGATGCGTGATATGCTTTTAATTTTCATTTGGTAATTACAGAGTCAAAATTAAGGATAATTTATGTATGGAAGGAGCATGGATATTCCTTTTGGGAAGGTACTAATGGGTGTCAAGCATTCTCATTATTAATGTATTATAATTATATAATGCTTTATTAGGGGAGAATGTCCCATGTAACACTGGTGGTGCTGGGTATCTGCCAATTTAATTAAAACTTGGTGTGTCAGGATCTGCCTCTATGTGGAAATGGAGCTGTGTAGGTGTGTGTGTGTGTGTGTGTGTGTGTGTGCACGTGTGTGGGGCAGGGGTTCCTAAACTAATTGCAACTTTTCTTTATTTAAATCAAAGTCAAGTATTTTGTTGAGGAAATCCAAGTAGGTGTCTGGGGATTCTTCACAACTCAACTAGAGAAATCTCCAAAAGTCAGGCCAATTTAACAAATCTCTGCCTCTTTCTCTCACTTTCTTTGTCTAAGAAACACACACACACACCATAGCCCTCCTCCCCTCAAGAGGCCTAAGTTCCTTTCTTTAAAATACTTTGTGTTGTGATAGGGTCCATTGGACTTTTAAGCCTTCTGATATCGTCAAGAAAACAGCCATCCTTATGCCATAAGACCAGATAGATAAATACATACTCTGTGATAGAGAGATCAATGGAAGGGTTAGGACAACACTTGTACTAAGGGAGATTTTAAAACTTTTTGTTTATTGTTTTTTATTATTATTAACAAGTATTTCATTGACATGATTTTGATGCAGTTCAGAGAAAAAACTTTCCTTGTTCAAGATTCAACAACTGCTCATCCCTTGAGCTCAGGGTTCAGAGACCTCACAGACATTTCCCTGGGGCCTCCAAAGAGTCTTCCAACAAAAGAGGGAAGAACAGACTCTTGTGATGTTTCTAAGTGATATAATAGGCAGGGAATACTCCCCCTGCCCAGAAACACCCCTGTGCTTTAAATAACAAACAAAACAAATAAACAAAAACCCTACTGGTCTTCTCCTAATTGTGAAGAGGCAGAAAAGAGCATAGCCCCAATGCTATGTTCTCCTTTACAATTATCCTGCACTAACTGTGTTAAATATCTACAGTGTGTTAGAAAATCCTCACCTGCCAAGTAAAGAAGAGTCACGTCTTGCTATTAAAGGAAGGGGTCTATTCTTCAGGACATACTGGAGGCTTCACCCTAAGGGGGACTGTCAAGTGCTCTAATAGTGGGAGGAGGAGGCCACCAACCACCCTCTGGAAAATCAGCAGAGCGATGGGCCATCTCATCAAGATGCTGGGGGCGGGGGGGTAGGAGGTGGACGGGCCTCCCTCAATAGCAGAGCACAAAGCAAGGGGGAGGCACAGAGCTGTTGGGAGGGAGGGTTCTCTCGTGGTAAGTCTATAGGAGACAAGGTCTGATGGGACACAAAGGGAATATTTAGACCTCCATCTCTGTAATGGATGGATATTTGGGGGCAGGCTAGTTGGGTGCCAGTAGGTGAATGAATCTTCCTCAAACGTCAGCCAGTGTTCACTCCAACTTCCAGCTGGTTCTGAAAATAGGTCAAGGTGAGCTTAATTGGCTGAAGAAGGAGAAGAGGAGGCATTTTTAATTTTTTGGGTGGGGGATGTTTTTTCTTGTATATGGAGCAGTTCACTCATCCCCACCTGTGACACTCACATTCTCCAGCCTCTCCCAAATCTAGGCATGGATGTCACGGCGACAATTAGGTGCCAGTTAAGGCAGATCCTTGGGTTCAAGTCTGAAGCTGGAAGGGACACAGCTGGGGCATTGCCAGCTGTGAGAAATGCGTGGTCTGTTGAAAACTGT
Source organism: Terrapene triunguis (assembly GCF_002925995.2). NCBI lineage: Eukaryota > Metazoa > Chordata > Testudines > Emydidae > Terrapene > Terrapene triunguis. The sequence goes on from NW_020698850.1 coordinate 151,293, forward strand.
ATTACAATTGTAAGCTATCACTTTAAATGCCCCTGGTCCTGCCTGCAGGCTAGGGAAGCATGTGATCTGGGCATAGCACCCAGTCAGCAGCCAGCCAGCCTACAGTGAGGTGGGGTGAGTTGTGCCTCTCGTTACCTTGCCACAGTCCTTCAATTCAATTTAATTCAATGTTATTAAATGTCTTTTGTGAATACGGTAAGAAAAATAGGAACAATCTAAAACAACAGCCACATCCATATAATACATTTAAATTTCAGTCAGAACCAAATAAAGACTCTCTACAATACTAAAAGGACAGCAATTATCACCAATTTGATTATGCCCAGGGATTGAGAAAAAACTAAAAAATGTTGTTAGAGATGGTGATAATTATATATATATATATATATACACACACGAAGGAGGTCAAATCCAGCATGGTGTCAGAAGCTGGAAAATAGGGGCAATTATGTGGGTCATGTATTGCTGTTACTCTCCTCAACACCTTCTAAAGCCCCTGTGTGTTACCAGCGTGGCATAATACGAACAAGGTCTGTGGCCAGACTCACCACTATGTCTGTATTCTTGTTTTATTTTAGAATGTGGAAAACAACAGGGAAGGACAAAAGTAAAGTCTCCAGGCTAGAGCATGATGGATTTGTATCCTTGTGCAGCCCCTATGAGACCAAAATGGCTGCTCTTTACAACTTTAACACTCAGTTTACCAACCAGAAATGTGTACAAGTTTTGAGCTATATTTTAGCGTGTGTGTGTGTGTGTGTGTGTGAGAGAGAGAGAGGGTCTGTCCGAACTCAGTGTGAAATGATTGAATCTATCACAGAAAAGCTAGAATAAGTAGCCACATGTTGGCTTCTGATTGCTGCTCATACTTTTAAACCTTTCAGGATCTGTATGTCACTCTCCCAGTCATTCATGGAAGGATCCTATTTTCAATAACTAGCTGAGGAAAGACTAGCATAGCATTTTCTTGGTAGCACTCACCATAATAACAACTGCCGATCTGAGTCCATTATTACCCTTTCTTCTCACATGCTTGTCCACTTCTAGAAATATCTCCTTTCTGGATATGAAAGGCCTGCTGTCCTCAGACTCAGGGGAGTTGGTAGGACCTGTTGTGAGTTTCTCTGGTAAGACAGAGAACAGGGAAAAGCAGGAGGGCTGATCTTGAGAAAAAGAAATGTCTTAAAAATGAGGCCTGCTAAATCAAACTGGGAGGAGCTCAGAGAAGAGCTAAGTAGAGGAGAATTTGGAAGACCTACATGAAAACAGCTGAGGGGAAGAAATGTTCACTCATCTGCTGAGAAAGCATGTCTGCTCCAAAGAGTTTTGTTTTCTTTCTTTTTGACTTTTTTTGCCCCAGGTAGGGTAACTTTCAGTTAGGCTGGGGACTAAACCGCTCACAAAGACAGATTACCTCTGTAACTAAGCTTGAAATACTGCACAGTGTCTCCTGGAGATTTTCCTTTTACTGTTCCCTGTTGTTTTCCCTATTCTACAGTGGAAAAAAGAACTCACAGAGCTGATTCTGGTATGATGCTATTCCTCAGCAAAGCACCAGGGAAGATTTCGCCCAACCCAGGAGCAGCATAGAACTGATGTAACTGGCTGAAGACTGCTTCCTTTGCACATGCTGCCTTAGGAGCTGTCATAGGTTTCACCCCCACTCTGAACTTTAGGGTACAGATGTGGGGATCTGCATGTGAACCCCTAAGCTTAATTAACAGCTTAGATCTGGTCTGGCTGCCACCACCCAAATGATTTATGAGTTATTTGGGAAACTCTGTCTTCCCCCGCAAAACACCTTTCCTTCCCTGGGTAGCCTTGAGAGACTCTTCCACCAATTTTCTGGTGAACACCGATCCAAACCCTTGGATCTTAACACAAGGAGAATTTAACCATCCCCCTCCTTACCCCCCACCAATTTCTGGTGAGTCCAGACCCAATCCCCTTGGATCTTAAGAACAGGGGAAAATCAATCAGGTTGTTAAAAAGAAGGCTTTTAATTAAAGAAAAGAAAGGTGAAAGACTAACCTCTGGGAGAGATTAGCATACCAGCTACTCTCACAGACAACAGATTCAAAACACAGAGGATGTTCCCCTGGGCAAAAACTTAGTTACACAAAAAATACCCAGTTTGATTATTTCCCTAATGCACAAGACAAGTTACAAAAAGAAAATAAACAAAACCTATTTATTCCTTTTCTAATACTCACTACTCTGATAAGAGCTGATTCCTTGATCTTTTCCACTCCGGCTGAAACTGACCCAGACAAAGGGAACTTCCCTCCTTCCTTTTGAAACATTTTGTCCCCCCATTGGTTCCTCTGGTCAGGAGTCAGCTAGGCTAGGTAAACTTTTTAACCCTTTACAGGTAAAAGAGGTATTAACTCTTAACTATCTATTTATGACAGGGGCAATGAGGGGAAAGGTGTTTGAGGGGTGCCAGGACTGAGGGAGGAATATCCTTAATATTGAGCACTACATAGATTCTGGGCTGTTCCAGGCTGTGGAGCCCCACCCATAGGTAGCCTGGATGTTGTTGCTGTAAACTGGAGTTGTTCTAATGTATCCAGACCAGCTCAGAATCTGGGCAGTGCAGAAGTGGTTTAGACCCTTTTTTCTCACCTCTCCCCAACGTCTGTTCCGTTGCTGCTCGGCCTCCAAGAAGGACAGCACAGACTCCCTCCATGAGAGCACCAATGTTACTTTTCTGACTATAGAAACAGGCAATACTGTCCCTCAACCACACTCATTCACACATTCATCTGGTCCCCTCCTCCACACACACATCAAATAGTCATTTTCTTACATAGAATATAGGATTAAACAACCATTTGTGTGTCAGATGGAGAGTAACTGATATTTCTGGCAATGCTGCCATGTCTACCATGTGGAAATTTGCTCTACAGCAGCTATTACAGGCTCCAACTTTTATAGGTTCCAATGTTTTCAGTTAAACTGGGTCATCTCCCTGGTTAACAGGAACCCCCATTGTGTTTACATTTCAAGACAGAGTCTTTATTTTTCCTCACAGAGCAGGGTAAAGAAGAGTTGTGATTCCAGCATGATGAGCATTTTCCATTGACTGAATTTCAATTCCCTGTGATTCAGTCAAGTCAGCCCAGTTGTCTTCTAGTGCACAATTTTACCACAGCTTTAATCGTACAGAAATGGCTGCAGTTCTGATCATTCGCAATAGCAGGCTCTAAGAAGGAAACAGACTGAGTCTAAACAGGTTTCCAGGTTGCAGAGTTCAAGTACAACAGCTCTGTGCATGGGTGTCTCATACTTAAGGGATGGAAAGCAGCTCCTAAAAGTGATGGAACAGGCAGTCCCATAAATGCTGATTGGCTGACTAGATTTGAAGCATTTCAGCTCACAATTGGATGACTACCACTTTTAGAATTGGAAAGGATTAAATTACTCTCTTCTGATTTGAACACCTGACAGTTTGTAAGACACTGTGCAAATGTCTTTGTGAAGACTCAATGTTCAGGAATAGTTTTCTTTGTGACCAATAGCCAGCTTAAGGTTATAGCATCCTCACCCATTAGAATACTTATGGCTGAATATTTTTGAAATGTAGGTAGTTTTGCTTTGACAAAACTATCCACTGCCCTCAGATCTGAACCGAAGACCTAAACTGATATGTTCTCACTTCTGCACGTATTTTCTCACCCCAGACCATGTGATTTCTAGTAACAAAGCCAAGCATTTAGTGTGGCAGATTCTTTGAGAAACAGTGGTGCTAAGACACTGAAACAAGAATCTGCCATATTAGAGGTTTGGGTTTTATTTCTAGCTTGGGTAAGCTCTCAGTAGGATATCAAGTGTGTCTAGGTAATGCACGATGCGAAGGACACAGAATTGCTAACACTATGCAGCAGAAAAAGTTAGACCTTAATTCCTGATTTCCATCTTTTTTGAGAGAAAATATTTATTGAAGGAGCAAGATTAAAGATTCATTTTGTTTGTGTCCCATCCAGATGTTCAGTTCCATATGCCATGCAGAAGGAAGAGCATGCTCATTATAAAGACAATGTTGGGGATTTAGTAGAAAGCCTCTAGGAAGCTCTACTGAGGAAAAACTGAGGGGAAATGGGGACATTTTGACCAGTCAAAATTCAGTCATGTCTAAATGGATTGTCGGGTGGGCAGCAAAGGCACCTGCCTGATGCCAGGACTATTCCCCTGACAGAGTTCACCAAGGTACTTACTACAGACAAAGGGATTCTGTCCTTTGACTTCAGTAAGCTTTGGACCAGACCCAGGACATTAACAAGGTACAATCAAAGTGCAGCTTGCTTACCATTTACAAGGCAAGGACTTCTGAGTTGTACGGATGATAAAGAAATTCTGTAATTTGTTAGTATTAATAATGTCATACACACCATGAATAGGCCTGAATCCTTCGCATAACTTAGGTTAAAACCTTTCAACCACATCAAATAGCAGAGACTGCTTCTCAAATTTTTTTCTCCTCCCATATTATATTCTCTATGCCTAGAAATTTATAACAGAGAAACAATAGATCAAAATTATTTCTTATGGTAGTATAATTTACAATGTTATGAGAGGGAGAAGAATGATAAAAATGTTGTAAATTAAAATGTAAGAAACATTTAGGCCTTTGAAAGCTATGTTGTGGATCTGGAAGTGAGACCTGCAATTTGTGGAAGTTTTGGTTAATCGTTGCTTTATTTGGTTAAGTTATTAACATACAAATGAAGTACAGAGAATAATCTGGTACCAGCAGAGAGGAATATACAGCTGTTTTGTTTTATTACTCCATTAAGTATTGCACACATTATTGGTAGTAAGCCAAGCAAATTAGTTAAATAACTTTATGTTGCCGCATGATGAGCTGTGAAACAAGGACATAATCATCAAGGAATGCAAAAAAACCTTGTTATGTTGGCCCAAGGTCCTGCCTTGATGCAGATTGTCATGATCAATGGCTAATTAAAGGAAAATGTTGGCAAAAGAACAAATGGGTGTAACGTGGCCATGAACTACTTCAGGCTGGAATTAGAAGAAGGCTTCTGAACATGTGAGAAGGGAGGCTCTGGAACAGCTTCCCAAAAGGAATTGTGGGGGGAGTTGTTTGGTTTTAAGTGTAAGATGGACACATTAATGAGTGTGATTATTTGATAGTTTCTTTTCTTTTCTCTTTTTTGTAGGAGTCAGTGCTTAAGAGCTCTGGGGCAGACCTCTGTTTCATGTCCTGTGTTCCTAAAAACTCACGCTTCAGGGTTTTAGCTGGCCACCTGCAGCTGTCAGGAACGGATTCCATCCTCCCCTCATGGCAGTGTATTCTGGGGCTTCTGGGATTTTTTTTTTTTAGATCCTTATTCTGAAGCATGAGAAATGGCCACAGCTTGAGATAACACATTGGACAGGGTAGGCCAGGGCACTCAGGTGGCACTGAATATTTCCTGTCTGTCACTTGGCTGGCTGGTTCTGGGTCACATGCTCAGGGTCCTACTGATTGCCAAACATGGGTTTGGGAAGAAATTTTCTCTCAGGTCAGACTGGCAGTGACGTTGGGGGTGATTGGCCTTCTTCTGCATTGTGTGTGTGCAGGTTATGAATGCGGGACATTCAGGTCATTGGATTTAGTGCATGGCTGAGGTGGGGTGTTGGTGGCCTGTGACATATGGAAAGTCAGACTAGACCAGTGTTTCTCAAACTGGGGTCGCCGCTTGTGTAGGGAAAGCCCCTGGCGGGCCGGGCCGGTTTGTTTACATGCCCCGTCCGCAGGTCCGGCCGATCGCGGCTCCAACTGGCCGTGATTCGCTGCTCCAGGCCAATGGGAGCTGCTGGAAGCGGTGCAGGCCGAGGGACGTACTGGCCGCAGCTTCCAGCAGCTCCCATTGGCCTGCAGCGGCAAACCGCGGCCAGTGGGAGCCGCGATCGGCCAGACCTGCGGACGGGGCAAATAAACAAACCGGCCCGGCCCGCCAGTGGCTTTCCTTACACAAGCGGTGACCCCAGTTTGAGAAACACTGGACTAGACGACCAAGTGCTCCTTCTGGCCTTCAACTCTATGACTCTTTGGTTATAATGCTGCTCCAGGGTCTTTTAACACCAAACATTATGTTCAACTATTATTATTAAGAGAGAGACAATGTAGGTGAGATAATATATTTTATTGGACAAGCTTCTGTTGATGGAGGGGTGAGATCAACCTCCCCCCACACCACCACCTCCACTGCTGTTCAAGGTCCCTGGTCCAAGGCTCTTCAAAAGCCCAGTAAAAAGCCAGTGTAAGTTCATAAGTTGCCACAATAACCTATAATAACAAATGTTGATGGGGAAAAGGTACGAAAGGAAGACAGACAAACTGAATTAGTACCAATGAAAAGGCCTCCAGATATAACCCAAGGACTGTGTTAAGGTAAACAAAAATGTTGAACCAGAAATGGATGAACCATATTGATGTCTAGGAAACTAGGCCTAATTGATAGACAAAATAATGAGGGCATAGGCTATTCCACCCATCAGTCCCTTTTGGGATCCTCAAAGAAAAAAATTTTTGAGGAGAAAAATTGACTACTGGAGCAATCTTTACTATCAACCAACCACACTGTCTCCTGAGACCCCAAACCATCTTTGTGCTAATCTTGAAAGAGGTCTTGACCAACTGGGTCAGAGAGAGAGAGAGACCCAGATGACATCTCCTCCTTTATCGGCTCCATCTGAATCCCAAACGTTACCTAGGATGTGACACTTTGTCACACACACACACACACACACACACACACACCCCCCTTCCCATAGTCTATTCTATTCTTCCTCCCACTTATCTCTACTCGTCCCTGTCTCTCTCCTTTTTCCTTCTCCTTAATAAGAGTCTAGTTTAGCCAGCCAAGACTATTTATTTTGCTAATTCCAAAATAACCGACTAGTGTAGACCAGGCCAAAGAGGCAACTAAAAGCACTGCCCTAAAAAGCCCAGTGCTGGTCTGGGTTTGCCAGGTCTTGGAGTGGCTGATAAGACCATGTATTGTGCCTGTGTTTTTCCAGCAGTGAGGTTGCAACTGAGAGTCAACATCAGAGACAGAAGCTGCATTTTCTATCTTTGCACTTTCTGATCTTTTCTCTTCTCCTTTGGTATGTGTGTTTGTCTTAGTTTGCCTTTTAGGAAATGGGATTGGAAAATAACAACAACAACGACAGCGCCAGCCCATCTCCACAAACTTCTTTTCCACAAAGAAGACAGTTATTACCATCCTTGCTACCATCTACACACAAGTATTTTTTTTTCTTTAAAGACAAATGATGTTGACAGCAGTCACCTCAGGGATTGAGGCCTCCCACTCTGATGTGGGCTGCACTGTGAATGAAAAGGACCCTGCTGTGGGTGGAGCAGTGAGATACTGCCTGGGGTAGCTGTTTGGGTGAAGTGGGGATGCGGGTGCTGGGAATTTGGGGAGAACCAGACTGAGCTGACCCCTTGGCTGGGGGAGATAGTGGGGAGCTGTAGCTTTGAAGGGGATAATTTTTCTGACCGAGGAAAGAGCAGCCAGTCATTAGAACTGGGAAACCAGATACTGGAGAGCCCAAATTTCATGGGAACTGGGGCTGTGCCAGTGTCTTGCCCAAGAAACCAGAAAAAAACAAAAAGTGGAGATGGGATCCTGGTTTCTTTACCATGAGCAATGGGACTTTTACTGAATAAAAGGGAACCCCATCCTTCCCTGGGCTTCACTATAAATGCTAGATCCTGCAGCTGTGCTCTGCCTGCCCTCATATAGCTTGGATTCTCTTGCAGGGGAGGGCACATGGGCCCAGAATGAGGTGTGTAGACAGAATGAGTGGATAGGAGAGTGTGGGATGAATGGTGGTAGGTGCTACAGTAAGTTGAATCTTGGGCAATATGGTGTAATGAGCGTGTGGGTGGAGAGATAGGTTGATGTGAGAGTGGGTGTGGGATGAATGCTAATGGAGATGTATGGAATGAATGCACCAAGTGTGCGTGAGCAAAACAAACAGGCACTGTGCCCCAAAATCATATATATAATTTTGGAGCACAGTGCCTGTTTGTTCTGCTCACACCCACTTGGTGTATGTATGTATATTATATATATATATATGCAAATCCGAGTCTACTGGCTTGTTGTTTCCAGATGTTGTCAGGTGTGCAGCTGGGAGTTGGTAGGTATGCACCTGGGATGTAATATAATCTGTTGGGATCCAGGCCGTCCTTAGGCATACGCAGCTGCGTAGGGCACCATGAAATTTGGGGCACCAAACTGCCCCAAATTTCATGGTGCCCTAGGCAGCTGCATGCTGCATACGCCACAGCACCAGCTCTGGCAACCAGCCCTATCCTTTGGCGGTGTGGGGCCCCGGACAACTCCCTCCTCCCTTCCTTACCCTTCCCCCTGCTCTGCCCCCGGCCAGCCTCCATTCCACTTCTTCCCTCAGTGACCCTGTACTCACTGGGAGCAGCGGGAAACAGAGCAACCCAGCCCCAGTCAGCTCTACTCCGCACAACCTGGGAAACCGCTGGTGTGCTGGCATGGTATTAGGGAGTAGGCACAGGTAGACACTATTCCTTCGCTTGATAGATAAACTGTCAGCCTGCCATAAAGTTCCCTTCTGCTTGTTAAGGATTGATAAGCATTGCAGCTGCATAAGGAATGTGGGGATCTAAGGGATACTCTTTGTGTAAAGTTGTGTTATCTCCCGCCTTCCTTTCCCAGCTACATAAACGGGCTTGGGTCCTCCCTCCCCTGTGAACTGCTGATTAAGGGAACTTGTGGCTACAATTACTGCAAATAAATGTATTTTCAAGGGGAAAAAATGTCTGTATAATATGCATAGTGCTGTGAACAGTAAATAGGGCCAGGTATAATCATAGTATGGATGAGTTTCTACTACTTATTAAGGGTTTTGGGGGTGTTGTAGCAAGTGTAGGCATTTACATACTAACTTAAATAAAAGGAGTGTGCTGTAACTAATCCAACGCTTATTCAGCAATTGGGTTGAGAGGAACAAGTACCACAATTAAGAAGCCCATACTCAAATCCACCTCTGGGTCCTCCTGCTCATTCTCTAACAACTTTTTCATCCTTTTTATGGTTTCCCACCTGTAACAATATGGATAATTTCCCCTATCCTTTCCTCCTTTCCTGCCTCCCTTTTTCCAGTGGAATAAAATGTAAAAAAAGAAGGGAAAGGAATGGAAAGGGTAGGGGGAAAGTTAAAGCGGAAAACCAAAAATTTCAGCTTCCAAAACCAAAAGCACAATGAAATTTCAGCACATTGAAAGGTTGTTTTGAAACACAACTGCGTCATTTAGAAATTTCTCGAAAAACAAATGATTTCTAGCTTTAAATTTTCCTTGGAAAACCATCAGTTTTCTGACCAGTTCTACCAAGGGTATGTCTACACTACGAAATTAGGTTGATTTTATAGAAGTCGATCTTTAGAAAGCGATTTTATACAGTCGATTGTGTATGTCCCCACTAAGCGCATTAAGTCGGCGGAGTGCGTCCTCAATACCCTGGCTAGTATCAACTCACAGAGTGGTGCACTGTGGGCAGCTATCCCACAGTCCCCACAGTCTCCGCTGCCCATTGGAATTCTGGGTTAAGCTCCCAATGCCTGATGGGGCAAAAACATTGTGGTTTTGGGTACATGTCGTCAATCTCCCTTCCCTCCCTCCCTCCGAGAAAGCAATGGCAGACAATCATTTTACGTCTTTTTTCTGTGCAGACGCTATAGCACGGCAAACATGGAGCCCGCTCAGCTCACCGCTGCTGTTGTGAGCATTGTGGCAATTATCCTGCAGTATGTGCAGAACCTGGCTAGGAGCCGCCTGCACGAGGAAGATTATGAGAAGGACATGGACACAGATGTTCCTGAAAGCACAGGATGTGGTAATTGGGACATCGTGGTGGCAGTGGGGCAGGTTGATACAGTGGAACGCCAATTCTGGGCCCGGCAAACAAGCACAGACTGGTGGGACCGCATAGTGTTGCAGGTATGAGATCATTCCTAGTGGCTACGAAACTTTCGCATGCGTAAGGCCACTTTCCTGGAATTTTGTGAATTGCTTTCCCTCGCCCTGAAGCGCAGGAATACCAAGATGAGAGCTGCCCTGACAGTTGAGAAGTGAGTGGCGATACCCTTGTGGAAGCTTGCAACGCTTGACTGCTACTGGTCAGTCAGGAATCAATTTGGAGTGGGCAAATCTACTGTGGGGGCTGCTGTGATCCAAATAGCCAAGGCAATCACTGACCTTCTGCTAGCAAGGGTAGTGACTCTGGGAAATGTGCAGGTCATAGTGGATGGCTTTGCTGCAATGGGGTTCCCTAACTGTGGTGGGGCGATAGACGGAATGCATATCCCTATCTTGGCACCGGACCACCTTGCCAACCAGTACGTAAACTGCACTGATGGATCACAAGGGACATTTCACCGACATCAACATGGGATGGCCTGGAAAGGTGCATGACGCTCGCATCTTTAGTAACTCCGGGCTGTTTGAACAACTGCAAGAAGGGACTTACTTCCCAGATCAGAAAATTACTTTTGGGGATGTTGAAATGCCAATAGTTATCCTTGGAGACCCAGCCTTCTCCTTGCTCCCATGGCTCATGAAACCATACACAGGCAGCCTGGACAGTAGTAAGGAGCAGTTCAACTATAGGCTGAGCAAGTTCAGAATGGTGGTAGAATGTGCCTTTGGATGTTTAAAAGCGCGCTGGCACTGTTTTCTGACTAGATTAGATCTCAGCGCAACCAATATTCCCATTGTTATTTCTGCTTGTTGTGTACTCCATAATATCTGTGAGAGTAAGGGGGAGACGTTTATGGCGGGGTGGGAGGTTGAGGCAAATCGCCTGGTGGCCGATTTTGAGCAGCCAGACACCAGGGCGATTAGAAGAGCACAGCTAGGCACGCTGTGCATCAGAGAGGCTTTGAAAACCAGTTTCATGACTGGCCAGGCTACGGTACGACAGCTGTGTGTGTTTCTCCTTGATGCAAACCTGCCCCCTTTGTTGATTTTAATTCCCTGTAAGCCAACCACCCTCCCCGCTTCGATCACAGCTGGCAAAGGAAATAAAGTTACTATTGTTTTGAAACCATGTATTCTTTCTTTATTAATTAAAAAAAAAGTGAGATAACTGACATGGTAGCCCAGGTGGGGTGGTGGAGGAAGGGAGGAGGGAAGGACAAGGCCACATTGCTTATTGTAGCCACACTACAAATCAAAACTGTTTGAATGACAGCCTTCTGTTGCTTCGGCCATCCTCTGGAGTGGAGTGGCTGGGTGCCTGCAGCCTCTTCCTCTCGTTCTTGGGCGTCTGGTTGAGGAGGATATGGAACTTGGGGAGCAGGGCTGGTGGTTATGCAATGGATGCAGCGGCGGTCTGTGCTCTTGTTGCCTTTCCTGCAGCTCTACCAGATGACTGAGCATGTCCGTTTGCTTCCCTATTAGCCTCAGTATCGCCTCCTGCCTCTTCTCATCGCGCTCACTGTATGCTTTCTTGGCCTCTGTCACTGAATGCCTCCATGCATTCAGCTGTGCCCTATCAGTGCGGGAGGACTGCATGAGCTCGGAAAACATGTCATTGCGAGTGCATTTTTTTCACCTTCTAATCTGCGATGACCTCTGAGATGGAGATGATAGGGGGAGCGTAGAAACATTTGCACCTGCAAGGGGATAAAAAGGGAGAGTAGAATTTAAGAAGATACATTTCTGAGAATAAAAGGGAGACTCTTTCACAGTGAATCAAGCAATTCACAGCAGACAGCACATGTGCTTTAGGTATTGTAACTTTTATATTGAGTGCCTGCCAGGGCCTCCCGGGGGGGGGGCAAGTGGGGCAATTTACCCCAGGCCCCGAAGGGGCCCCCACGAGAATGTTGGAGGCTCCCCCCCAGCTCCGCCTTCCCCCATCCGCCGGCGCCTCAGCATGCCATGTCCAGGATAATGGCTGGCTGTAAGAAGGGATCAAAGTGACATAATTAATCAGCGGATGCTCTCTTCCTTGTTGCAGAGTTCAAGTCCCACAGGTCTGTGCATGGGTGTCCTTCACCCCCATCCTCTCACATTTAAGGGATGTAAAACTGGTAATTCCCTGTCACACAAACAGCCTTTAGTGTCTGCTGCCGTAGTTTTGACTATTTATAGATCCTAAAACTGACGTAACAGGCAGCATCATAAATCGTGATTGGCTGAGTAGAGTTGAAGCGAGTCTGTGCTGGGTTGGATGAGGGCAAATTTTAAAATGAGAAAGGATTAAATAGCTCCCTTCCAGTTTGAACTCTGGACCTTTCCTGGAACTTGGTGCAGATGTCCTGACCAATCAGTGCCTGGGAATAGTTTCTTCACGACCAAAAGCCAACTTCAGGTTCTACCAGAGAAGTACGTTGTTCGAAAATGCAGCCCAAATGTCCATAGCCTGGTGCTTTGGGATCCTTAAGGCAGAATATTTTAAACTGTAGGTCATTTGTTCTTCAAAAAAATGACTCACTGCCCTCAGATCTGAGCTCAAGAACTATAATGGTGTATTGTCATTTCTCACCTCAGTTCATGTCTTTTCCATGAACAAAGCCAAGCATATAGATGTGGTAGATTCTTTGAAATAAATTGTGTTGCTAAGACACTGAAACCAGGGTCCACCATAGAGAGAACTGAGTTGGATTCCCAGCTTGAGTAAGCTCTCAGTGGAGCATGTGGCCTAGCTTTATAATATGGGGGTGTGAAGGGAACAGAATTACTAACACTGTTCAGCAGAAGAAGTTAGACTTTATTTCATGATCTCATGATGCCAATCTTTCCCAAGGAAAAAAAATATTTTTTGAAGGAGCAAAGCTAGAGACAGATGTTCAGTTCTGCATGCCATGGGGAAGCAAAATCATGGTCAGTGCACAGACCATATTGGGCGTTTAGAAGCAATCCTCTAGCAAGCTCTGCTGAGGAAAATCCCAAAGGGAAATTGGGATTTTTTGACAACTCAAAATCTAGTCATTTCTGAATGGATTTCCATGGGAGCAGCAAAGGTACCTCCCTGATCCCAGGATTATTCCCTTGCCAAAGTTTGAGTTCTTCTACCTGCCAGGGAGGCATTTCAGAGTTCTTTAATAAATGAGAATAAGTTATTATAATGTCACCTATTAATTGGTAACTTTAACAGAGGGTGACAAATATTGCTCTATATTATCCATTTTATACACATCTTACTTGGTGCAGTCTGGAGCATGAAGAGAGAAACTGCAAAGAGAAGGTAAATTACATAGAATATCAGGGTTGGAAGGGACCTCAGGAGGTCATCTAGTCCAACCCCCTGCTCAAAGCAGGACCAATCCCCAGGCAGATTTTTGCCCCAGATCCCTAAATGGCCCCCTCAAGGATTGAACTCACAACCCTCAATTTAGCAGGTCAATGCTCAAACCACTGAGCTATCCCTCCCTTCAAGGTTGAAGCTCATCTGGAAGCTCAGCATCCCTAGATAGAAGAGGGACTAAACTAGAGGGGAGATGGAGAGTCTCCCTCCCCCCAAAAAACTCTTTTTTCCTGTGCTACCTTATACTCTTCAACTGAGAGATACTAACGACTTGATGAAACACAGACATCATTGAAGTTAATGGCTGTGAACACAAACTTCAGTTAACAGAACAACAAGTATGCTAATGACAAGCCCGGACCTAAGACAAAAGGAGTTTTGGACTGAGTGACTGGAGGTTATTGCAAGTCATGAGTCATGGGTAGCAGGATTTGTAGGGGGATGTAATCCATGTCGCAGTGGTGGAAATGAGACATGTGAATTCCTGCGTGGAGGGGAGGGGCATTTGGAGGTGGGCAGGTGGGGCAATAGGGAGAGAGGTTTGGGATTGCAGTGAGGGGTGGGAGACTATGGGGTAGGGGATAAATGGGGATGGGTGATAGGGAAAGGGAGAAAGTTTGGGGTCTCAGATGAGGGAGGTTTGGGGAGTGGAGAGGTAGGAAGGACACTGAGCAAGTGGATGTAGGGGGTGAGTGACGAGGAGATTGGAGGAGAATAGGGGCAGCGGCACTTGTCAGCCCCACGTTCTCCCCTCCTCTGCACGTTCCCAGATCTTGCACCACTAGGGATCTGACCCCCTTCCATGCCTCTACCATGTGAGCTGGGATATGGGGCCTGCCCCCAGGGGTGTCTGAGGCCCTTTCTCTGTCCCCCATATGCTTGTGCCAGGATCTGGGAGGATCATTCCTGGTTTTCAGAATTCTGAGTTTGTCTCAACTCAAAATTCTGCCGGGGTTGACGTACCCCCAAGCAAGCTTAATTCTGCGTTAACACAGGGGTTTTGCCATTGAATTCATAGGGCTCTGGGAATTGCAATAAGCTGAACTGCAGAAATGTGTTTGATGCTAGCGATATTTATCAGATATGTGCTGCAATCTGTTCATTGTAATTATTGTTATTTGCTTAGTCCCATCAAAATTCCAGGTGCGTTTCAAGGGAAATACAATTAACAAGTCCCAGCCTTGAGGAAGTTGTGTCTGATAACATCTATTGTGTGGTATAATGTGCCCTGAAATCACTGGTTAGACTGCCGCTGACTTCGTTAGGCTTTGGCAGAGAGAGGAATTGCAGGAAACAGGTCTATCTGTGTAGAGGCTTGACAACAAGATGTGTGTTTGTTGAGAAGAAACTGTATCAATATCCAATGTGTATTTAGGGCATTTTCCTTTTTTTATGCATCCAAACCAGGGGAGGGAGGGAGCTCCCTGCGACTAGTGGTGTTGGGTGATAGGAGGGGAAGCGAGGGGACCTACTGAGACTGGGGGAGGGCCAGCCAGCTACAGGAGACAAAATGGCATCTTGGTGGCTTCTACCAGCTCCCTGGCCTGATTCCAGGCACTGCCATGGCCACTCCACCTCTCCAAGTCCCGCTATTGCTTCCTCTGCACATGAGGGAGATTACTTGAGGGCAGAGCCTACACAGGATTTCCATTTATAGGACGTTAGCCCCTAAATGCCTCCAAAGTACCGTCACCCTATGCAATCATATTGCAAAGTGGTGTCATGGCCTTAGAAATGGAAAATAATGATACTGGTAATCCTGCCAATGTGGTAGAGTTTGTTTATTTCCTATAAATCTAAATGGAAGGTTTTTAAAATTTTTGCCTGGAGAAAGACATGAACTCTCAAAAATGATCAAAAATTTAAATTTAATAAAAAATTATTCAAGGTCTAGAAAACGTGACCTATGAGGGAAGATTGGAAAAAATGGGTTTGTTTAGTCTGGAGAAGAGAAGCCTGATTGGGGACATGATGATAACAGTTTTCAAGTACATAAAAGTTTGTACAAGAAGAAACGGGCAGCAAGGTCAGAGTGGTTAAGCACTGGAATAAATTGACAAGGGAGGTTGTGGAATCTCCATTATTGGAGATTTTTAAGAGCAGGTTGGCCAAACACCTGTCAGGGATGGTCTAGATCAGGGATCGGCAACCTTTGGCACATAGCTTGCCAGGGTAAGCCCCCTGGCGGGCCGGGACGATTTGTTTACCTACCGTGTCCGCAGGTTCAGCCGATCGCGGCTCCCACTGGCTGTGGTTCTCCGTCCCAGGCCAATGAGGTCTTTGGGAAGCGGCGTGGGCTGAGGGATGTGCTGCCTGCCGCTTCCTGCAGGCCTCATTGGCCTGGAGTGGTGAACCGCAGCCAGTGGGAGCCACGATCGGCTGAATCTGTGGATGCAGCAGGTAAGCAAACTTGCCCATCCCACTAGGGTGCTTACCCTGTCGGGCCATGTGCCAAAGGTTGCCGAGCCCTGGTCTAGATAATACTTAGTCCTGCCTTGAGTGCAGAGGACTGGACTAGATGACCTTTCGAGTTCCCTTCCAGTTCTATGATTCTCATTCTCTTTCTCTTGGGTTTTCCTTAGTTTATTTATTTATTTATTTTTACTGTGACAACCAGCCGCCTTAACAGTAAGAGGGAAAAGTGCATGTTCAAAATCTTTTTGTGTTGGACAAGTGAGAACCAATGGCCCCTGCAGATACTAAGCACCTTTGCAGGATTCATCTCATTCAAACTATTCAGGGAGAAGAGAATGAGAAGTGACTGGGCTATAGCTCTAGGGAGGGAAATTGAAGAACATTTTTATGGCTTCTATCATGGAGTTGGGCCTCTCGAGGGGCCTGAGTAGGAACAATGAGTTGGACCAGTTGGACCCTGAGAATGCTTAGATTTTCAGTTAGCGGAGACCTGCTGGTTTTTAAGGGCTATGCTCTGGCCCACTTATATCGCATCATGCCCTACCCCAACTCCAGCCCTAATGATTTCAGTGTCATTGTTCACAGAGCAAGAACTACTCCGAGTGAGGGAGGGTGGCAGAATCTGGCCATGTGTCCAGTCATTGTGCATCATGTGCTTCTTGTGCTGCCGTTAGGGCATTGGGTACAATCCTGCCAAATCCTACCCTACCTCAGGTAGAGTGAGTGATATTAGCCACCAAATTCATATTCTCCATATCCCAGCGTATTATTTCATGAGCCTGCAGAGACATTGCTTATTTGGAACAATACTGTAATTACCTTATTAAAACAAAAATTAAAAGCAGAAAAATAACACTGTGACATTACACTCTCTATAATTTTATGAAAGTATGCTAATGGGTATGAATATAATGTAACTGAAATATGCTTCATGCAAAAGGTCTCTTGTAAGGTATCATTACAAAGCTTATAATCTACTAAGTGTGGTCATCCTATTTGTATAAATGTTCCACTCTTATATCTAAAATTAAAAATATGAAATATAACTCTGAGGGCCTATTGTAATTATGCAAAGTGTGCGCCATTAATGGTGGTTTGGAATCTTGATGGCTCCCATTAACCAGAAGAATTGTCTGTAGATGGCTCTATTCTACTTGTAAGTCTTCCTGTATAGGTGTGTGCTGGCAAGTGGGTAATAAAGTCTTACAGTGACATGTGATCATGTCACCTAAACTGAAATCCATCTTTAACCTTGTGCTTTTCCATTAAAAAGGAGGGGTGGGAACCCAAAGAGGGACAAAAAAATCCCGCCTTATGCAAAAAATATATAAGTGGGTGAAACAGAACAATGGGGAGCCATCATGAGAAATCCCCTACCTACCACCCAAGCTGGAACAAGGGCTGTACCAGGGGAAAGGATTGTGCCCAGACTAGGATGGCGTCCAGTCTGAAAAAAAAAATACTTATTAAAACATCTCTGAGGGTGAGACTTTATCTGTATTCAGTTTTATTACTGTATTAGGCTTAAATTTTGCGTGTTTTATTTTATTTTGCTTGATAATTCACTTCGTTCTGTCTGTTACTACTTGAAACCACTTAAATCCTACTTTCTGTATTTAATAAAATCACTTTTTACTTATTAATTAACCCACAGTATGTCTTAATACCTGCGGGAGGAGGGGGCAAACAGCTGTGCATATCTCTCTATCAGTTTTATAGAGGGTGAACAATTTATGAGTTTACCCGGTATAAGCTTTATACAAGGTAAAACGGATTTATTTGGGGTTTGGACCCCATTGGGAGTTGGGCATCTAAGTGTTAAAGACAGAAACACTTCTTATGTTCAGTTAAGTCAGCAGTTTTGGTGCACGTGGTTCATACCCTGGGTCTGTGTTGGAGCAGACTGGCGTGTTTGGCTCAACAAGACAGAGTACTGGAGTCCCAAGCTGGCAGGGAAAGCAGGGGCAAAAGTAGTCTTGGTATGTCGGTTGGCAGCCCCAAGGGGGTTTCTGTGATCCAACCCGTCACAAACACATCACAAATAATACTCACTGTAGGCTGCCTGCCAGTGAATACTTTTGCTACAGAAAGGCATCAACTTCTTTGTGGCTGGTCAACGGACTGAATGAAGGCATGGGTCTGCAAACCTGAGGTCTGCAATGTGCATTCATTTTGCATGTGTTACATGCTTTTCATTTTCATTTGGTAATTACCAGGTGAAAATTATGTTTAATTCATGTATGGAAGGATCTTGGATCTTCCTTGAGGAAAGGTGCTAATGGGTTTCCCACATATCATGTATTAATTCATTATAGTTATACTACTGCTTATTAGGGGAGAATATTCCATGTAACACTGGTAGTGCTGGTTATCCAGGTTTAATTACATCCAGGTGTGCCAGGATCTGCCTCTGTGTGGAAACAGAGCTGTGTTGAGAGCTGCTCAGAACAGATATAGCTGCTAATCAGTTTAGGTGTGTGGAAAGGTCTAAGATACTTGCAAATTTTGTTTACTTAAGTCAAGGTCTAGTTAAGGAAATTCAAGTCAATGTTTGGGGATTCTTCAAAACACAGCAAGAGAAACATCTTTTAAGTCACCTCTGTCACACACACTCCCTCTCACTCACTTACTTTCTTTGTCTAACACACACACACACACACACACACACACACACACACACTAGCCTCCTCAGTATATGAAGCCTGGGTTCCTTCCTTCCAAATGCTTTTATCCCTTCTGCCATCTTTAGATAACTGACTATTTTCATTCCATTGGACAAGAGAGAGAGAGAGAAATGGAAAGGTTGGACACCAGAGGTACTAAGGAAGAATTTAAAACTCTGTTCATTGTTTTTTATTATTAACATTTAATTCATTCAGATGTTTTTAAGTAGGGCTGTCAATTAATCACAGTTAATTCAAGCGATTACCTCAAAACAAACTAACTTCATTACAAAAATGAATCACAATTAATTGAAGTTTTAATCACACTATTAATAATACAATACCAATTTAAATTTATTAGAAACATTTTTGGATGTTTTTCTACATTTTCAAATATATTGATTTAAATTACAACACAGAATACAAAGTGTATAGTGCTCACTTTATATTATTTTTATTACAAATTTTTGCACCGTAAAGAAGATAAACAAAAGGAATACTATTTTTTATATTCACCTCAGAGAAGGTGAATACAAATTGAGGTTTTTCTTTGTTACATAACTGCATTCAAAAACAAAACACTGTAAAATGTTAGAATTTGCAAGTCCATTCAGTCTTACTTCTTGTTTAGCCAATCACTAAGACAAACAAGTTTGTTTACATTTATGGAAGATAATGCTGCCCACTTCCTAATTATAATGTCACCTGAAAGTGAGAACAGGCATTTGCACGGGACTTTTGTAGCCGGCATTGCGAGGTATTTACATGCCAGATATGCTAAACATTCGTATGCCCCTTCATGCTTCAGCCACCATTCCAGAAGACATGCTTCCACTCTGATGATGAAACATTTATGGCGGGGTGGAAGGTTGAGGCAAATTGCCTGGCCGCTGATTACGCACAGCCAGACACCAGGGCGATTAGAAGAGCACATCAGGAAGCGCTGCGCATCAGAGAAGCTTTGAAAACCAGTTTCATGACTGGACAGGGTACCGTGTGACAGTTCTATTTGTTTCTCCTTGATGAAAACCCGCCCCCTTGGTTGACTCTAATAATTATAATTCCCTGTAAGCCATCCGCCCTCCCCTCTTTGATCACAGCTTGTAAATAAAGTCACTACCATTTTAAAAACATGTATTCTTTATTAATTGATTATAAAAATAGGGAGATAACTCACAAGGTAGCTCGGGTGGGGTGTGGGAGAAGGGGAGGAGGGAAGGAAAAGGCCACTTCAATACTTGTTGAATGACAGCCTTCTGTCCACTGGGGTGGGGTGGTTGGGTGCCTGGAGCCTAAACCCCCCCCCCCGCGTTTTTGGGCGTCTGGGTGAGGAGGCGGCTATGGAACATCGGGAGGAGGGAGGTCGGTTACACGGGGCTGCAGTGGCAGTCTCTCCAGCTGACATTCCTGAACCTCCACCAGACTCCGGATCAGGTCCGCTTGTTCCCGCAGTAGCCCCAGCATTGCTTCGTGCATCCTCTGATCTTCCTGCCACCACCTCTCCTCATCTTCACTGGCCGCTTTCCTGTCCTGTGCTATTATGTCCCTCCACACTTTCTGCTGAGCTCTTTCAGTGCGGGACACCTGCATGAGCTCAGAGAACATTTCATCGCACGTGCGTTTTTTTCGCTGCCTTATCTGAGATAGCCTTTGGGATGGAAGAGGGAGGCTTGAAACTTTTGCATCTGCGGGAGGGAAAAAAGGGAGAGAAGTATTTTAAAAGATACATTTTACAGAACAATGGGTATACGCTTTCACGGTGAACAACACTATTCACATTACATAGCACATGTGATTTCAGTACAAGGTCATTTTTTGCATCTTCTATTGATTGCCTACAGCTTTGGTGTTAGACATCAAACACGCCGGGCAACAGAATTCAGCTTGCAGGCGTCCATGGTAAGCCATAGTCTTTCGGCTTCTGGAACTTTCATAACAGCAGAGCCTTCCTTTCCCATACCAAGCAAAGCCCGTTGAGTTGTCCATTTAGGGCTGCGGTTTTGTGTTAACGTGCAGCTGCAGAAACCAAACTAACCCCTCCCCCCATTATTTTCTCTGGGATGACCGCTTTAACCCTCCCCCTACCTCACCGTGTCCCCCCATCTCCCGGAGGGATGGAGATTTTGGTGCAGCGTAGGCTGGTGGTAGTGGGTGAGTGAATCTTCCCCAAACTTCAGCCGAGGTTAACTCCAACTTCCAGCAGGTTCTGAAAAGAGGCCAAGGAGGGGTTTGTTGACAGCCCACGGGGATTAGGAGGCTTGTTTTATTTTCCTTCCTATTACTTCCTATTTTATCTGGAGCACTTTGCCCATCCCAATCTGTGACACCCACAGTCTCCAGCCTCTCCCAAAGCCAGGTATGGTCGCAGTGTGACAAGCAGGTGCCAGGTAATGGCAGATGCATTGGGTTCCACTCAGCAGCTGGAGGGGAAAGCATGGTGTGTTGAAAATGCTATTACAATTGTAAGGGGTTACTTTAAATGTTCAGACTTTTGTCCTGGC
Source organism: Terrapene triunguis (assembly GCF_002925995.2). NCBI lineage: Eukaryota > Metazoa > Chordata > Testudines > Emydidae > Terrapene > Terrapene triunguis. Next base: position 172,176 of record NW_020698850.1, read on the forward strand.
CCTGCTTGCAGACTAGGGGACTCTGTAGGGATCTGTGAGATTTGGATTTAGCAGTTAGTCAGCAGCCAGTCACCTTAGAGCAAGGTGGTGTGAATTGTGCCTCTTTGTTTTAGGGAGCACACAGCTTTTCTCCTTCTGTTTTGCATTTTTGTGTGTTCTTGCTCTGAATTCTAAGAAACAAAGCAATGTTATGTTGCCACCTTCCTTCAATTCATTTCAATTCAACTGTATTCAATTTCATTACATGTCTTTTATGAATACAAAAATAAATAGATGGACAATATAAAATAACAGAAACATCCATATAATTTGTTAAAATATCAATCAGAACTTAATAAAAACTCTGCTTTTGCAGAATGATAAAGGGCAAAATTGGCCACCAATTTGCTTACTATCAGGGATTGTGGGGCTGGGGGGGAACCCTAAAGACCTTGTCATTTGAGATGGTGATAAAAAAGTCTTTTTTGTACAAACAGGTCAAATCCAGCTCGCTCTCAAAAGCTGGAAAATTCTACAGTCTAAAAGATAATGAGTAAGATTGTCCAACGTGCCTGATCAACATGGGCTAAAACAATGGAGTGAAGGAACTCTTCCATATCTACTTTTAAGGGCTGAAGTTTCCATGGTTTGGAATCCTAAGTGATGACATGAGTAAGTCTGGAATTTGACCCCTAATCCAAACACTGACCTCACAGAATACCTACACAGCAACTAGACACCCGCGGCTAGTCCATGCCAGCCACCTCCAGCTCGCAGGGTTCAGGCTCCAGGGCTGTTTCATTGCTTTGTAGATGTCTGGGCTTGGGCTACAGCCTGGGCTCTAAGACTCTGCAAAGTTGGAGTGTCCCAGAGCTTGGGCTGCAGCTCAAGCCCGGAAGTATACTCAGCAAAGAAACACAAATGAGAGCCCAAGCCCTCCAAGTCTGACTCAGCGGGCATGGGCCAGGGTGACGTGCTGGTTCTTTGAGTCCCCACTGAGCAGGGAAGTATCCAGTGCCCCCTGTCCTTTCTCTGTTGAGAAAGTGGCAGGTGAGGAGATAAGTATCTGCCATCCACAGAGTGCCAGTTGCCTACCGATCCTGGCGCTCTGTGCATTGGGGATCCCAGAGACTGCAGATGGCGTCATCCAGGGGATAGGAAGGCAAAGGAAGCCATCGGGGCCTCTCCTAGAGGATTAAGGTAAGAAGGGGACAAAGCCTGAGAGTTTCATGTCCAGGGATGGATGGAAAGGGGGCAGAGGCATATAAGGATTTTTTGGGCTCAGAGGGACGTCGGGGCTAGAGGAAGGTGGGGTAGGATGGGGGGGGCAGACAGATGGGTGGGCAGAAGCACGTGAAAAGGATCGGGGGTTTGGGTCCCCTGGCAGCAGTCACCTTGGTGATTGAGGCATCATTTTCTAACATGGACCTCACTGGCAATGAGCAGGCCCCTCCTGTGTGGTGGAGCAAGGAGCTGCTGCCTGGGGGAGCTGGACGTTCGGGTGGTTTGGGGATGTTCGGGTGTTAGGGGTTTGGGGGGAACCAGGCTGAGCTGAGCCCTTGGCTGAGGGATATAGTGGGCAGATGGAGTGTTGAAGGAGGTGGCTTTTCTGACCAGGGAAAATGGAACCAATCATTAGAACTGGGAGACCAGATACTGGAGAGAGCTGATGTCATAGGGGTTAGGGCTGTGCCAGTGTCTTGCCCCAAAAAACAAGAAAAAGAAATAAGTGGTGGGGGGGGGTTGTTCTGGTTTCTTTACTGGGAGAAATGGACTATCAATGAACACATGGCAACCCCATCCTTCTCTGGGCTTTGCTATAAATAATAGATCCTAGGGGAGGGGAGAGAAGGTATAGATGCCCAGAATGAGGTGTGTCGGCAGAATGAGTAGATAGCAGAGTGTGGGATGTATGGAGGTACGTGATGCATTAAGTTGTATCTTGGGCAATATGTTGTAATGAGCGAGTGGGTGGAGCGAAAGGTTGAAGTGAGAGTGTGTTGGGGATGAATACTAATGGAGATGTACGGTATGAATGCACCCAGTGGGTGTGAGCAGGAGAAAGATGCAGTGTCCACAAGTTCATATATATCTTTATGATATCAGAGACTACTAGCTTGTTGTTTCCTGAAGTTGTCAGGTATGCAGCTGGGAGTTGGTAGGTACGCATTTCGGAGGTGATATAATCTGTCAGGATTGAGCCTCTTCAGACCAATATTTATTATCTCTGAAACTGTCAGGGAAAATTACTTTTTCACTCTTTTTATAGTTTCCAAACAGTAAAAATACTGAGAATTTCCCTCACTTTTCCTACCCTTTCTACTCCCTTCCTAGGGTGGAGAAAAGAAATTAGTGAAAAAAATGGAAAGAAAGGCAGGGAAAAAATCTGAAAAGTGAGAACGGAAAACCAATTTTTTTCAGTTTCCAAAACCAAAATGAAATTTCAACACATTGAAAGGTTGTTTTGAAACACAACTGCTTCACTGAGACATTTCTCAAAAAATTAAAGAATTTCTAACTGACAATTTTCCAAGGAAAACAATCAGTTTTCTGACCAGCTTCACTTAGGGATATTTGTATCTATGTAGCTACAATGATGTCACAATGATTCAAATCCTGAGTGTTACATAAGCTGCACCAGTTGAATGACATCTGTATAGCAATGTTGGTCAAACAAACAAACAAACAAACAAATATGGACATGCTGTTAGTCTTGTCTTCTTGAAACACTTCTCTCTGAAGGCAGACAGTGTTTATCCATGCTGCAGCTGGGAGCAGGCCTCCCAGCCTCGTAGACAGACTTGCGCTTGCTGGGCTCAAGCGGCGGTGCTAAAAATATCACTGTAGACATTGCTGCTTGTGCAGAAACTTAGGCTCTCAAGCCTTTCTGACATGCAGGGTCTGAGCTCGGGTGACTAGCCCACGTCTCCGCCGGAGACACAATGCCCACACTGCTATGTGTAGCTGTCTACCTCAAGACAAGCTAGCGCAAGTCTGTCTAGACTAAGTGGGATGATCACTCCCAGCTGCAGTGTAGACATGCCCCAGCCACTGCAAGCGCTGCTAGTGCAATAGAACTTGGGTGAAGGATTTATAATAAGCCTAATACTTAGTTCTGCCATGAGTGCCGGGGAATGGACTAGATGACCTCTCAAGGTCCCTTCCAGTCCTACGATTCTATGATTTCAGCTTCCTTCACTTCTGATTTTTAATACATTGGACGAAGGTGTTGGATGATATAACATGGGCTATTTGTGGTGTTCTCAACACTCGGAGTGTTAATGAGGCCATGGGACACATTTGGCCTAGATGAACATTTAAAGTAGTGTTGGTTTCAGAGTAGCAGCCGTGTTAGTCTGTATCCGCAAAAAGAACAGGAGTACTTGTGGCACCTTAGAGACTAACAAATTTAAATTTGTTAGTCTCTAAGGTGCCACTAGTACTCGTGTTCTTTTATTTAAAGTAGTAAACACCCCTATACAAAAGCTGAAATTCTACTAATAATTAGGGAACTCTAATGAAAGAAACAGGTATGCCATTTTCACATCAGCAATTTTATACTCTAAAATGAAAGGACAGTAAACTACTAGCAACAAGGAAACATAACAATCAGATTTAAATTTTTTAAATATTTTATAAAAAACAATGATTTTTATCTACTCCTTTCTTTTTAGTTTGTTTGTTTGTTTTCCGTGATTCTCCATTTTCCTTTTTTTAAAACCGTTTGCAAACATTGAAAAGTAATGGAATGAAATAATGGGTGGAGGGGAGCAATGTAAAACTGAAACTTTCTGGTAAAAATGCAAAAAAAAATTGAAAACAAAAAATCACTTATTTTCAAAAACTTCTAAACATGTTTTACATTTTCAAAAATTTGTAAATATTTGTCTTGGTTTTTTTTTTCAACCCAGCCCGAATAGTAAGCAAGAGTCATTTTATACTGCGACATGGTTTGTAACTCAGGTTGATCAAAACTGTCTTGGAAGCCCTTGCCTTCACTAGGAAAAGAGGGATGTTTCTAAAATATTAACTAACACATGTTAAACTCCATGTGTAGAGAAGGTAATTGTGGTTGAAGCATGCTGGTTGTGGTAACGCCAGGTTCCCTCCTAAAATGTATGCCTTATTTCCCGGTGTCCACAGGGGCGTGAAGAGCGTTTTCCTAAGGAAGGGGCCCATGCTGTGAGAGGAACGTGTGTGTGTGTATGGGGTTCCCTCTCTTCACATTGCCAAGCAAGGCAGCACATGCATGCCTTCGCCATGCCACCACTATCTCCTTCCGGAATGATCCTGGAAGTGGAAGAGGCTGAGGAGGCAGCATGAGGAGATGGCAGCCTGGGGTTTTAGAAAGGGGGGTCTCAGATGATGGTGTCCCAAGAGGAGCTGCTACCCCTGCTCTGGCTGGTCGCTGACAGCGTCAATCACTACTTCTTCCCCATATCCAAGGGCTGGCCCTGGGTGAGAAACACTCTCTCCTATCCCCTCACCTCCCAGCAGTGAGACCAGGACTGGAAGGGACCACTCCCCCTTCCCTCCTTTTCCTTGCCATCAGGAAGATCCTTTGGTCCCTGCTCCCCTTCCCAGAATCTTGGTCCATCATCTCCTCACATAGCCTCCTGCACCTTTTTTGTGCTTTCGGACCCAGTCTCTCTGGTGTGAGGGGAGGAGGGAGAGATACTAGTGTGGGTCCCAGTGGTCTCTCTCACATGGGGCCAAGCCTTGGAGACATGGACAAATCTACAACTGAAACTGTCATTGACTGGCTGGAGCATGGGCAGTGGCTCTTCCTGTGGCTCTGGGCCCTGGGACCCTCTGGCTTCCTGCTTCCCAGAACTTCAAGTTGCCATCTCCTAATGCTGCTTCCCCCACCTCTTCCACTTCTGGGCTCACTCGGGGGGGATAGACAGAGGCTTGGCAAGGAGATTCATGTGAATTTATAGCCAAAACAATGGGGGACTTGGGTGCTCTGCCCCCGCCCCCTCATTGTGCCACTGAATGTAAGGAATAGGAGGAACCCCCAAAAATGTATTGTGAATGTGTCTCCATAGAGAAGAAGCATATAATAGAATCAGAATAATAAAAGATTAGGGTTGGAAGAGACCTCAGGAGGCCATCTAGTCCAACCCCCTGCTCAGAGCAGGACCAACCCCAAATAATCACCCATACTCTCTCCCACATTCACTTGCTTGACATGTATGCTGTCATTCTCCTCCCTGCGTATACATTAACCCTTCTGCCAGGGTGTGTCAGTAGTAACAAGAGTCGGGTTCAATATCTAGGGGTTCCTCCTAATGTTACAAACAGGACTGGTGCAAGCCCCCACTCAGATATTTGGGAAAACTAAGCACCACCCCTATGTGCCTCTAAGGCAACATCTAGACTACATACCACTGGCAGCAGCATCCAGGGTGCATGTAGCCACACCCCACCGTGAAAAGCAAGCTGCGTCCATGTAGCGAGGCAGTGTTGGCCCCCGCCCCCCCAGAGACAGACGAGCTCCTCCGGACACCAGAGTGGGCAGAACCAGGGAGCTCTGAGCCTGCCCCCCAGAGGATGAGACGTGGCACAGGAAGTATAAATGCCCGAGTCCAGAGCTCACTGGGAGAGCAGCCGTCGGGGAGACCAGATGCCTCGGACTGCCTCCCAGTTGGGAAGCCCCAGTGAGCTGCGGTGGACCCAAGGGCTGGTCGGGCCTTCCCCAGGCCAGCTACCCGGAGGAGTCGCCGAACCTATCCCAGGCCAGCTACCCCGAGGAGTGGCCGGGCTGGGACGCAGTGGAGTGGGAGGACCTGCGTCCCCCTGCCACCCAACTCGCAGGTGGTAGTCTCTCCATCTCCCAGGCCTGAGCACCTGACTCACCACTGCCCCGCCCTGACCCAGGGCCTGGGCTCACTGTCTGTATACTGGGCCAATGCTCAACCCACTGTTATTGCTCAGCACCTCCCTGAGGGCCTGACTCACCATTGCCCCGCCCGGACCCAGGGCCCGGGCTCACTGTTTATATACTGTTGTTGTTCAGACTCTGCCTGAGTGCCTGAGTGCCTGACTCACCATTGCCCTGCCTGACCTAGGGCCTGGGCTGACGACTAATTATGTTTATTTCTGCCCTCACAAAGGCCGTGGAGGAAGACTCCTGCGGCCAGACTAATTCCCTGCTAGACCTCTTCCCAAACTCCAAAATTCCCCGCCGCCCCAGAGAGACGAGCCCCGGCTAACCTCATTACAGTCCACAAAGTAGTGTACAGCTACCGGTGTCAGTGAAAGGCTCTGACAGAGGGGAGGCTGTGGGGAAAGAGTTGGTTAACCCCTGCCAGAGCCTTTCCCTGCTGCGTCCCCAGAGTCTTTTCCAGTGGTGGGGAAATGTCCCATCTATTGTTGGTTCCAATATTTTCAGAAAAGCCAGGTCATCTCCCAGGGTAGCAGGAACCCCCATTGAGTCTACATTTTGAAACATTGTTCTGAAATCCTGCATAAAGAAAAAGAACCTTATTTTTTCTTTGTAGAGCAGGGTAGATACTAATCGTGATTCCAGTATGATGGGCATTTCCCATTCACTGATTTTCCATTCACTGAGACATTTCCAACTCAGCTCAATTATCTTCCAGTGCACTACTTTAACACAGCTTTAATACGATGGAATAGGATGTCGTTTTCTGCATATTCAATGGCTGGCTCTAAGAAGGGAACGAACTGAGGTAATTAAACAGAGGTGCTTGCTCCCTTGTTTCAGAGTTCAAATACCACAGCTCTGTGCATTGGTGTCCTTCACCCCCACCCTCTCACATTTAAGCGATGGAAAGCTGGTAATTCCCGGTCTCACCAACAGCCTTTACATGATGCTGTGTTTTTTTTTTTTTACTATTTATAGGTCCTAAAAGTGATGTAACAGGCAGCCTCATAAACGCTGATTGGCTGAGTAGAGGTGAAGCAGGTCTGCGCTGGATGGATGACTGCAAATTTCAAAATTAGAGAGGGTTAAATAAATCTCTTCCAGTTTGAACTTCAGACCTTTTGTGGGGCTCGGTGCAGATGTCCTTATGAAGACTCAATGCCCAGGAACAGTTTCTTCATCACCAAAAACAAAACAAAACAAAAAAGCCAGCTTCAGGTTATACCAAAAAGCCAGGTTCTTTGAAAATGCAGCCCAAACGTCCACAGCCTCGTCCTCTGGGATACGTAAAGTAGAATATCTTTAGCTGTAGGTAGTTTGTGTTTCATCAGAATTATCTACTACCCTCAGATCTGATCCCAAGATCTAAACTGATAGATTGCTGTTTCTGCACATACTGTCTCACCCCCAGTTAATGTCATTTCAAGGAACAAACCCAAACACATAGAGGTGGTACATTCTTTCAAAGAAATAGTGTTGCTTAGACACTGAAACAAGGGTATGCCGTGTAGAGAACTGAGTTATATTCACTGCTTGTGTTAAGCTGTCATTGGAGCATGTAGCCTGGCTTTATAATATGGGGTATGAAAGACACAGAATAATTACCACTATTCTGGAGAAGAAGTTAGATTTTATTTCATGATCTCCTGGTTCCCATCTTTCTGAAGAAAAAATATTTTTTGAAGGAGCAATGCAAGAGACAGAGGATTCATTTTGTCTGTGTCCCATCCAGATGTTCAGATCTGTGCACCATGCGGAACCAAAAGCATGCACACTGCAGACACAATGTTGGCAATTAGTAGCAATCCTCTAGCAAGCTCTACTGAGGAAAACCCCAAGGGGAAATGGGGATTATTTTGACAGGTCAAATCAAGTCATCTCCAAATGGATTTTCATGGGTGGTGCAAAGGCACCTCCCTGATCTCATGATTATTCCCCTGCAAAAAATTATAATTCTGCTACATGCTATGGAGGCATTTCAGAGTTCTTTAAAAAATGAGAATAAACTATTATAACATAATATATTAACTGGCAACTTAATAGAGGGTGACAAATATTGCTCTATATTACACTTCCATTGTATGGACATCTTACCTGGTGCAATTTGGAGCACGGAGACAAAAACAGCAAAGAGAAGATTAAATACCTTCATGGCTGAAGTTCAGCTGGGAGCTCAGCAGCACTTGAGAGAAGAGGCACTAAGATAGAGAGGCAGCAGAGAGACCCTGTGTTATAGAGGTGAGGTAGCCCCACTAAAGTTAAGGTTGCATCATGATTTCTGTTTAAAGGTCAGCCTTTCTATGTCCTCTGAAATCAACATGCTTAGTCAGATCCTTCTGAAATTTGGTGTGTCTTGTGATGGTGCAGTTTTATTTGGGGGGAATGTCATCCATGTTGCTGGGGGGGAAATGAGATACGTGAAAGCCTGCTGAGAGGGGAGGGCCATTCGGAGGTGGAGGGGTGGGAGTAATAGGGGGAAAGGGTTTGGGACAGCAGGGAGGGGAGGGAAATTATGCGGCAGGAGATAAATGGGGATGGGTGATAGGGGAGGGGAGAGAGTTTGGGGCCTCAAGTGAGGGAGGCTTGGGGGAGTGGAGGAGTAGGACACAGGAAAGCAGGATGTGGGGGTGAGTGAAAGGGAGACTGGGGGAGAACAGAGTCAGCTGCACCTGTCAGCCCCACATTCTCCCCTCCTGTGTGTGTGTCCAGATCTGGGGGGCTCTTGCCCCCCTCCCAGCCCCTTGGTGTGACAATGATCAGTCTTAAAAAAAAAGAAGGAAAAGTGCAGACTCAAAATGTGAGACCTACAGTCAAACTATTCAGAGAGGAGAGAGTGAGAAGTGACTGAGCTACAGCTGCAGGCAGGGAAATGTGAAGAACATGTTTATGGCTTCTGTAATGGAGTTGGCAGGGTCGGCTCTAGGTTTTTTGCCGTCCCAAGCAAATAATAATAATAATAAAAAAAATGGCCGTAGTGCCGCCGCCGAAGGAAAAAAAAAAAAAAGACGGAGTGCTGTCCCAAGCGCTCTAATGCCACCTCTTGAAAAGTGCCGCCCCAAGCACATGCTTGGAGCGCTGGTGCCTAGAGCTGGCCCTTGGAGATGGACATCTCTGTGCTCACTGGGGGCCTGAGTAGGATCCATGAGGTGGAGCAGCTGTACCCTGAGAATGGATAGATTTTCACTTAGGGAAGGAGACCTGCTAGTTTTTAAGGGCTAGGCTCTGACCCACTTACATCACGTCGTGCTGTACTTCACCTACAGCCCTAATGATTTCAGTGTCACCGTTCACAGAGCAAGAGCTACTCCCTGTGAGGGAGGGTGGTGGAATCTGGCCGTGTGTCAAGTCTTTGTGCACTGAGTGGTTCTTGCGCTGCCGTTGGAGCTCAGGGATCAATCCAGGCAAATCCTAACCTGTCCCGGGCAGAGACAGGTTGGTATTAGCATTAGCTTTGGTTAGCTGCCAAATTCAAATCATCCATGTCCCAGTTTATTATTGCGTGAGCCTGCAAGGACACTGCTGGTGCAATGAGCCACTGACTGGTTTGTTAGGAACAGCACTGTAATTATCAAATAAAAATAAAAATTAAAAGCAGATAAATAACACATCACAAAGAAATACTCACCGCAGACTGCCTTTACTATAGAAAGGCACCAAATTCTTTGTGGATAGTCACAGGGCTGGATGAAAGAAGGGGTTTACAAACCTCAGAAGGTCTGCAGTATGTATTCAGTTCTGATGTGTTACATGATTGTCATTTTCATTTGATAATTACCGGGTCAAAATTATGGTTAATTCTCGTATGGAAGGAGTGTAGATCTTCCTTGAGGGAAGGTGCTAATGGGTGTCAAGCATTCCCATTATTAATTTATTATGATTATATTGTTCCTTATTAGGTGAGAATGTCCATGAATCACTGGTGGTGCTGGTTGTCTGCCAGTTTAATTTAATCTTGCGGTGTCCGGATCTGCCTCTCTATGGAAATGGAGCTGTGTTGAGAGCTGCTCAGAACAGAGGTAGCTGCTAACCTAATTAGGTATGTGTGGAGGAGTCTAAACCACTTGTAAATTTTCTTTACTTAGGTCACAGTCTAGTATTTTGTTTAGGAAATCCAATTAGGTGTCTGGGGATTCTTCAAAAAATAGCAAGAGAAACCTCCAAAAGTGAGGCCATTTAAGATACTTCTTCTTTCTCTCACATTCTTTGTCTCACACACTCTCACACACACATATATATATATACACATACACACACACCTCCTCCCTACACGAGGCCTGAGTTCCTTCCTTCCAATACTTTGCATTGTGATAGGGTCTACTGGGAGTTTATCCCTTCAGACATCTTCAGGCAAATGTCCATTCTAATGCCATTGGATGAGAGAGAGAGAGAGAGAGAGAGAGAGAGCGCGAGCACTCACAATGGTATGGTTAGGACACTACAGTTACTAAGGAAGAATTTAAAAGTTTTGTTTATTGTTTTTATTATTAACAAGTATTTTATTCAAATTATTTTATTCAGTTAGGAGATAAAAATTCCTTGTTAAAGATTCAACAATCCCTCACCGCTTCAGTTCATGGTTGAGAAACCTCACAGACATTTCTCTGGGGCCTGCAAAGAGCCTTTCTGCAAAAGAGAGAAGATGACGTGATGTTCCTGATATTTTTACGGTATAGAATAGGCAGGGGGGAAAACAAACAAACAAACAAACAAAAAAACATATTTAAAAAATTCACTTCTGGTTCTTTCCTAATTGTAAAGAGGCAGAGAAGAGCACAGGCCCAATGCTATGTTCTCCTTTACAATTAACCTGCACTAACCTGCACTTAACCATTAACCTGCAATTAACCTGCACTAACCTGGGTTTTATATCTAGAGTGCATTAGAAAATGCCTGACCTGGTGCATAACAAAAAATGGTCATGTCCTGCTGGTAAAGGATGAGGGTGCCTGTTCCTCAGAAAAGAATGGAGTCTTCAGTCTGTGAGGGGAGCTGGCCAGACCTCTAAGCCTAGGTCTACACTACTGATTTGATTACTACTAGGGATTGAGAAAAAAAACAACTAAAAATATTATTTTTCGGTGATAAAAATACTTTTTTTATACAGGTTTCAGAGTAGCAGCCGTGTTAGTCTCTATCTGCAAAAAGAACAGGAGTACTTGTTAGTATCTAAATTTGTTAGTCTCTAAGGTGCCACAAGTACTCCTGTTCTTTTTTTATACAAAAGAGATCAAATCCCCTAAATACATGTACAATATTGATAACTATTGTAAAAAAAAAAAAAATTACACAAATGCACGCACCCTCCTGCCAGTGCTTCCCAGGTACATCTGTCTTTTGAAATTCTTCTCTGCAAAAGGGCCCTCTTATAAATTTAATGGGAGGCTTTCCATTCTCTTCAATGGGCTTTCGATCAGGCAGTAATGGTGTAAATATTCAAACTGTAACTTCAAGGCAGGGACATATGAACTGTGTCTCCCGGAAGTTCTCCAGGAATTTTTATGGTGCTGTACAAATCATAATTACTATCATTAACAGATTGCAGCACACACTCTAGAAATGTGACCTGATTTCAAACAAGTTTTCAGCAGAGCAGCATTTCACAATCCCCAGCCGTTGATAAACAGAGACTCTCAAGCTCCGGTGTATCTTGAATTCTCTTCTCTGCAGTGGCATCGAGTTCCCAGCAAAACTTTAGTCATGAAGATTCTTTACCTGCTCTTTGCTGTCTTCTTCCTGGTGCTGCAAAGCTCTCCAGGTAAGATCTTAATGAAATGAAGGGAGAATATAGAAGGACATTTGGGAGTCTGTACTAAGGTTTCCTAAAACTTTGTATTGTAGCCTATAGGACTAACCTGCTTGCGTGTGTGTGTGTGTGTGTGTGTATATATATCTTTTCTTATAGTTTAAGTATTTGGTTTATTGTAATAGGTTTATAGATTCATATTAAAGTAAGTTTGACTGTAATGCAAGACACCTACAGACCATATCCTGTATGTTAAGCTAAGGCAAAGTTAGCGTATCTATATTAAAACTGTGACAGGTTGGATCACAAAACCCCCCTTGGGAGCTGCCAATTGATGTGCCAAGACTACGTCTGCTCCTGTTTTCCCTGCCAGCTCAGGACTCCAGCACCCTGTCTTGCTGAGCCAGACACTCCCGTCTGCTCCAACAAAGACCCAGCGTCTGAATTACTTGTCCCAAAACTGCAGGTTTATCTGAAAGCAACTAACAGAAGTGTGCTTGTCTTTAACACCCAGATGCCCAACTCCCAATGGGGTCTAAACCCAAATAAATCTGTTTTACCCTGTATAAAGCTTATGCAGGGTAAACTCATAAATTGTTCGCCCTCTATAACACTGATAGAGAGATATGCACAGTTGTTTGCTCCCCCAGGTATTAATACATACTCTGAGTTAATTAATAAGTAAAAAGTGATTTTATTAAATACAGAAAGTAGGATTTAAATGGTTCCAAGTAGTAACAGACAGAACAAAGTAAGTCACCAAGCAAAATAAAATAAAATGCGCAAATCTATGTCTAATCCAACTCAATACAGATAATCTCACCAGTTCCAGAATGCTCCCTTTTACAGACTAATATCCTTTTAGCCTGGGTCCAGCAATCACTCACACCCCTTGCAGTCTCTGTCCTTTGTTCCAGTTTCTTTCAGTATCCTGAGGGGGCGGGTGGTGGAGATGCTCTCTCTTTAGCCAGCTGAAGACAAAATGGAGGGGTCTCCCAGGGGTTTAAATAGACTTTCTCTTGTGGGTGGAGACCCCCTCCTCACCCCTATGCAAAGTCCAGCTCCAAGATGGAGTTTAGGAGTCACCTGGGCAAGTCACATGTTCATGCATGACTCACAGTTTTAACAAGTAGCATCCATTGTTTACATGCTACCTTGAACATCCTCAAGTAAACTTCTTATGTGGATTCGAGCATTCCAAGATCCATTGTCTTTTAAGTGTTTCTTGATTAGGTACTTAATTTCAACATTCCTTTCTCCAGGAACTGACCAAATGCTCTACTAAGGTTATTTAGAAATCAAGCCAGTACACAGCCAACCTTCATAACATTCATAACTTTGAATACAAAAATGATACATGCATACAAATAGGATTAATACATTCAGTAGATCATAACTTTTCAGGTATGTTACATGGCATATGTAACATAAAACACATTCTAAGCATATTTCCATAAATCCTTATGGGAGATACCGTCACAAAGACCTTTTACTCAGAAAGCAAAATTGACCTATATCTTGTTACCTAAATAGGTGAGTACCCATGTGTAAGCAGGCACGGACTCACCCCTGCGGCGCCTCCTGCTGGTCGTCCAGGGAATTAGCTCACCAGCCTCCTGAGCACCCTCTACAGGCCAGGTGTCCCGCCTGTCTTTGGCCCCCGTGTCCCTCCTGGACCCCGGTGCCCTTGGCTTAGGTGCTGCCCCCCTGGCAGTACCCCACTCTCTCTCTGGGTCTCCCCACCCAGGGGAACCCCCACCTCCTATCCCAATGTCGCCTCAGTTATGGCTACTGCCAGTCACCATCTAGCCCCCGCGCCCTGGGGCAGACTGCAGTCTATCAGCCAATCATCACCGGCAACAAGGGGTTTGGACTGGCTGCCTTTACCCACCCTCAGGTTGCCCCTCTGCAACCCAAGTACCTATATGGACCTGGGACCAGGCCCTGCAGCCTGGGGAGTTGCTGGCCTAGGCCTTCCCAGCCCCCCAAGGCCTTTCCCCAGCCCTGCCTTACTCTAGGTCCCTGGTGAGCTCCCTGCAGCCAGGCATGTCTCTCTCTCCTGTCAGAGGGAGACTCCTCAGCTCTGGCTACTCTGGCCTTCTTATAAGGCTGAGTGGCTCAGTTTGGGGCGTGGCCCCAGCTGCAGCCACTTCCCCAATCAGCCGGGGTTTGCCCCTTTCCACAGCCCCAGCCCTCTGCAGGGCTTTTCCAACCCCTTAAGGGCTGGAGCGGGTGATCACCCCGCTACACCATGCCTATGTCTATGACCTATTATTTAGACCAATAGACAATGAAGAACGGCATAGGGTTTTTTTCAAAGTTGTACCCGCAGACTTAACAAGTACACCACAAGTGCGTAAATACCTGTCATCAATACGCACATACATATTAGCCTATGGGGTAAGTGTACCCTAACATTTCTTTGGTGAGGAATGAAATTTGGGCATAAGAAGAAGGATTTCCGGTATTTGCCCTATAAAAGAGATGACCCACCTCAATAGAGTACTCCATTTTCTCACTCCAACTCCATTTCTCACTTTGCTCCATCTCCATTCTCGCTTTACTCAATTCTCACTTACTTCCTCCACTCTCTCTATCTATTCTATCTATCTACGATGACTACTACTATTAGTAGGCTATACTTGTTCTTCTTAAACTTTAAGTTTCAAAGGAACTAGGCCAAGCTTGGTTTCCCTAAGTTTTATTCTTTGTTTATTAGGTTTTGATTTAAGTTTAAGTTAGTCAAGTAAACCCTAGTCAGCTTTGATAGCTCTTAGCATTTTCTAAGCACTGCATCCCTCACTCAGGAATTGAGAAACCTGAACTGCAAGGCTGGTCCTGTGTCTCTTACCACCAGGTTATCAAGGAAGGGTGTGAGTATGTTAACCAAAGCTTTGTTGCATATAATACTATATTAGCATATGTATCTTTTCAATAGCAGTAATGCAATTGTAACTTTGTAACCCTGAGTATTTTACCATTTACTTACTATTATTGATTTTAATAAAAAGTCTTTACGACTATATCTGTCTCAGAATGAGCTTCCTGTCAAAGCCTCGAGGGTCCTTTTGTAAATTCTGTGGAGCCTGATTCGGGACAAGAACTTTTATCTTCTGATCAAACAGATTGGCGAGCCTAAAACCCATACTATTAATTGACTGATTAATTAATTAATTAAAATTAAATTAATAAATTAAATTCCCATATTATCCAAAGTAATATTATCAGTACACCCTAAATCAGGCTACAGTATCATATTTTTTCCACCTTTTTTTCTAAAGAGCTTTAGTGCTTACATGGTGTGCCGCAGATACTTGACATTTGGTTGTAGAATTATCCTGGGGTCAGAAAGGTGCCTTTAATGTGCCTATTAAGATCCATTCAGATTTCACTGAACTATGAAATGAAATAATATCCCCGAAATTCTAGCTAGTGGATTAGCTCTTGCTGCTATGCTAGTCAACATTTTTTCCCCAAAGACCTGAAAGAAAACATAAAATCATCACTTATAAAATTTGCAGGTGACACAAATTAAGGGACAGGGCACTGGTACAGAGGGATTTGGATCACTTGGTAAGCTGGGCATAAGCAAACAATCGTACAGCTAAATATAAATGTATGGCTCTAGGAACAGAGAAGGTCAGCCACCATTACAGGATGAGGGACTCTATCCTGAGAAGGAGTGACTCTGAAAAAAGATTTGGGGGTTGTGGGTGGATAATCAACTGAACATGATCTCCGAGCGCAATCTTGTGGCTAAAATTGTTAATGCGATCCTTGAATGCATAAAAAGTGGAGAGGTTATTTTATCTCTGTATTAGACACCTCTGGTTGTAACCACTTCTGGAATTCTGTGCCCAGTTTGAGTGTCCACAAGTGAAGAAGGGCGTTCATCATTTGGAGAGGTTTCAGAGAAGAGATACAAGAATAATTAAAAGATGTGAAAGCATTCCTTATACTGATAGGCTCAAAGAGTTCAATCTATTTAGCTTAATAAAGAGAAGGTTAAGAGGTGACTTGATACCAATTTATAAGTACATAGGTTAGGAAAAATATTTTATAATGGGCTCCTCAATCTAGTAGAGAAAGGTATTGCATTATCCAATGGCTGGAAATAGAAGCTAGACAAATTCAGACTCTAAAGAAGGTGTATATTTTGAACAGTAATAGTAATTAACCACCAGAAAAATTTACCTAGGATTATAGTGGATTCTTCATCATTGACAATTTTTAAATCAAGAAAGGATTTTTTTTAAAGATACTCTCTAAGAATTATTTTGGGGAAGTTCTATGGACTGAGTTATACAGGAGGTCAGACTAAATTATCACAATGGTCCCTTCTGGCCCTGGAATCTGTGAATCTATCAGCAGTGAACATGCTGTGAATCTGTCAGAAATGAGCATGCATTTTTTGGTGTGCTTCAGCATGCCAAACAGAACTGAACATCTGTATGGGATACATGCAAGATGTATCCTCTTCCTCTGGCTGAACCCAATGAAAATACCCTTTGGGCTAGGGCATTGTGAACTGGGCTGGGAAGCAGGAGCCCATGGATTGGAATCTAATGTCTTCTGCTGATTAGGGTGAATTATTTAGGGCTTTTATGTACTTCAGTATTAAGTGTTTCCTCATTCCCTCATGAGAGAATAGACCGTCTGAGAATAGAAATCAGATCTTTGATGTGGCAGACCATTTCCCCAATATCTTGACCACACTGTCCCCCTGGAAATAATCTGCCATGTTCGTGTGTTTAGCTTCATTACTGCAGAAATGATATTGCACCTGTATTATTAACCCTAATCTTTTTTGTTATTTCTTATTATAGAGTTAGCACGTAGGAGCCCAAATCAAGAACTGGGACCCCATTGTGTCAAGTTCTGCTCCACGCTCCAAATAATGTACAATCCAAGTATAAAACAAGAGAGAAATCACAGACTGATAGGTGGAGCACAAGAAAACAATGAGACAATACTGTTTAGGTCTTGGGCTGGTATCTGTGAGTAGTGGATACATTAAGGAAAGCTAAAATCAAGTTGAAAATAATCTAATCTAAATATCCTAAAGGACATTTGGGCTACATTCTAAAAAGGACCGGCCTGTGTGGCATGTCTAAAGCTGGCAATTGGTCATTGAGAAAGTATTCCCAAGTGCTGAGTCTTCACAGGAATCTTTGTGCCGAGTCTCACAGACAATCAGGCGTTCTGTCTGAAAGGGACTTGTTGAAATCCTTCTGTTGCGAAAAGTTCCAGCCACCCAACCCACTGCTGAGCTGCTTCCACCCAGCACTGTCCATCAGCATGTATCTTACTGCCTGGGTATACCACTGTTTACAAACAGAAAGAGTCAAATCCACTGCTGCAGCCACTAGGGAAGCTACCGGCTTTCCATCCTGTACAGGTGTGGGGCTGTGAAGGACACCCATGCTCAGTGCTGTGGTTCTGCAGTATGCAGCCAGGGAGCCAGCACATCTGCTGAATTAACTCTGTTCAATTCTTAGGGGCAGCTGTTGAATGGGCACAGAACTACCGACATTTACGTATTACGAAAGATCTAGTGAAAGGATGCACAGGAAGATAACTGGGCTGACTTGACCCGGTCTCAGTGAATGAGAAATGCCCGTCATTCTACAATCACAGCTTTTGTTTACCCTGCTCTGTGAAGGAAAATCAAGACTGTTTTTTTTCTGTGCAGGATTCACCCGGTCTGATCCCAAAAACATCAAAGAATGTTTAAGGGCTGGGGGCATCTGCTTCCCTATTGGATGTCCCTTTAGCAAACGGATTGGACGCTGCAGCCCTGGGGTCCGTTGCTGTAAAAAAAAAGTAAGTTTGGGATTCTACACGGCAGACATTACTGTGTAAACAGAAAATTTGTGTCTCTCTTTTCTATAGCTGCTATTTAATAACCTTGGAGGCTCAGCACACACGACACCACCATGGGACAAAGGAAACTTTTGTGCTGTCCTGATTCTGGACTATCTGGGAATGATATGTTAGAATAACCTTACAGCTGCTCTACCCAGGCTGCCTATGGCACGTCCGTGGTCTGGAGCAACCCAGAGTCTCCAAAGTGCTCAGAGCTACAGACATTGTCCCTCTGAGCACCACTCCAGGACAGTGCTTGCAAGGAGGGCAGCACAGGGATAATTATGTGAGTCACGCATTGTTCAGGTATTGCAGTTACTCTCCCCCAAATCCTTTTAAAGCCCCTTTATGTTGATAGAATGGCATAATAAGAACAGGGTCTGTGGCCAGACTCATCCCTATTTCTACACTGTTGCTTCATTTTAGAATATGCAAAACAACAGGGAATGACAAAAGTAAAGTCCCCAGGAGAGAGCACGAGGGATGTGTCTCCTTGGTATCATTGGGCAGCACCTTTGATTCCAAAATGTCTGGTCTTGCTGACTTTAAAGCTTAGTTTACCCAAGCAACATGTTGGTTTCTGATTTACGCTTAGGTCTCCTTTCTGGATATCGTTTCTGGATATGAAAGGCCTGCTGTCCTCAGACTCAGGGGAGTTGGTGGGATCTGTTGTGAGTCTCTCTGGCGAGAGAGAGAGTACAGGGAAGAGCAGGAGGCTGATCTTGACAAAAAGAAATGGTTTAAAAACAAAGCCCGCAAAAGCAAACTGGGAGGAGCTCAGAGAAGAGAATTCAGGAACCCTACATGACAACAGCTGAGGGGAAGAAATGTTCACTCAGCCACTGAGGAAGCCCAGAGAGTTTTGTGGGTTTTTTTTCCTTTTTTTTTGACTCTCCTTTGCCCCAGATGGTTCAGATGGGGGCTAAACAAACCATCCAACTGGGGAAACTGAGTCGCTAACGAAGTCTGATCATGAGAAGATCAGCGTGGAGATAACCATGATTTTGTCATAGTATAAGAGGTTTTTTTTTTCAAATTACTCCGCTCAAAAAAGGCAGAACATTGAAACTCAGTTTGTGGCTGGGTCCTCACTGCAGAGCCCATTCAGAATGACACAGTGTGAAAAAGTGGAAATGAACAAAAGGTTGAATATGTGAGAATTGCAGATCCAGCAGGTGCAGTGCAGCATTCTTCGAGCCGTGTAACACAATAGCTGGGTCCAGATCCTGCAAACTTGAGGAACTATATTGAGCATAATGTTGCTATTGTGTGTGTTTGTGGGATGGAGGTGCTTTTGAGCACATATGTGATGGCTGCCTTGCCTTCTTGGCCAGTACAAAATGGTTTGAACCAGAGCCCTCCAGAGCTAAACTCACAAGTGTCTTCAGCTTGAACAAAAAAGCCAGCCTCTAGCTGGAGGCAGTAATAAACTCACAGCCTCCTCCAAGGGGAATGCATAACACACATTGACCAGTGGGTCACACAGGTATATTTTCAGATCTGCTCACTCTTCAAAATAATACAATAAGCACCAGTGCACTTTAAGGATTTAAACTGCTAAGTTCAGTGCTTAAGGTAGCTCACCAAATACTCAGAGCCATTGCATTTCTCCTTTTAGAAATCCAGAGCAATTACAAACCTTGGTGACTTCAATGCTAGCGTTGCTCAGAATTTCTTTGTACTAGTTTAAACATGAAGTTTCCAAGAGTAAAGTTAACTGGGTCACATTGCTTATCTGTAACACATATTATCCCTCTTCTTATTACCCGCTGGATCGCCCCTTAAACTGTGCAGGATGCCCAGCGTGCTTTAGTTAATGTTGCAGCAGAGACAGGACCCCGAGAAGGTGTTGGGAGGAGTGAGAGACTTTCCCAGACAATATGAGCTTGTCTACACAGAAAACGCTACAGTGGCACAGTGGCACTGCTGCAGCTGCACCGAAGCACGTCAGTGAAGAGGCTAGCTATTGCTACCAGGGGGATTCTCCCATCTGTGTAGGCGCTCCACATCCATGAGATGTGGTAGCTAGGTTGACGGGAGAATTCTCTCATCAATCTAGTGCCCTCTAAACTGGGTGGAGTGGTTATGTCGGTTTCATTGCGTCACTCAAGGTTGTGGATTTTTCACACCCTGAGCAATGTAGTTATATTGACATAATTTCCTACTGTGGACCAAACCTAAAACACCAGAGAGGCAGCTTGAGGGCAGGGGATGTGAAACTCGGCTCTCCCTGGCAGCAGCTGCTCTCCTGGCTGGTTCGCTGAGCATGTGCAGAGATCATCACCAGGCGGGACTCCTAGCACAGAACTGCCTCCAAAACAGGGTCTGGCTTTAAACTTACGTGAGGTGGGAGCCAGAAATGGAGTTTCTGGGCATTCTTTAAGAATAATGTATTGATCAGGCGGATGAAGCAGTATCACCTCTGAATGGCTGAGAAGGCAGATGAAGGCTGCAACGTAGGAGAAACCCCCGATCGTCTTGGACCTCCTTGGCACAGGACACAGGTGCCGCTTCCACCAAGATTTGTGTGGCTGCTGATGCTCAACGGTTACCCCTACATTAAACTACTCACGCACAAAAGAACTTTTAATAGAATCATAGAATATCAGGGTTGGAAGGGACCTCAGGAGGTCATCTAGTCCAACCCCCTGCTCAAAGCAGGACCTAATCCCCAACTAAATCATCCCAGCCAGGGCTTTGTCCAGCTTGACCTTAAAAACCTCTAAGGAAGGAGATTACACCACCTCCCTTGGTAACCCATTCCAGCGCTTCACCACCCTCCTAGTGAAAAAGTTTTTCCTAATATCCAACCTAAACCTCTATTACTGTAACTTGAGACCATTACTCCTTGTTCTGTCACCACTGAGAACAGTCTAGATCCATCCTCTTTGGAACCCTGTAGCGGGGTAGTCACCCCGCTCCTGCCTGAAGGGGATAAAGCAGCCCTGGAGAGGGCTTCAGCGGGGGAAAAGCCAGGCTGATTGGGGGAAGCGGCTACAGTTGGGGCCACACCCGGCCCTATAAGAGGGCTGAAGGCCAGAGGCTAGGAGACATTCTCTCTAGCTTCCTAGAGAGAGAAGGACCTGGCTGCCTGGGAAGCTGAGAAGGGTATCTAGAGTGGAGCAGTGCTGGGGAAGGGCTGAGGGAGCTTCCAGCCTAGCAAAGCCCCAGGCTGCAGGCCGAAGTAAGGGCCCATAAAAGGGTACTAGGGCTGCAGAGGGGCAGCCCAGATATAGACAGAGGCAGCTGGTCCAACCCCCCTGGCCGATGGTGAGTGGTTTACAGACTGCAGTCCACCCAAGGGAGTGGGGGCTAGACGATAACTGGCAGTAGCCACTGAGGCAAGATGGGGATAGGGGGTTGGGTTTCCCTGGGATGGGGAGACCTAGATTGTGGATTACTGCGGGGCCGGGACCCTGACACACCAGGGCACCGGGGTCCAGGAGGGACACGGGGGCCAGCCACAGGCAAGACACTGGCCTGTAGAGGGCGCGCCACGCTGAAAGAGCTAATTCCCGAGACGACCAGCAGGAGGCACCGGTGAGTCGTCGCCCTGCCACAAACCCCCTTTCAGGTAATTGAAAGCAGCTATCAAATCCCCCCTCATTCGTCTCTTCTGGAGACTAAATAATCCCAGTTCCCTCAGCCTCATAAGTCACGTGCTACATCCCCATAATAATTTTTGTTGCCCTCCGCTGGACTCTTTCCAATTTTTCCACATCCTTCTTGTAGTGTGGGGCCCAAAACTGGACACAGTACTCCAGATGAGGCCTCACCAATGCCGAATAGAGGAGAATGATCACGTCCCTCGATCTGCTGGCAATGCTCCTACTTATACAGCCCAAAATGCCATTAGCCTTCTTGGCAACAAGGGCACATTGTTGACTCATATCCAGCTTCTTGTCCACCGTAACCCCTAGGTCATTTTCTGAGAACTGCTGCCTAGCCACATGGACCCTTGTCTGTAGCAGTGCATGGGATTCTTCCTTTCTAAGTGCAGCACTCTGCACTTGTCCTTGTTGAACCTCATCAGATTTTTTTGGCCCAATCCTCTAATTTGTCTAGGTCCCTCTGTATCCTATCCCTACCCTCCAGCGAATCTACCACTCCTCCCAGTTTAGTGTCATCTGCAAACTTGCTGAGGGTGCAGTCCACGCCATCCTCCAGATCATTAATGAAAATATTGAACAAAACCAGCCCCAGGACCGACCCTTGGGGCACTCTTCTTGATACCGGATGCCAACTAGACATGGAGCCATTGATGACTACCCGTTGAGCCAGATGATCTAGCCAGCTTTCTGTCCACCTTATAGACCATTCATCCAGCCCATACTTCTTTAACTTGCTGACAAGAATACTGTGGGATAACAAGAAATAACACGTCCACTGCTTTCCCCTCATCCACAGAGCCAGTTATCTCATCATAGAAGGCAATTAGGTTAGTCAGGCATGACTTGCTCTTGGTGAATCTATGCTGACAGTTCCTGATCACTGTCCTCTCCTCGAAGTGCTTCAGAATTTATCCCTTGAGGACCTGCTGCATGATTTTTCCAGGGACTGAGGTGAGGCTGACGGCCTGTAGTTCCCCGGATCCTCCTTCTTCCCTTTTTTAAAGATGGGCACTACATTAGCCTTTTTCCAGTCATCTGGAACCTCGCCCGATCACCATGACTTTTCAAAGATAACGGCCAATGGCTCTGCAAGCACATCCGCCAACTCCTTTAGCACCCTCGGATGCTTTCCCCACCCCTTTCCCCACCCCTACCCATAAAAGTGCTGTGGGGATAGGCGAGTGGCGACGGGCATAGGTGAAGTGATCACCAGGAGTCCCTAGTCACAGACC
This sequence comes from Terrapene triunguis, assembly GCF_002925995.2. Taxonomy (NCBI): domain Eukaryota; kingdom Metazoa; phylum Chordata; order Testudines; family Emydidae; genus Terrapene; species Terrapene triunguis. The sequence goes on from NW_020698850.1 coordinate 194,496, forward strand.
CACACACAGGTGGTGACCGCAAGATGTTCATCATGTGCCTCTGGACTGGGATAGGGGGGCATTTTTGGCAGCAGTGGTCATGACTGAGCAGGCCTTTATAGGAACCCCTCTGCTTGCCCCATATGGGGAAGGGGCTAGAAAAGGTGCCCCAAACATAGGCTATCGCACCATACCTGACTGGATAATCGTGTCCAGAGGGATCACACCCAATGTGGTCAAAAAACAAAAAAATTTTTTGCAACTTGGAATGTCAGTACCCTACTAGACGAATCAAAAATTGAAAGACCCAAACGCAGTGAAGGAACAAAATGGACACCGTGTAGAATCAAGCACGTGGGTTTATTACGCACAGCGCTGGCGGAGTGTTTCTTTGCTTATTAGGCTCAGAGACACTGTCAAACAATTGATTACAATGGATTATATGGATTTTCCATGGGCAGAGGGAAGTGACAGAGTGGGTGGTTCTGAGCCCCTGGATAGGTTTAGCAGCAAGACAAGATACGCACAGTAGCCAATAGTCTAAAGGTTACATAATGTCTCCGCCCATGGTTTCAGGTTAACATATGACATATTGTTAATACACAGGTATTTTCCTTTAAACAATGTATAAATTGTATTAGTATAAAATATATATGTTGAATTTTGATTTGGGGTCCATAGGAATGAGGTAGCCCTTCTGATTGTCCAACAGGTACATTCCTGGGGGTTAAAGCAAAAAGACATTGAAAAGTACATGGCAATAGAAATTGTCTTTCAGGTTACTCATTATGTTTCTAAAAGGCTAACATTGGCACTGGCTTGGGAGGAGGGGTGTGCATCTATGAAAGGGAGGATGTCATATCTCATACTGACATGCTTGAACCTCTTCCATGAACTCAAGGTTGGTATGTAAGGGAGATATCTCTTTCTGCAGAAGGAATGGACACAGACATAATGGGCCCCTTTCAATGCTTTGATTTGTTTGCAACTTCAGATAAGAGTGCCAATTACTGCTCCCCATCTGGCATTTTGCTGACCATGCTTATCTTAGTAAAAGACAAGGTTGTCTCTTGTTTGTTCTGCTTCTCTTAGCTAATATTGTTCACTATTTGCTGAGCCTCTCGGCCTCTTGACCAAACTCTGGACTTTGAGCCTGTAAAAAGAGCTGACATAGCCTGTATCCAGTTTTTACATAAACAGCATATGGAATTTGGGCCTTCAGTCCCTCCTCTTGACCCTAGGGTTCCCTAACTCACCAGTCAAATATACCAATTTTAATGTACCCAGCTTACTTCGGAGTCGCTGGTAAAGCATCAATACCATCAGAAATGTCAGAATAGACACTCCCCATATAACTTGACAAAATAGCACCCAAATCCATCCCCAGGGGGTTTTGTTACCTGAGATGGTGTTGCCCATAATTATTGCTTTAGCCTCCACTGCCTGATTTTGTGCCTCCAAGTACTTCATATCGGCCTGGTCCACGGTTTCCCCTATCAGGGTGTATCTCAGACGGCCTTCCCCATTGCGTCTCTGGGCCTCGGCCACCAACTCCTCGATCTTCACCTGCAGGGCCTGTAGACCCTCACCTAGATACTTACTGCTGTAGTGCCATTCCGGAGCCCATGTTAGGTTACCCGTCATTGGCGGAGTATGGTGGATCCGTGTCCCGTCAACAGTCAGGGTTGCCCTTCGGGGGACTATCATGCACACGGATAGATGTCTCAAGGGGCAGGGCTTTCCATTTAGCTCAATGGCGTGGTTCTGGGCAGTCACACACTAGTAGGTACAGTTCATCTGGAACAGCTCCATGTGCACCAGTTTCTCAGTGATGGCCACTTCGGACCTAGACAGATTCATTAGAATATTATATGGGCATGTACATAGAATTTTTTATCAGAGTGGGTGCAACATTTACTAGGACACAAGGCCTTTCCAGCAACCTCGGAGAATGCAACACCTTTTATTTTAATAACATGACCCCTCCTTCATACTGGCAGGGAGGTTACCATTCTAGCTTGTTGTGAGTGAGGGATTCCCAGAGGCACTAGGAGGCTGAAGATTATGCTATGACCTGCTCAAACTGGTCTTTGGACTCTCATTGATTTTCTGTTTCCCCATGCCCATGGAGGGGTACTGGGGAGATGGCGTCCCACCACTTCCATAAGGGCTGGGTGGACCCGGCCATCAAGGAGATTGGTTACAATTCCCTGTGTGGTGATGGCCAAAGTTTGCCCTGCTTTTCAACAACTCTCCTCCAGTGCCTTTGTTTTGGTTCCATTTATTAGCAGGCTGGTGACTTCTTGACCCAGGTATTTTGTTATATTTAATGAGGTGGCTACAGAGTTTGACAGAGCCTTTAAGCTGTCTAGGATTAGTTGACTGGCCCTATTAGTATCCAATCCTCCCTGTCACATGGCACACTACTTGCGTTCTTTATTATGCGCCACAGGGGCAGCAGGAGTCACAGCAGGAATCCCCTCATGGTTACCCTTCAGTCTTTCCTCTTGTGGAGACAATGTTAGTATTGAGAGACGCTGATTTAAACCCCATTTTAACTGATTTTGGTTCCTCCTAAAAAATTTCTATCCCCCCCTCCCCCAACCTTTGCACATGTATTAGTTGTTAAAAGGACCCTTATAGGGCCTTGCTACCTTGGCTTTAAAATTTCTTTAACCTCTGGGTAAATATGACACATTACCACATTTCCAACTTTAAATGCAGGTTTGTTCAGACTGCTGGTATTATTTAGCTGGGTTTGATTTTTTTTTTTTTTACTTGGTTGTATATTTTTTTTAACTCTTTGTTCAATACCTTAATGTAGTTCTGCAGCCTGTCTGCCAAAGGTCCCCACCCGCCACCCCACAGGCAGGATTGCTGTTATTAGTTTAAAGGGTGTTAGCTGAGTTAGCCTGTTTGGGCTGCCTCTGATTTGATACAGCACAGCAGGTAGCATACGTGCCGAACTGTTTACTGTGTTTAGTCCTGCTTTTGTTAAGGCTGCTTTTATTGTTTTATTTCTCTTTTTCACCATTCCTGAGCTTTTAGGGTGGTATGGTATATGGAATCTTGGCTTTTTTTCTAGTGCCTTACATGCCTCTTTCATTACTCGCCCTGTAAAGTGAGTTCCGTGGTCCGAGTCTATTGACAGTGGCAGACCCCATCTGGGTATTATTTCTTCTGCTAGGATTCGAGCCACTGTTGTGGCAGTACAGTTTTTAGTGGGGAATGCATGTACCCATTGGGTAAAAGTGTTAATAATTACCAAAATGTAAGTGTACCCCCTGCTTTGTGGCAAGGGTTCAGTCAAATTAATTTGCAGATTCCACCAAGGTCCCTCTGGCCGTGGCCGGTGATTCAGGGGCACCTTTTTTCTTCTACCCACATTCGCTTGTGCACATGTCACACATCTTTTGAGAAATTGGAAAGCATCTTTTTTTATGGCTGGCCACCACCATTTTTTCAGGGAGGCCCTCATTTGTCTCCATCCCAGATGAGCTGGAGAGTGGATGGCATGGAGCAGTAGAGCCCGTATGCACTCGGGGGCTACCAGCTCCTCCCCCCTCCGGCCTGTACCAGAGATGATTTTTATACATACAGCCTTGTTCTTTCAATTTACTTTTTTGGGGGGAGCTTATGGTTGCATATAGCTTTTTTCAATTCACTTCCTCCTCAGGCACTGTAGCTGCGCAAACCTTAATAGGGATTGCTTGTGCAACTTCTTTTGCCCATTTATCTGCCCAGTAATTGACTTTTTGGTTTTCGCTTGAGATTTTATGATGTGCTTTTATCTTTACTACTGCCAGTTCTGATGGTAGTTTGACATCTTCTGTTAGTCTTTGAACTGCCTCCAAATTATTGATGGGCTTGCCGGTTGTTGTTATAAAACCCCTTTGTGACCACACGTCCATGTAGTCATGCACTACTCCGAATGCATATTTGCTGTCTGTGTATACAGCGAGCCTTTTGCCCTCCCCCACTCTCATAGCTTCAGTGAGGGCTGTTAGCTTTGCTTTTTGTGCTGACTTGGATCTATTCAGCTGACCTGATGCTATTACTGTTCCATCACTGAGAACCACTGTCCATCCTGTGTGTGGCACTCCATTTTCATACTTTCTTGATCCATTTACATACAAAACTATATCTGGATTTTCTAATGTTTTTTTCTTAATTCTTTCCAACACTTCCTCTCCTTTATTTATGAGACGCTCGTGTACCTCTCCATTTATGTTCAGGTATTTAGCTACATTTATTTCCTTATCCCTTACTATAGAGAAGTTAGGGTTTTGCAGGCACTCCTACGGGCATTCGTTACAGTTTTTAGCAAATGGATTTTGGCCCTTCATGCAGAACAGCAATTGTTGCCTGAGAACTCTCGAGGTACAACATCAAAATCAGTGCTCTCATCAAAACAAGATGTGCAGATGAAGGTCACTTGAGGGAAGAGGTTGGTGGTTATATTGTCTTCTGGAAAGAAAAACCAGCAAGCGACAGGCAAACACACAGTGTTGGCTCTGCTATCAAAATCCTTCTAGTCAACCACCTGACAGAGCTCCCCGTCGGCATCAATAAGCGCCTTATGACCTTCTGCATCCAATTGGTCAATAAGTCATTTGTCGCTATCATCAGTGAATATGCACCAACTATTGATGCCGCAGAAGAACAGAAATAATCCGTCTACACTAGCCTTGATAAAATTTTGTCATCCACTCTAAAAACAGATAAGATAATCCTCTTAGAGGACTTTAACGCAAGAGTTGGCCGAGATTCTAATGTATGGAGTAGTACCTTTGGGAAGGTAAGGCCACTTCCAATGGCATCCTTCTACTCAGCAAAAGGGCAGAGCACGATCTTGTGATCACAAACACAATCTTGAGACAAAGCAACAAGTACAAAACAACGTGGCAACACCCCCGCTCAGAACAGTGGCACCTCCTAGCCTATGTCATTGTAAGAACACGGGATCTAAGAGATGTCCAAATCACGAAGGTCCTGAGAGGAGCCGATGATTGCTGGATGGACCACCATCCTTTTCTCCATTTTCTTAGCAGCTATGAAAACACTAACCAAAGACTGTTTACCACAGGGCATTGGCATCCAATATCAGACTGACCGCAACCTCGTCAACCTTTCTCGTCTCCGTGCCAGAACTAAAGTAATGGCGGCAACAATAACTGAACTCCAGCATGCCGATGATTGTCCTGTAGTTGCACACTCAAAAAAAGATCTACAAATAGCTCTTAATTGCTTCTCTGAAGCTTACAAAAGCCTAGAGGTAACTTTGAACATCAGAAAAACAAAAGTTCTCCACCAGCCAGTCCCTGGTCAATCATCAGACCAGCAAAGAAGATCTACATTGACAAAGAAGAACTGGAAAAATGTAGAATATTTTGCCTGTCTTAGCAGGTATCTCTCACAGAGGGCAGACAAACGTCAAGATTCAGCACAGAATTCGCTGTGCCAGCCTTTGGCAGACTGTCTTGTCACATGATAAACAATCATAACATCAGAACACATACTTGACTTTTAGTTTATAAAGCGGTGGTAATCCCAGCTCTACTCTATTGCTGTGAGACTTCAGTGTCTTATAGAAAACACCTGAAAAACTTGGAACGCCAGCCCCAACACTTTCTTCGGAAGATCCTCAACATAAAGTGGGAGGATCATCATACTAATGTCAGTGTCCTCATAGAGGCCAACATCTTCAGTGATTATCCAGCACCAGCTGAGGTGGAGCAGGCACTGTGTGCGTGTGCCTGATGTACGCTTACCAAAACAATTGCTGTACGCCCAACTCACCAAAGGAGAAAGGAAATGGGGAGGCCAAAATAAATGCTTTAAAGACACCCTCAACATAAACATCAAGAGATGTGGCATCGACACCACACACTGGGAGACAGCAACCCAGGATAGGGATAACTGGCAAAGACTTGTCAGAGAGGGGGGAGGGATAGCTCAGTGGTTTGAGCATTGGCCTACTAAACCCAGGGTTGTGAGTTCAATCCTTGAGGGGGCCACTTAGGGATCTGGGGCAAAATCAGTACTTGGTCTTGCTAAGGCAGGGGGCTGGACTTTCCAGTTCTAGGAGATAGGATATCTCCATTATTAAAAAAAAAGAGGGAACGTCCACTTTTGAGGAAAATCGCCTTGACCTGGTTGCAGAAAAGAGCCAGAAAAAAAAGGAAAGACAACTGTCACGCAGCAATCGCGGCCCAACTCTATCTTTCAACACCACTTGCAATGTCTGCCAACGAGCCTGTGGCTCAAGATTCGGACTCCTCAGTCACCAAAGGACCTATGGAAAATAAAAACTGAAAGAGATCATCCTTGACCTCGAGGGATTGCCGACGATTGATCATATAATTCAGTATTATTATTTTTTTTTAGTTTTTGCTATGGGCAAAAGTGTGTTTGATAGAAAAACTGTTTATGGATGTGAGTCACATTGTTCTACAATTTATGTATTTGGGGTTTTATTTTTATATGTCATAAAGTTAGTCAAATTTGTTATCAGTCACAATTTCTGATTAAATTAAATGTCTACATTTTTTCAAAATTTCGATGCAATTTCAATGACAAATTTGAATCATATTTACAATAGATCCAATATTTAATAAGCAGTGGTGCTTTCCCCTCCCGCATGAAATTATTGATTTATTTATTTATTTTAGGTTGTTGCTTAACTTTTTTAGAATGTTAATCGGTCTTTCTTACTAGAGCATAAGGGGTTCAGGGAGGGAAAAGTATATTTTCCTTGCAAGCCAGGTAGGCAGCCAGCTCACATATTTAGCTATATCTGACTATCTTCAGTAAAATTCTTTAGAAGAATGTTTCAGTAGAGAAATGAATCCCCTATTAAGGAGCTAACCAGGAATATCTGCACTCACAATTAAGTGATGGGAAAATTCTTGCTCTGCCTTTGATTTGAAACCGAATATAACAATGTCCTTGTTTTAATGGATATAAACACAGAATCTGAGAGTTTCTTTCCTTTTCCCTTTTTTAAAGTGAGTGATGGCAGCAGAGATTGTCAATGGAGGATCGCTGGGAATCTGGCAGAGGACGCCTTGCTTCTAAAATCCTTGGATTCTTTTCATCTGGGCTGTAAAGAATCTCATGAGCTGGAAAAAATACACAAGAAAACCATTGTATCCCCCATAATAGTTTATTCTTCTCCCCTTAATAAAAGTAACTGGTTGTGGTGGTATATTGCAAATGGGCGTATGAGTGTTCTGATTGGCACACTGGGGCTGTTTTGCTATTTCTTTTCCATAAATATCCCTTTCTTCTACTTATTTTAAATTAAATATAATTAAAATAAAATGTGCTCCATCCACCCAGGGGTGTTCCTAGACAAGGGGACATACATATTTGTATGTTTCAGGGAGCTCACCTGGATAAATCTTTTCCTGTTCCTTCCTCCTTTGTCAGAGAAGTCCGGTTCAGTCACGGCTTGGCTGCACAGTGAGCAATGTCCACATCAGTACTCCACAGAATGGCGACCCTCTCTCTGCTCCCCTTGCTTCCCAAATCTCCCCACCACGAGGGCCCCTTCTCTTGTAGCTGAGCTTCCAGACAGGGCCAAGTGCAGCAGGCTCCCGAGCAGAAATCAGAATGGCAGCACAAGTGCCAAAGACCCAAGCTTATAGAAACCAGACTAACTTTGCAAGTCGGGGTTTGACTGAGGCAGCAATGTGGGATCCTCCCATGGAGATGGAGAAACAATGGAACTCATAGCTGCTTTGCATTTCTGTGCAGCAGCAAAATATTGTTACCTCCAGCTTTTCTCCACAAACCAGCTCCTTTTCTCATTGTGTTATCCCTCTGCCCTGCTCCCTATTTATTTTCCCTCACAGCCCTTATCATGACCACTGCTGGGACCAGTCCTGGAGGGACTTGTCTTTTATGGGAAAAAGATAAATAACTGATAATGGAATATAGTGTAAAATGGCACCTTGTCTCTAGACATCAGCTAGAACAAATGAAAGGCACCTCTAGGGGAGAAGAAAATAGAAGAACAACAACTCACCAATTGGATTCTGAGATGAAAGCATTCTTCAAAGATCATGCTTATCCATCTAGGAAAAGGCTAAACTTTACGACAGGATCCTGCAAAGATACCTGGTATTTTCCAAACAGGGTGAAGAGGAAAAGAGTAAAATAAGTCTCTTTCTCCACAAGCAGGAATAAATTAGACCTCTTGAAGTCGAGGGGGGGCTCATCGGACTTTGTCGCTTGAGAGGCCTTGGAGCGGGAAAATGTTCGCTATGACAAAAAAGTTGAAATTTTGTTAAACAAACTCAGACAGCATAAAGAATTTCCCTTTGGGGATGATAAAGGAAGCTTTGTGTAACAGTGCGTAGTGTTTGTGGGGTCTCACATGCTTGATTTAGTCAGGAGGGTAACTGGCACTCATTCTCTCACTAAGAAGAGGCCTCCCAAAGGATAGGATGTTTTTATGAAAGCCAGGGCAGAGATGAATGAGCCCACATCCGTTGTAGGATATGTGACCAATAGAGTGTCTTTAGAGCCTCTAGAAACAGGTCCAGACCCTGCCAAGGATCAAATAAGAGCAGAAGCTGAAATTAGCATCACCCCTTTTAGAAATATACCTCCTACAAATGGAGGCTGTTTAAAAGGCCTAACTGGTTAAGAGTGTGAAATAATTACTTGAACAAAAAACATGTGCTTTATTTATTTTTAAACCCTCCAGCTTTTTTGATGCACATGTTTAAACTCACAACAAGAGAGACATGTCTGGACATGTTGAAACATGTTTGGGGCACATCTGGACACACCTGACTTTTTCCCTTTTACATATTGAACCACCGTGTGGTCTTTTTCTGGTAAATCATCTGTATACAATTTTAAAATCTGATCAGAAGATAAACCATTACTACCTTTCTTTAAAAAAATAAATACAATCATAGATACGGGTTACAAGTGAGGTTTGTAGCTATCTCTGGTGAAACAAAATTTTAGTAGAGTTACAGTTTTAAAAGGTCATGATAGATTTAGAAAAGAAGTTACTGTCTGGGGGAAATCGCCAGGTCCCTCTTTTGGTAAGGAGAGGGTCAGCCATTGTTCCTTAGGCAAGTTATGGGTGGAGGTGTTAACAATAAGCCCCAGAGGTCTTCTGGACACAGAATCCTAGGAAAAAACATCTATAAAAGAAGTGGCCTTTGATAAAATACGTGTTACCTGCACGGAGTTCATAATCCCATATAGTGAAACAGGAAGCTCTTTCTGTGGCTCACCTCGACTACATTATCAAAAACCCCATACACCAGAGGTTCTCAAACTGTGGTCCGCGAGCTCCGTTCCGTTGGTTGGTGGATAGTTCCCTCTAAGGTGCGTGCCTGGGCAGCTGCACATGAGAGAATGAAGGGCCACCCACCGAATTAGTGAAACCGCGCAGGCGTAGCTCCACTAATTAGGTGCCTGGATCCTGGAGAAGACGCACACGTAAGGTGAGGTGGTGGCCTTGGGGAGAATAGGGGGTAGGTGGGAGGGAGCAGTGGGGTGAGAAGAGGGGGTGGGGGGAATTTGGGATGTGCAGGGCTGTGGTGGCCAGAGAAAGAGGCAACTTTCCCCAGCTCCAGGACTATGGCTGCTGGGGAATGACGGCCCTCCTTCCCAGCCTCAGCTCCGTGGCTGCTATGGCGGGGAAGAGACCCATCTCTTTCCCAGTCCCAGCTCAGTGGCTACCGCGGCGGGAGAGAGGGCATATCCATCGCATTAGAAAGGTAAAACTACTGATATTAAAATATGAGTTGTGTGCTTTTATTTGTAGAACAAAATAACTTTTATTATTAAGTTTCTTTTTATAGAGAGCTTTTATACAAAGCGCTTTACAATAATTAGCTAATGGTACAAACAACATTTGGAAAAATAATTAAGTGGTCCGCCGAGACCCTCAGCAATTTTCAAGTGGTCCACCCAAAAAAAAGTTTGAGAACCACTGCCATACACTATCATTGCAAACTAAATCTCTGATCTCAGGTTTCAATTTAAAGTTCTGTTAAACCTCTCTGTGATCCTTGCCTTGACTTCATTATTGGTAACAAAATGGTGTACACTTTGCGGTTTAGTCAAAGTCTTTAAAGTTTTGTTTAAAAACTCTTTTCCTTGATCTGTCTGTAATTTTTGAGGCCTTGTCTAAATACCTTTTAAACACCTTTGTCACCTCTTTCCCCATCTTATTCTTTAGGGATACCACCCAGACCTATTTGGACAAAATGACTATCACTGTTAAAATATATTTATTACCATCATTGTGGTTATAGTAGGGGGCCACGTTGACCCAATTCACCTGCCATTGCATTTCCACATCAGACGCAACTGGCTTTTTACTTTTAAATTCCATTCATACTGTCTTGTACAAATTGTAAGCATCTTGAACTGTAAGCCAAGCTGCAGCCTGCTTTCTGATCAAAGTTTTACCATGTTTTATTGGCAGCATGAATTAAGAGTGTTACACCCCCAAAACTCCCAACCTCCCAGGATAGTAATAAATTTTCTTTAGTATGCCCACCATTTGTGACCCATCTTACTTTAAAACACAAGCTTGGATTTTGTTGTTTTTTGTTTTTTATTTAACATAGAAGAAAGGCACCATATTTTACATTAATTCTTAAAAGCGGAGTAATATGTGGAGTAGCTATATGTGTCTTTGCATTTTACATTTGATTCCAACAGTGGACTGTGCACATCTTAATAAATATTCAAGGGGTTTGGACCCTTAAGGAAGAGGTTTTGTCATGTACAAAGTTTTTGAATCTATTTTACAAACCCTCCTACATACCAACCAGCCCACCTTATTTCCAATGCCTGTCAGCAGCCACATCAGGTCTGGTGACTCTTCTACCTTCCTTATCATTCTGACAACTTCAGTTACAGTTTCAGTGGTCAAGGTAAGACCTTTCAGATTATAGCCTAAATAATTATACACCTCTACCCCGATATAACACGACCCGATATAACACGAATTCGGATATAACACAGTAAAGCAGAGCTCCGGGGGGGCAGGGCTGTGCACTCTGGTGGATCAAAGCAAGGTTGATATAACACGGTTTCACCTATAACACGGTAAGATTTTTTGGCTCCCAAGGACAGCGTTGTATTGGGGTAGAGGTGTATTTAGGATCTGTGCCCTGTTTAGTTTAGAAGAAATATGTCTCATCTCCTGAAATATTTCTGCATTCCCCCAAACACACAATGGTGGCAGCATTGACTGGGTGAGTCTATCACACAGGCGTCACACTTATCAAAAAACTGGCCTTTCAAATAGTGGTAAATGGTTTTTACTACAACAGCTCTAATGACAGCAGTCATAACGTCATCTTTTACAGCTCTACTGGTCAACCTCCTACTTCTTATAGTGATATTTTAAAAAATCTTGCTTCATGCAAAAGCAGCATGTGCATATCTTATTTATTCTTCCTGAAGTATTCTTATACGCTTTACCCTCTTCATCCTTTGAAGATGTCTGTCAGAAACAAAGAAATAGGTACATTTTAAATTCTTTGTTGCAGTCATTTAAAAATTAAAAAAAGACAAAAACATCAGTCCTACCATCATCAGTTCTGGGAACCATCTATCTTCCCCATCACCTGTCTCTGCTCCATGTTTAAAAATAAACATACAGATGTGCTTAATCCCTTATTATTGTGAAGCTTTTTTCTTTCAGAATACTCTAAGCTGTTTTACTATGTCATGAACTTCTGTCTCTGCATCTGACAGCCACTTGCTGCAAACCCAGGCTGTGATCCTGCAGAGCTGGCTTGGTTCTCTATAAAAACAAACAAAAATAAAAACATTTTGAGCACAGAATATAACAATTTTTTGCCTCTGTAAAAACTTTCAGCTGCTTTTACCGTAACAAAGTCCCACAGTATTCTTGCCAGCAAGTTAAAGAAGCATGGGCTTGATGAATGGACTATAAGGTGGATAGAAAGTTGGCTAGATCATCGGGCTCAATGGGTAGTGATCAATGGCTCCATGTCTAGCTGGCAGCCAGTATCAAGTGGAGTGCCCCAAGGGTTGGTCCTGGGGCCGGTTTTGTTCAATATTGTCACCGAAATATCGGGTCCACCTAGCTGAGAGCCAATAACAGCCAGACAGGGATAAGGAAGAGTTGCTTTATTCTGCAGAAGAAAGGAGAGCTTTGCACCTTAGTACAAAAACTCTGTCTTACACACATTTTACAGATTCTTTATACACATTCAGACCAAGGTCCTTGCAGTGTTAACACTTGATTGGTGGTTGTCAGACCCGTGCTTTTGCTATCTGGTCAGTGAAAACCGGCTTGGGACCAGCTCCAACTACCTTAAGGCCTTGAAGGGAAGACAGTTGAAAAGTTCAGGCTACTGTGTCCTTAAGGTGTCTGCTTCCCCCTAATGGCTGCTGGCTGACATAACGACTGCCCTATTAAGGGGGGGTCACTAGTAACTTTCACATTATCTTCATTAATGATCTGGAGGATGGCATGGACTGCACCCTCAGCAAGTTTAAGGACCTAGGGGTTACAGTGGATGAGAAGCTGGATATGAGTCAACAGTGTGCTCTTGTTGCCAAGAAGGCTCACAGCGTTTTGAGCTGTATAAATAGGAGCATTGCCAGGAGATCAAGGGACGTGATAATTCCCTTCTATTTAGCCTTGGTGAGGCCTCATCTGGAGTACTGTGTCCAGTTTTGGGCCACACACTAAAAGAAGGATGTGGAAAAATTGAAAAGTCCAGTGGAGAGCAACAAAAATGATTAGGGGGATGGAGCACATGACTTATGAGAAGAGGCTGAGGGAACTGGGATTATTTAGTCTCCAGCAGAGAAGAATGAGGGGGGATTTGATAGCTGCTTTCAACTACTGAAAGGGGGTTCCAAAGAGGATGGATCTAGACTGTTCTCAACGGTAGCAGATGACAGAACAAGGAGTAATGGTCTCAAGTTGCAGTGGGGGAGGTTTAGGTTGGATATTAGGAACAACTTTTTCAGTAGAAGGGTGGTGAAGCACTGGAATGGGTTCCCTAGGGAGGTGGTGGAATCTCCTTCTTAGAGGTTTTTAAGGTCAGGCTTGACAAAGCACTGGCTGGGATGATTTATTAGGGGATTGGTCCTGCTTTGAGCAGGGGGTTGGACTAGATGACCTCCTGAGGTCCCTTCCAACCCTGATAATCTATGATTCTATGAAAGTCGCCATCTGCCCATGACTTTCAGCTTCACTGTCCGCTGATGGTCCCTCAGCTGCCGTGTCCACATATATAGGCTCTTCTTCCACCACCACCTATAAAAACATAAATATATTTAACCTCTTATAATTTTTGAACAATTTGTTATAAAATAATACAGGCTGTCTTATCTCAGCCCTCGAGTCTGTGTCCTCCATAGCTGGCAAGAAATGTCTCTGCACTCTCTCCTTTTCATCCTTTCTCGTCATTTCCAACTGGTGGTGAAATCAAAAGGTCTTCCTAGTTCTTCAGTTCAATTTCAGGTTGGAACATGGGGTTCAGTATCTGTGATGCCTCTTTAGCAAATTAGTGTAAATAGGTTGTCTCTTCTGAAAATACATGAGTGCACACAAAGGCAATTTAGGCTTCTTGCCTTCTGTAGGCATTTTGTAAAAGGACATGCGTGCAATCTATAGGTTCCCAATATGAAACCCCATTTGCAAAATAGTAGTTTTATACAAGTCGGTCAAACGATTATTGGCTAGAATGTTTCAAATAGTCCATTTCTAATTAGCTCAACAAAAGAGTGCTAATTGTATTAAACGGACCAACGGTCAATAGCCACGTCATGACTGATTGAGGAAAATGCATTCTATGACGTAGCTATAGTACATCTTCTGATTGGACCAGCCAAGAGGCGTGATTTGCCCCCAAGGCTCACTGACCTGGAATTGTTGGCGGAGGTAGCCACCGGGGTAACCTGGTCTTTTCTCCTCTCCTCTCCTCTCTCTCAGCCATGTGCTAAGTGACACAGGCCTTCTTGCTGATTTAAAACTTTCTCTCTTTCTAAAACAGCCTTTTGCTTTTCTCAGCTGTTCTCTTTCACTTGTTTATTTTCTCTAAAAAACACATGCGCTATTCTTCATTTTTCAGACTTTATTTCAAAATCCCCTTTTTTATTTTCTAAAAAAATCTTTATTTTTTCTCTAAAGCACTTTTAAAACTCTCTTTCTTGTCATAACCCACTTTATTTAATATCCTAAATGTATAACCCTTATTTTTTTTTCTAAAAAGCTCATATTTTTTCTTGAAAGCACTTTTAAAACTCTCTTTTTGCTGATGTTCTTCCTGTCATGAGCTGCCTTATTTTCTCAATTATATACAAATACATATTAAAAGTATTTTTTTCTCTAAAAACAATTTTTCCCATAACCTTCACGTATAAAAACACACTCAAACTATCACCCCTAACATTCCCCATAAAAAATCTAAAAACAAAAGTGTACATGCCCAGATATAAGACCGGCGGGTGGGCCATATATATAAAAGGGGCATGGAAAACTCTCAGATTTCTATGGTGACGAATGTTACAGAGTTGTGATTGATTGAGTAGGGTTGAACAGGCTCAGCACTGGGATGGATGGTTGCAATATTTAGAAACTGAAGGGTTTGAACAAATCCCTTCCAGTCTAAATGCCTGGTTCTCTGTGGAACTCTGCACAAACATTCTTGTGAAGACTCTCACTTGGGAATACTTTTTTGATCACCAATTGCCAGGGTTAGACAAGTTAGAAAGGCCCGTCCTTTTGGAATGCAGCCCAAATAACCATCATCACCTCATCCTTCTGGATATTTAGATTAGAATATTTTGAATTGGATTTTAGCTGGGCTTTCATTGAATATCCACTCAACACAGGCATGAGCCCAAGATGTAAACAGGATTGTTTCATTGCTTCCTTCTACTCCAACTATCTCTCTGTGCTTTCCCTCCTTGGATTATAAATTATTTGGTGCAAGGAGTGTGTCTTTGTTGTACATTAATAGAAAGTCTGAGATAATAAGGTCCTAGTCTATGACTATGACTCTTAGGGCCTAATTTATTATGTTATTATTATTGTTGTTGTTGTTATTGTTGTTAATATTATTATTAAACAACAATAAATAATAATGATAATAATACACATGCATTGTCATTTCTGCTGAAACCCCACACAGTTGCATTTTGAGTAATTAAGACAAGCACACAGATATGGCAGATTATGTCTAGGAGACAATGTGGCTTGGAAACTGGGACATTAATCTACCACATCAAAATTGTGGGTTTTATTCCCAGACTGTGTACTCTCTCCTTAGGGCATGAGACATGGGATGTGAAAGCCCTGAATAATTAATATTAGTCAGAAGTAGAAATTAGATATTTGTTCATGGTCTCCTGGTTCCCAGCCCAATTCACCATCCCCTAGACCAAAGGGAATTTTCATTGGGTTAGGACAGAGGAAGAGGACACAAGCTATATTTGTCCCAACCACATGTTCATTTGTGTTTGGCATCAGTGCTACCCAGAAAGGTGGGGTGGAGAAAGAGGTAGTTTGATGGGTGCTCCCAAAATGACAGCGGTACGGCTGGGCCAAATTTGAGTTAGAGGCATTTTGACCCTTTAAACTATGTGCACTAACATCTCTCTTGAATTGTGGACACAAGAAGTGGGCACAATATTCCAGAAGTGGCTGCACCATTGCCAAATGCAGAAGTAAAATCCCCACTGTACTCTTACTCGACATTCCTTGTTTATGCCTCCCAGGATCCTAGAACTTTTGACCACAGCGTCACAACGGGGAGCTCATGTTCAGCAGATTATCCACCATGACCCCCAAATCTTTTCCAGAGTCACTGCATCCCAGGATAGACTCTCCCATCCTGTAAGTATGGTCTAAATTCTTTTTTTTCCCATATGTATATGTTTATATTTAGCCTTGTTAAAACATATATTGTTTTCTTGTGCCCAGCCTACGAAGAGATCCAGATTGCTGTGCATCATTGACCTGTTTTCTTCACCATTTACCACTGCCCCAATGTTGGGTGTCTTCTGCAAACTCTGCCAGTGATGATTTTATGTTGTAATGGGTATGATGTAATGAGTGTGTGGGTGGAAAGAGAGGTTGGAATGAGAGTGTGTGGGGAATTAATGCACTGAGTGGGTGTGAACAGGACACACAGGCAATGGATACACATATTCATATATATATTTATGCCAATCAGAGTCTACTGGGATGTTGTGTATGTATTCTGGCAAGGACTCAGCTGGGTGTTGTCAGAGATATAATTGGGAGTTGGTCCAGTCAGTCGGGTTTTCCTTCAACTGTCTGGAAATGAGCATCTTGCTCCTCAGGGGTAGGCTCACATTCCTCTCCACAGTGACCTTGCACATCTCTGCTTCACTCACATCAAGTGTCATGGCAAATGGCCTCTCCTGAAGGTACAGAGACCTGTCTAGAGGCTTAGGTGAGACCACATACAGTCTGCAGAAATCAGTCCTGACTAGCCTTCTTGGGTAGCCTCTGCTACATCCAGAAATTCACAAGCTAGAAAGAGGGTGTTTGGAGTGACTGTTGTTTGCCACGTTCCCGTGATCTTGAGTTGAGTTTGGTTTGCATCTTGGAAAACCCCACTGAAAATCTGCAGACTCCTTTGGTCTCCTTAGATGGCGTTTTCACACAGTCAAAAATGTGCAGTGGAAACCTGTGCCCTAGAGTCCATAGAATTGTTTTGGTATCCACTGATCTCCCCCATGATGTTGTGTTCAGTCCTGATCTCACTGGATTATTGCTTTAGGCCAAAGGCCTTTAGTCTGGGCCCTGGCCCTTGGCCACGGCCTTTGGTAGCTTCCCTGCTCCCAGGAGATAGACTGGGAGTGGTTGGGTCATTACAAAACCTAAACTTAATTTCCCCAATACACCTCTACCCCGATATAACACGACCCGATATAACACGAATTCGGATATAATGTGGTAAAGCAGTGCTCCGGGGGGGGCGGGGCTGCGCACTCCGGCGGATCAAAGCAAGTTCAATATAATGCGGTTTCACCTATAATGCGGTAAGATTTTTTGGCTCCCGAGGACAGCATTATATCGGGGTAGAGGTGTACTAATTTCTCCCTACTGTTACTCACACCTTCTTGTCAACTGTCTGTAATGGGCCACTCTCTTATCACTTCAAAAGTTATTTTTCCTCCCTTGGTATCCTCCTGCTAATTGATTTATCTCGTTAGAGTGACCTCACACTTGGTAAAGCAACCCCCATCCTTTCATGTATTTATACCTGCTCCTGTATTTTTCAATTCATGCATATGATGAAGTAGGTTCTAGCCCACGAAAGCTTATGCCCACATAAATTTGTTAGTCTCTATGATGCCACAAGGACTCCTCGTTGTTTTTACTCTCACTAGAAGTGTCCTGAGCTGCCATATTTCTGACACCACAAAATATTTTTGAGATTTGGTTCTGTCATTAAGTACCTACAGGTGCAATCTGCTGAATCTGGCCATGCCTGGAAGCTTTGGCACAAGGAAGGAAACCAGAAGTGGGGATGTTTCAGATCAGAGGGGTAGAGAAGAAGGTCTAGAAACCATGGAGCACCAAGACAGGGGTTCCAAATATAGTCAAGCTGTGACTGCAGGCATCTCCTCAGAGAATAACAGAAGAGAAAAGGATTTGTTATGTGTAAGACACAGATAAAAAAGTATCAATACTACCTCATTGACTAATAAACACTTGCATAGAGCATGGTTACTTAAACATCCATGAGTGGATTAACATGCCCTTGTGATTTAATATTTTCTTTAGGTCTAGTTTTAAAAATGAAAAAGTGGAATTTGATGGAGAAAAGTGACAGAAACAGTCCCTGTCCTCACCAGAACACACAGGTTCACCTCTCAGCAATGTGATTTCACAAGAACTTGATTTTATTAAAAGGAAAGATACAGTCTTTTATTGGTGATTGATGCTTTTCTTTTTAGAGTGCTCCAGCACACGTGGTTCCTCTACAGCCCTAATGAACAGTGCTTCAGGCTTCCATTGAAGCAGAATCCAATTATTTTCGAAGCGCGGGGACATCACCCAGATTCCCAGAGGTGTCGCTTGGAAAATCAATCATCAAGGAGGCTTTCTGCCTAAAGCAAAGAGACTCTCAGATTGTTTGTTTATAACCATAGAAATGGGAATATATATTGTTTGATTTCAGATCAAACAGTGCAGGTGGAATTTCCCCATTACTGAATAATTACTGATGCACCTTGGTTAATGCAGTGTTGTTGTAGCTGTGTCAGTCGCAGGATATTAAGGAGACAAAGTGGGTGAGGTAAATTTGAAAGCTTATCTCCCACACCAACAGAGGTTGATCAATCAAAAGACATTATCTCACCCACCTTGTCTTGCTAGATAGAGAGGAGATGGCAAGTCCCTGTATTATAGAGGTGTGGTAGCCCCACTAAAGTTAAGATTGCATCTTGATTTCTGTTTCAAGGTCAACCGTTCTAAGTCCTCTGAAATCAACATGCTTACTCAGATTTTTTTTTTTGAAATTTGGTGTGCAATCTGTTAATTCAAATTATTGGTATTTTTGCAGCACCATCAAAATTCTTGGAGCATTTTGAGGCAATACAATTGAGAAATCCCACCCTTGAGGACATTGCACCTGATAAAATCTATTGCCTGATCCAATGCCCATTGAAATCACTGGTAACCCTACCACTGACTTCCTTAGGCTTTGTCAGAGAGAGGAATTGCAGGAAACAAATCTATCTGTGCAGAAGCTTGGCAGCAAGATGTGTGTTTGTTGTGAACAAATGGTATCAATATTTTATGTGTATTTGGGGGCTTTTCCTATGTTTATGCATCAAAAATTGGAGAGGAGGGGAGCTCGCTGCAAATAGGGATGTGGGGGAATAGGAGGGGGAGCACAGGGAGCTACTGGGACTGGGGGAGGGCCAGCCAGTTCCAGGGTGGGAAAAGGGGTCCCAGCAGTTCTTACCTCCTCCCTGGCCTGATCCCAGGCACTGCCGTGGCCGCTTCATGCCTCCAAGTCCTGCTACTGCCTCCATGACACCAAAACCTTTGCACATGTGTCAGATTCCATGCGGGCAGAGCACAGACAGGATTTCCACTGTGGGGGTGTTAGCCCCTCCCATGCCTTCTGCCACAGTACCGACACCCCTGTGCAAACCCATTACAGAGTGGTGTCAGATCCTTAGAAATAGAAAATGATGATATTGAAAATCCTGTCACGAATGTCGAGTTTATTTATTTTCTGTAACTCTAAAGTGAGGAACTTGACAATTTTTGCCTGGAAAAAAAAAATGAAATCTCACTTTGTGTCTCTTGGATTTTGTTTGATTTTCTTACTGTGATAAGCAGCAGCCTTAACAATAAGAAGGGAAAATGGAGACTCAAAATGTTGCTGCATGGGACATAGGAGAGCCAATGGTCCCTGCAGATATTAAGCACCTCTTCAGGATTTGTCTCATTCAAAGTATTCAGAGAGGAGAGAATGAGAAGTGACTGGGCTACAGCGACAGGCAGGAAAACTGAAGAACCTTTTCATGGCTTCTACAATGGAGTTGGAGCTCCTGATGTCCACTGGGGGCCTGAGTAGGATCCATGAGGTGGAGCAGCTGTACCCTGATAATGGTTAGTGGTTCACTTAGGGAAGGAGACCTGCTAGTTTTCAAGGGCTAGGCTCTGACCCACTTACTTCACGTCGTGCCCTACCCCAACTCCAGCCCTAATCATTTCAGTTTCACAATTCACAGCCCAAGAACTACTCACGGTCAGGGAGGGAGGCAGAATCTGGCCGTGTGTCTGGTCACTGTGCACTGTGTGCTTCTTGTGCTGTTGTTGGAGCTCTGGGATCAGTCCTGGAAAATCTTACCCTGTCCCAGGCAGAGTGGGTGACGTTAGCCTCCAAATCCATATCCTCCATGTCCCAGCTTATTATGGTATGAGGTTGCACTGCCACTGCCTGGTGCAATGAGCCACTGACTGGTTGTTAGCAACAACACTGTAATTACCAAATTTTAATTAGTATTAAAAGCAGATTAACACATTGCAAATAAATGCTTACTGCATGCTGCCTAGCAGTGAATACTTTTACTATAGAAAGGCATCAGCTTCTTTGTGGCTGGTGACAGAGCTGGATGCAGGGAAGGGTTTGTGAGCCTCAGAAGGTCTGCAATTTGTGCTCATTTCTGATGTGTTACATCCTGGTCATTTTCATTTGGGAATTACAGGGTCAAAATTAGGGTTAATTCAAGTATGGGTGTCAAGCATTCCTCTTATTAATATATTATAATTATATTATTCCTTATTAGGTGAGAATGTCCCATGTAACACTGGTGGTGCTAGTTATCTGCCAGTCTAATTGAGTCCAGGTGTGTCAGGATCTGCCTCTGTGTGGAAATGGAGCTGTGTCGAGAGCTGCTCAGAAGAGAGAGACCTACTGGGGGGGGGCGAAAACTACTTTCAAATTTTCTTTAGTTAAGTCAATATCTACTATTTTGTTAAGGAAATCAAAGTGGGTGTCTGGCCATTCTTTAAAACACAAGAAGAAAAACCTCCACAAGTCAGGCCATTTAACCCATCTCTGCCTCTCTCTCTCACACACACACTTTCTTTTTGTAAGGGGATCGTTGCCCCCTTACTGAAGCTTAGTGGGGGGGTTTGGTTGACTAGCTCCCCGTACAAAAAGAAAGGGGAAGTGTCGATGGGAAATCAGGACCCTGAAACTGACAGTACCCAGAGGCAACAGGGAGAGGCCAGCGCTCCGGACCAGCCTGATTGACAGGGTGGGCAGGCTGATGTGGGAGTCAGGAGGCCAGGCGTCCTTGTCCTCTGTGTGAGCTGGAACTGCCTGGGCCAGAGTGGGTCGAGCAAAGGAGAGAGCTGCAACCAGAGCTGAGCAAGGGAGCAGAGCCGCACCGGCCAGAACCAGAGAAGCAGCCTGAGCTAGGAAGAGTAGCAGCAGCAAGAGTCGGAGAAGTAGCCCAGGCAGCAGACCTTGCTGGGAGCAAAGCTGCCGCAGCCAGCTCCAAAGGAGCAGTCCAGGGAGCTGGAGGTGGAGCAGCAGCCGTGCTGTGGCTGGAGCAGTCTGGAGCTAGGTGTGATGAGCAGCTGGGATGAGCAAGGGGGGACCCTGGGCAGCGTAACCCCGATGGGGGGGCTGACACTGGGAGTCTGAAAGCATGTGGCTACTGCCAGAGCAAGTATCCAACCCACAGCATTCCTGCAGCACAGCCAGGGCCTGGGAAGGAGGCCTGGGACTTGGGAGGAACAGACTGAACTTCCCTGACATTCCAGAGATGCCTGCTTGTGATTTCCTTGTGCCACAGAGCGGGGTGACATGTTTTTTCTTTAACCTTTCCCATTTTTTCCTTATTTTTATAATTGATTGCTGCTTAATAAATTGTATTTGCTTTGAACTCTATGTAATGATCAGTGGGTCAGGGAAGTGTCTAGTGTGGAGAGAGCTCCCTGGAGTGGGGACACCCTACCCCCTTTCCTAAGTGACCATGGAAAAGTTAGGGGTCGAGCCCCCCCCAGGAATCCTGGGCCCAGCCTTGTCGGAGTTACCAGAACTCTGCCACACAGGAGAGTAGAAGGGGAGTCCTCGAGGTCCGGCAGGGATCTGGGTAAAGGAAGTGGGAGCGAGGACTCAGATCCTTTCACTAGCCTGCTTCACCGGTGTAGTGAATAAGCCAGGAAAGTTCACCACAATAGAGGGACCATTCCCCCGCTTACATTTGTCCATGCTTTGACGTGTCCCTAATCTCTGTTTGCCAGAAGCTGGAAATGGGTGACAGAGGATGAATCACTTGCTGAATATCTGTTTTGTTCATTGCCTCTGAAGCACCTGGCATTGGCCACTGTTGGAAGACATGATACTGGGCTAGATGTAACATTGATCTGACCCCGGATGGCCATTTGTATGTTTCTTATGTTCTGAACACACACACACACACACACACACACACACACACACACACACACACA
>NW_020698850.1:216472-221414 GCF_002925995.2 Terrapene triunguis
CACACACACACACACACACACACACACACACACACACACACACACACCCATAGCCGTCTCCCACAAGGGGCCTGAATTCCTTCCCTGATATTCTTTACAGACACTTTGTATTGTGATAGAGTCCATTGGGCTATTATGCCTTCTGACATATTCAGGTAAAGAGCAATCATTATGCCATAGGACCAGATAGACACATACACTGTGTGTGTGTGTGTGGGGTGGGGAGATGATAAAGTTAGGACACCACAGGTATTAAGGATTCATCAACCCCTCAATTCTTCTGCTCAGGAGTTGAAGTGCCTTCTTGCAAAAGAGGGAAGACCAGATTTGATTTTCATGATGTTACAAAGGTATAGAACAGGCAAAAATAAATACATAAAAACACCCCCCGCTCCCCCCAACCAAAAAAAACATACTTAAAAAAAATAATCCTGTTTTTCTCCAAACTGTAAAGAGGCAGAGAACAGCACAGGCCCAATGCAATGTTCTCCTTTACAATAAACCTGCACTAACCTGGGTTAAATATCTACAGTGCCATAGATAATGCTTGACCTAGTGCGTAAAGAAATGCCATGTCCTGCTACTAAAGGAAGGTGGCTCCTAATCTTGAGAAGGTATTGGAGGCTTCAGTCTCTAAGGGTGGTTGGCCAGACCTCTAAGATAGTGGGAGTGGGCCACAAACCACCCTGTAGAAAGTCAGCAAAGTGATGGGCTATCTCCTCAAGATCCTGGGAGAGAAGGGTAGGAGGTGGCTGGCCTCCCCCAAGAACAGAGCACAAAGCAAGGGGGAGGCATAGGGCTGTTGGGAAGTAGGGTTTTGTAGTGAAAACCCTCTGGGAGACGAGGTCTGAAGGGACACAAGGGGAATATTTAGCCTCCTGTCTCCCTGATGGATGGAGATTTGGGGGCAGGATAGGTGGGTGAGTGAACCATCCTCAAACCTCTGGCAAGGTTCACTCCAACTTCCAGCTGGTTCTGAAAAGTGGTCAAGGTGAGTTTCATTGTCAGAAGAAGGGGAAGAGGAGGCATTTTTAATTTTTTGTGCAGGAGGGTGTTTATTTTATCTGGAGCAGTTCATGCATCCCCACTTGTGACACCCAAATTCTCCTGCTCTCCCAAAGTCACGGATAGTCCTCAGTGCGACAGCTAAGCGCCAATTAAGGAATTTAGGTACCTGACTTCCACTGAAATTAATGGCAGTTTGTGACCTAAATACTTTTAAGGATCTGGGACATGGCAGATCCTTGGATTCCAGTCAGCAGCTGGAAGCGACCCAGATGGAGCATCATCAGCTGTGGGAAATGTGTGGTGTATTGAAAATTGTATTACAGTTGTAAGCTGTCACTTTATATGCTCCTGTTCCTGTCTGCCGGCTCGGGAAGCGAGTGTACTGGGCTTTGCACGTAATCAGCAGCCAGCCAGCTTACAGTGAGGTGGGGTGAGTTGTGCCTGTTATGTTGCCACCTCCCTGCAATTTAATTTAATTTGATTTTATTAAGTGTCTGTTGTGAATACAAAAATAAAAATATGAACAATCTAAAACAACAGGTACATCCATAGAGTGCATTAAAATGTCAGAACCTCATAAAATCTCTCTTCTTCAGCACTCTAAAAGGGCAGAAATCAACACCAATTTGATTATGTCCAGTGACTGAGAAAAAAAACTGAAAAACATTAACCTTTGAGATGGTGATAATTTTTTTATATACAAAAGAGATTAAATCCAGCAGGTCTCACAATCCGGAAAATTCTACAATCCAAAAGAGAATGCGGTAGATCTTCTAGCACTTCAGATTTACATTGACAAAAAGGAAGATGTGAAGGGACTTTTCCTTATCTATTTTTATGGGTGGCAGACCCTATGGTTTGGAATACAGTGTATGTGCCTTACAAAAATGAGGATTTGATAACTCATTCAATTATGGTTCAAAACCATGGGCTGTCTTCAAAGTAGAAAATCAAAAGGCAAATTAAGAATTATGAATCCTAGCCAGATCTTCTTGTTGGATGATATCTGTCACAGTCTATTTGAGTAGTTGATTAAAATGTATTGACAATAAGTGAGTAATAGAGAAACACCATCTAGCTATAATAAATAGGAGGGTCTTCTACTGTGGAAATAAACTGTACAGGTATCTCCTCTATCCCCTGAAGGCAAATATGGGGACATTAGAATCTGGAAGAGTACAGATCTTGGGCCAAAATTTAAGAAAGGCAATACAAACTCTACAACCAACAGAGAAAAACACCTAGATTGGCAGGGTAAAATTTAGGAGAATTAAGTCTCCCCAAAAACTTTGACCCCCAAATCAAACTTGGATCTCATAGAGTATCTGTAATATTACTTTAGCATTAAAAATTCGTAGTACTGGGGCAACTCTGTTCCCACCATAAACACGGATAAAACAGAGGGCCACGTGACCAGAGCTAAGGGCCTTTTGTTTTAAGTCTTTATGGTAAGAGGACCAGCAGCCGGAATGATGAAACTTTATCCCAAAATATGTGTCTTCTGTCTTCCACTCAATTTCTTGAGGGTTCTTTCCAAAAATCATGACCTGGTCTTATTATAAATGTGACCCAGGTCTTGAGAGTTAAAATAAGAGGAAAATTGAGATCACAACCAACAGAGACCCCTGGTGTTGGTGATAAAACAAGCATGTCAGACGCATATAATAACACCGGGATAGATCTACGTTTATCGGGCATTGAAGATTTTTTTTCCTTTAAAACATCCACCACATCATTAATATATACATGAATAAGAAGAGGTTCTAGAAGGCATCCTTGGTGTTCTCCCGTAGAAACAGGGGAAATGTTCGACCATTCTCCATTGGCTTTAGTTCTTACTTTACCCATCTTGCTCTGGTGGAGATCCTCCAAAATGTGCAGAAATCTTTGATTGATACCCACACTTCTACATTTCATCCAAAGATTTTCTAGATTATTAGAATCAAATGCCACCCTTAAATCTGTAAAAGCAGCATACCTTGTGTACCATTAACCACAGCATATTTATAAACCACATCGGGTAAAATAAAGCTATTATCAATTCTGGCTCTACCAGCCAGATACAATGGGGTCCCAGTCCATTATTGGGGCTGCTAGTTGTTAAGTGTATACAATTTTTATTTATTTATTATTATTATTATTATTATTATTATAATAAATAACAATACTGGTTCATTCTCTTTTCTGCAGAACTATTCTAACCCCACACAATGGCATTTCCATTAACGAAGCCAGACACACAAATATGACTGGGGGAGAGAATAGCTAAGAGAATTGGAAAATGGTCTGCCACATCATACATCTGGTTTCTACTTCTAGAACGTGTATTCTTTCTTTGGTGCATAAGATACCACTTAATAACAAAGATAGTAAACTCCCTAAATAATCACCCTAATCAGCAGAAGACGTTAAATTCCAATTTCTGGTCTCCTGCTTTCCAACCCAGTTCACAATCCCCTAGACCAAAGGCATTTTCATAGGATTAGGCCAGAGGAAGATGACACGTCTGGTATGTGTCCCATACAGACATTCAGTTCTCTGTGGCATGGTGAAGCATACCAAGCAATGCATGCTCAGTGTGGATAGATTGACAGATTCCAGTGTCAGAAGGGACCAGTGTGATCATTTACTCTGAGCTCCTGTCTAACCAAGGCTATAGATTTCCCCAAAATAATTCAATTATAGAAAAAAAATCAAATAATGATGTACAAATTGCCAGTGATCCTTATTAAATTGTTCAAATGGTTAATTACTGCCACTGTTCAAAACGGTCACCTTGTTTCCCATCTGAATTTGTCTAGTTTTAACTTCCAGCCATTGGAACACATAATACCTTTCACTATTAGATTGACGAGTCCACTGTAAAATATTTTTTCTTCACTTATGTACTTCTAAATTGTGATCAAGTCTTACCTTAATCTTCTCTTTATTTAGCTAAATCGATTGAGCTCTTTGAGTCTATCACTAAGAGGCATGTTTTCTAATCTTTTAGTCATTCTTGTGGCTCTTTCCTGAACCCTCTCGAATTGATCAACGTCCTTCTTGACTTGTGGACACAAGAACTGGACACAATATTCCAGTAGTGGCCCCAAGTGGAGGTCGCCAATACAGAGGTAAAATAACCTCCCTACTCCCTCTTTATGCAGCCAAGGAATGCATGATCCCTTTTGGCCACAGAATTGTACTGGTAGCACATGTTCAGCTGATAATCCACCCACAATTCCCAAATCTTTTACAGAGAAACTGCTTCCAAAGATAGAGTCTCTCATCCTGTAAGTACGGTTGACGTTCTTTGTTCCTATATTCATACATGTATGTTTCGCCATATGAAAACACATATTATTTTCTTGTGGCCATCTTACCAAATGATGCAAATCTCTGTGTATCACTGAACTATCCCATCATTCTTGTCACCTGCCAAATTTATAGGTAATGATTTAATGTTTTCTTTTCAAGTCCTGGATAAAAATGTTGAAAATTGTAGCAGCAAGTCTCTATGGGACTCCACTAGGTAGAATGTTGGGGATATTATTACTGGTTGTAGTTCAATCAAATTGAATGGATTTTAATAGGCACATCAACGGCACCCTTCTGACTCCAGAACAATTCTCAAACCAAATGTCAAGTATCTGCTGTTAACATGTAAGCCCTATAGCTCTTGGGGGTGAGGGGGGAAGTTGGAAAAAAATATGATAATTTTTAGGAAACCATAGTACAGAGTCACAAACATCCTTCCATACTCCCTGTTCATTCTATTAATTTCTAACGTGGAGAGCTTTGCAGCACCAGGAAGAAGACAGCAAAGAGAAGGTAAAGAATCTTCATGGCTGAAGTTTAGCTGGGAACTCAACGTCACTGGAGAGAAGAGACTCCAAGATACACAGGAGATGGAGAGTCTCTATTTATGAGTTGCCAGGGATTGTGAAATGCTGAT
>NW_020698851.1:0-12946 GCF_002925995.2 Terrapene triunguis
AGGCCTCTGATACCAAGGTTTATCTCTCAGGGCCTCCTCTTACTACACCGTAAAAGACAAACCTCAGTCTAGCCTTTCACCCCAAGTCTGGCTGTTCCTCGGGATTTTTCCTGCAGGACCTTCTCTGTTTCCATCCCTAGTTTCCTCTGCTTCAGAGAGACAATGAAGCCTGTAGTGAGCCAGTGTGGCGCCTCTCTGTCCCGCATGGGGCCGAACTTCCCCTAACCCCAAAGTGGGCGGAGCCACCGGGTCCAGCGCCCGCCCCTCCGAGGTCACGGCCCCGACCCGGAAGTATAAAAGCCCGCCGGCAGAGAGAGCAGACGTCCTGGGCCGAGCTCCCGCTTGGGAGACAGCCCCAGGCTGCGAGCCGCCTGCTACCCCACCGCGCCGGTCGAGCCTCCCTCTCGCCAGGTACCCCAAGGAGGACTAGCCAAGCCTGCCCCGGACCCGCTACCCCGAGGAGGACTGGCCGAGCCTGCCCCGGGCCCGCTACCCCGAGGAGGAGCCGAGCCTGCCCCGGGCCAGCTACCCTGGTGGAGAGCTGCTGGACCGGCCCCCAAGCCCCGCACCCGAGGAGCCGATGCTGCTGGACTGGCCCGAACCCGGCATCGCCGCCGAGGTAAGCCCCGAGGGGGAACACGGAAGTAGCCCGGGGGTAGCCGACCCCGGTCAGGCTGCAGAGGCCTGTGAGCCGATGGCAGTGTGTTTCGGTCAGGATACCCCACTGACCGGCAGCGACAGTAACCGCTGCTAGGGCCCCGGGCTGGGACGCAGTGGAGTGGGTGGGCCTGCGTTCCCCCCTGCCACCCCCACTCACGGGTGGCAGGCTTCCCCCTCACCCGACGCTCAGGTGTGGGAACCTGAGCTTACCCCAACTGCTTGTTTGTTCAGCCCCTGCATCCAAGGGCCTGAGCTGTGATTGTTTGTGCCCCGCCCTGCTCCAGGGCCTGGGCCTCAGGACTAACTGTCGGTTGGCTCAACCCCTGCCTGAGGGCCTGAGCTCACTGAACTCTGGGTCGCCCAGCCCCTACGTAAAGGGGCCTGAGCTTTGACTGTTTGTGCTATAGTGAGCCGGTGTGGCGCCCCTCCGTCCCGGAGGGTCGAGCCCCGGCGCAACTCTTCTACAAAGCCCTTTTATAGTCCTACCTCAGAGCTAATTAGACACACCTGTTCTCAGCTCAGACTGAGTCAGCAAAAGTGCCTCTATCTCTACGCTGGGTTCAAAGCACTTGGCACCCATGCTACCATAGCTGCACTACTATTTTTAGCACACTAGATCACATGAGAGCTAGCACAAGTATGTCTGTGCAAACAGGGAATCACACCTCACAGGGAATCAACAGGGAGAAAAGTAAAGTGCCCATGAGAGAGCATGGTGTGTGACTCCTTCTGTAACAGGCTGCAGCCACTCTGGGAGCAAAATGGCTGCTGTCTGTACACATAGGCAGAGTTCTTAGACATGTCAGGGGAAGTACGCAGAAAATAAAGGCGGCATCATTTTCAAACTTCAGACAAAACACTGCCACCTATCTGCTGCTATCTGAGCTGAATGATCTCCCACGGAGGCAGGACAGTATCTAGTTATGAGATAGGTAAATGAACACTACTCTGGACAAGGTATCTAGAAGACCATTGTATCTCAGTCAATAGACAGTGTGCGTCTATGGCAGATATAGCTGGAGCTATGGCACAATAGTTGGATACGAATCTAGATGAACATGATATTGTAGAAGTATCTAGATGATTATGGTGATAAGATACAGTGGGTACAACAACATCTATGGCAGGTATGAGCTATCTAGGGCCACTAATCAGTAAATCACCCCTACGCAGGACAGTACTTTCAAAGATTAATAGATTTTTAAGGCCAGAAGGGACCATTAGATCTAGTCTGACCTCAAGTATAGCACAGGAATAGTATAGCACTGGAGAATTTCTCCCAGTTACCCCTGCATTGAATCCAATAACTTCACTAAAGCATCCAGGCTGGATTTGGAGACATCAAGAGATGCAGAATATACCACTTCCCTTGGGAGTCTGTGCCACTGGTTAGTCACCTTCCCTGTTAGACATTTGTGCCTCATTTCTCATTTGAGTTTGGCTGGTTTCAGTTTCCATTATTTATTATTATTATTATTATTATTATTATTTGCATTACTGTAGCACCTGGGGGACCTAGTCAGAGACTGTGCTAGGTGGTGTAGAAACACAGAACATAAAGATGGTCCTGCTGATCTAAGTGTAATACAAGAGACAACAGACGGACACAGACAGATGGGAGGAATATGAGGAAACAATGCGACGGTGTTGTGGAATCTCCATCATTGGGGATTTTTAAGAGCAGGTTGGACAAACACCTGTCAGGGATGGTCTAGATAATACTTCGTCCTGCCTTGAGTGCAGGGGACTGGACTAGATGATCTCCCACGGTCCCTTCCAGTTCTGATTCTATGATTCTATTGGTCAGCTTGATAGTCAGTGGTGTCAGCCCACCAACCGCGGAACCATCGTCACGTTTTTTGTCGGCCTCACGGCAAAGGAGAGTTTTGAGGAGGCGTTGAAGGAGGACAAGGAGGTGGCTTTGCCGATGTCTATGAGGAGCACCCCCAAGCGTGAGGAGCAGCCTGGGAGAAAGCATGAAGGCGCTTGTTTGAAAATGTAACAAGTGGGCGATGGAGGCTGATCAAGGACCGACAGGAGGGCGCAATGAGATAGTCAATGAGAGATGACAGGAAGACAGGCAGCTTATGTTTGAAGTGATAGAGAAGTGGGGAGCCAATGGAGGGATGCAAAGAGAAGGGTGACATGGCCAAACGATGGGCTGGGGAAATAATCTTTGCAGCAGCATTCTGACTGGAGAAAAGTGGGGCAGGATGGCCTCTGTGAAGGCCAGAGAGAAGGAGGTTGCAATAACCGAGATGTGAGCTGATGGGAGCCTGGAGGAGCATTTTAGCTGTGTGGATGGGTAGGAAAAGCCATACCTTAGAGATGTCACGCAGAAAGAACCTACAAAACCTAGACATTACCTGGATGCAAGGACCTTGAGAGAGGCCCAAGTCGAAGACGACCACCCAGGTTACGGGGTGACAAGCAGGAGGTAGTGGGAGGAACTTGGCTGGGAAGATTAGGAGCTCTGTTTATCCAAATTGAGTTTGAGCTGCCGGCTAGATCTGTGAGCTGTCAGCGTAGAGTTGGTAGCTGAATTTGTGTTCAACTTCCAGCCATTGGTTCTTGTTCTGCCTTGCTCTGCTAAATTAAAGAGCCCTTTAGTGACCAGTGTTTTATCCCTGTGAAGGTTTTTTTATACACCGATCAAGTCACCTCTCAATCTTCTTTAAACTAAACAAATTGAGCTCTTGAAGTTTCTCACCACAAGGCATTTTTTCCTGTCCTCAAATAAATAAATACAAAAATCTGGCTCTTTTCTGCACTCTCCAATTTTTCAACAACCAACATTGTATTTTGCTGTCTGAGTTTTTATCCCCAATCAATTTTGCTTATAATTTTCCTCAGCTTTGGAAAACAAGTCCTTTTTGAGGCACCAAGTGTATCTAATACTGATTGGGACTGCCCTTGGTACCGCCAAACCAAATGTAATCAAGTCATGATTGCTGGTCCGGAGGCAGCCGCCAACTTCCAGTTCAGTGACGAATTCATCTTTCATAATGAGGTCCAAAATAGAGCCGCTGTGTTGACTGTGATAGCTTTTGTGTGAGAAAATTATCATCTTTAATGTAAAGTGCTTTCCTGAATGTGTCCCAAGTGCACATGGTACCTAGAGGAAGTGTCTAGCTGAACATGATGTTCTGATATGGTTGGTGCCATAAAAAATCAAATATTGCTGCATATGGCTCTGACACATAGGTGTGTGACAACTAGATGAACACACAGGTTTCGAGATCTGGTGCTCCTACAGCCCAAACTGCATTGTCTTGACTTCCTGCCACCTCGCACACTGTGAATTCGTCTCTCCAGTTTGATGCCCACCACCTTCTCTTAGACGGTCCCTGCTTTCCAAGGGCCTCTCTCCTGCTGGTTGTCCATGTTTTGGAATCCCTCCCCACCCCAGCATGTGAGTTTATATTTTCCCACTCTGCTCATTGCTCCTCTCCCTGGAGTTGCATCTTGGGATGTTATTAATGTCTTGTTTACGTCTCCTTCCATCTCATTAATAAAGATGTTAAAACCAAGCCAGCTGTAGCTTCGATCTCCGCAACTCCCTCCGGACGCCTCTCCCTCTTTCAGTACCTTGCTGTTTATCATCCCATTTTTGTTTAAGGTCCCTAAGCCAGTTTTCAGTCAGGTGTCGGGGCTCAGATCCAAGGCAATTGGAATTAATTCATTAATTTTCCAAGTAACATTTTGTGAGACGCTGTAGCAAATGCTTCCCAAAAGGTGGCCTCTAGGGGCATCCCTTTTTCTTCTCTCAGTATAAGTTGCTTCCTTTGAAGAGGTAACACACAGGTTGCGACACATATTGGAAAGTAGATGGGGCCTCATATTTCTGATATTGGCAAACCAGAGGAGCAGACTGTTACCACCAGATGGTGGCGTTCTCGGCGCGGTTGGCGCTATATTTCAGGTGGTCTGATTTGCTTAAAGCGGAGCAAGCTGCATGCAGGGAACAATGTGCATGATTCATTTCACCCTTTTGCCCGGTTTGTGAGCCGCCCTGGATTTTTTTGCTCGTCAGACCCTGGATGGAATAGATTTTCAGAAGTGTTCAGCACCCACCAGAAGGGCTGAAAATCTGCCCAGGAAGGGCACAGTGGGAGCTGCTGGATTCTGAACATGTATAAAGAATCTGTCAAAGTGGGGTTTGAGATCTGGCATTAGCCTTGGCATTACGAAACAATTCCCTGCTCTACCACAGGCTTCCTGCATGATCTTGGGCAAGATATTTAGTCTCCCCGTGCCTCAGTTTCCCCATCTGTACAATGGGGATAATATCCCTGTCTCACAGGGGTGCTGTGAGGATAAATACATTAGAGCTTGTGAAGTGCTGAGAGGTCTGTTGAAGAAAAGTGCTATATAAGAGAGAGAGGTATTAATATTAAAAACCCAGGGCGGGCTATGAGGGCTTAGCCCTTGAGAATCTGGCCCAGAGCACTCCTGAAGTCAGTCCCTATCTGACTAAATTTCAGACTACAGATTGCTCTCAAACACCTTATTATAGAATCATAGAGCCATAGGAATGGAAGGGACCTCGCGAGGTCATCTAGTCCAGTCCCCTGCACTCACAGCAGGACAAAGTATTATCTAAACCATCCCTGACAGGTGTTTGTTTAACCTGCTCTTAAAAACCTCCAATGACGGAGACTCCCTGGGCAATTTGTTCCAGTGCTTAACTACCCTGATAGTTAGGAAAGTTTTTCCTAATGTCCAACCTAAACCGCCCTTGCTGCAATTTAAATCCATTGCTTCTTGTCCTATCCTGAGAAGTTAAGAAAAACAATTTTTCTCCCTCCTCCTTGTAACAACCTTTTGTGTACTTGAAAACTGTTATCATGTCCCCACTCAGTCTTCTCTTCTCCAGACTAGACAAACCCAATTTTTTCAATCTTCCCTCATAGGTCATGTTTTCTAGAACTTTAATCATTTTTGCTGCTCTTCTCTGGACTTTCTCCAATTTGTCCACATCTTTCCTGAAATGTGGCACCCAGAACTGGACACCATACTCCAGCTAAGGCCTAATCAGCGCGGAGTAGAGGAGAAGAATTACTTCTCGTGTCTTGCTTACAACATTCCCGCTAATACATCCCAGAATGATGTTCTCTTTTTTTGTTTACACTGTTGACTCATGTTTAGCTTCTGATCCACTATGACCCCCAGATCCCTTTCCGCCGTACTCGTTCCTAGGCAGTCATTGCCCGTTTTGTGGGTATGCAACTGATTGTTCCTTCCTAAGTGGAGTACTTTGCATTTGTCCTTATTGAATTTCATCCTATTTATTTCAGACCATTTCTCCATTTTGTCCAGATCATTTTGAATTTTAATCCTATCCTCCAAAGCACTTGCAACCCCTCCCAGCTTGGTATCATCCACAAACTTTATAAGCGTACTCTCTATGCCATTCTCTAAATTATTGTTGAAGATACTGACCAGAACCAGACCCAGAACTGATCCCTGCAGGACCCCACATGATATGCACTTCCAGCATGACTATGAACCATTGATAACTACTCTCTGGGAACTGTTTTCCAACCAGTTATGCACCCACCTTATAGTAGCTTCATCTAGATTGTATTTCCCTAGTTTGTGTATGAGAAGGTAATGCGAGACAGTATCAAAAGCCTTACTAAAGTCAAGATATACCACATCTACCGCTTCCCCCCGCCCCATCCACAAGGCTGGTTACCCTGTCAAAGAAAGCTAGTAGGTTGGTTTGACAGAATTTGTTTTTGACAAATCCATGCTGACTGTCACTTATCACCTTATTATCTTCTAGGTTTTTGCAAATTCCTTGCTTAATTATTTGCTCCATTCTCCTTCCGGATACTGAAGTTAAGCTCTTGTAGGTATTCATTCATTGTTTGCTATTCGCTCTGTGCGATTGGCCACTAAAGATATGTGGTATTGCTTCTGCTCCCCCACTGGATGACTGTGACTTTTAGTTTCCAGCAGCAGTATTCAAAAACAAATATTGGCATGTAATTAGCAAATACAAGCTGCCCCTAAAGAAAACTTTGACCTGGCAAATTAAACTCACTGGTTTTCTTGCACCAGTGCTTCCATATGCCTCTTTGCAGGATTCACCTGGTTCTGAAATACAGCAACCCTGAATCCTTAGAACATTTCTGTGCACCCTCGTAGTACCGCAGGTCCCAAACTGAAGTCTGTGGATCGTTGTTGTCAGCAGAAAACCTCCATTGAGGTCCAGCAGTCCCAGTGCTTAATTAGTAATGAAAGAGGTGCAGTTAAGTGCCGGGACTCAAGCTTTTCTTTTTGCATTCATCACTGATGCAGCGAGCCCAGAGATGCCGGGGCTATGAACTGCCAAGCCCTGGCACAAGTTAAGCACTGAGCAGCCCAGAGCTGGCAAGGCTCCTGGTGCTGGCTTTCCACCTCGTTTCCGGCTGCTCGCGACAGGTGCCCAGGCTCAAACGAGGAGGACGAGCTGACCTGGATGCCTCTCGTTAGGGGTCATGACCAACTGGCAGGTGCAGAGGGAACCGAGCCACCAGTGGGACTGGAGCTGCCAGCCGTCAGCAGGAGAGGAACGTCCCGGGGAAGACAACGAGGCAATATGTCCCAGGGGAGAAGAGGAAGAGGTGGCTGGGCAGAAGGTCAGTGAGGAGAAGGGAACCAACGAGCCAGGGAGAGGTGCAAGGAACGGCACAGCCAATACTTCATGCTGGGCCCTCCATGTACCGCGCTGCGCTCCAGCAGCACTTGGACAGGGGGCGCTCTGCTACTGGACAGGTGTGGTAAGTGCCTTTGATGACACGATGCCCCTATTTATCACTACTCGCCCAGCTCTCCTCCTCCTCCAGTCCCACCCCAGCCGGCGTGGCTCCTAGAGCCACCACTGAACCAGCAATGCCTCCATCTGGGGTGGGCGATATTCCGATTCCCTCCCTCCCTGCTGTACAGCTCCCTCTGGTGGTCAAAAATAGACAGGGACGGATTAATCCAAGAACAGATTTAAAAAATTTATTAAGATGATGTTAAAAAAAAAAAGGGAACAGAGTTTGAGCATAGACGTTTCTGGTTATCAGGGAATAACGTACAGATTATCGAGGTAGCAAGGTTTGGTTTAAGATCGGGGGGCATAAGGAATACATAATCTGCAATATCCCCGATTGGGGGTAAAAGGTTGATGGTCAAAGTACAGGCATTGAGATATGAGGGTCTGAAGTTCATAGAGTGGCTATGTTCGGGTGTGGGGTATAATGAGTGGATATGATGATAAGGATGGATTGACCCTCATTTGGTGGGATTTAATGTTCAGGGAGTTTATGGTTCCAGTTCATATGATCCAACGGAGAAGGTCACTTGGTCCCTTTCTCGTAGTGGGAGAACGATGTCACTCTGGCTTTCGCCTCCTGGTACTGTCGGTGGCCGGTGATGTGCTCGGTGTAGATGTCCCTTCTACATTCCGAAGCGTTCCCATTTGGCCCAGCTCTGTCGTTGGCTGGGAAACGGAGGGGAGGTGTGTGTGTGTGGGGGGGAGTTTTGAGGATGGTTTTCATCCAAAGTTTGACATTTCACTGACGTTTCGAAACCTGGAAAACGTTGGATGAAACCAGCGCTTGCAGGTTTGTGGGCTAATCTCACCTCAGGGACTGTTTCTGCAGGATATCTCTTCCTTGGTACAATCAGGACAGGGGGAATGGTTGCTTTTTTCAGCAGTGGTTTGGGCAGCCACGGGGATAGGAATTCTCCCTGGCTGGGTGGCACCTGGAGAGGGGATCCGGACCATCAGAATCAGGGTGATCACCCCGAGCCTCCATAGAGGTGTGGCTGGAGCAGCACCCCCTTGTGGGCCTTTCAGGTGCCTCAATGCAACCATAGTTCTCCTCATGGAAAAAGTCTCTGTTTTCAGTGTCCACTGAGGCAGACTCTGACCCACCAGCCTATTGTCTTTTTGGTTCTCTCCCTTTCTGGGGGGGCACTGGAGGGACTTAGCAAACCTAATTCAATCCTGAGCTTCCCGCCAGTCGGAGTCCCTTCCCTTTCCTTCAGGTCTGGTTCCCAAATAGTCTCTTGCTCATGCATCGCTCGCTGCTCAGGGACTAACTGCTCCTCCCCAGTGGCTGCTCCAGCTAGCAGGACCCATCTCTGTGCGATTCTACAGCCAAAGCTCCCTCCAAGTGCAGCTGCATCCTCATTCCTGGCCAGCCGAGCCAGCCCTGAACTGAGCCAGGCTGTCTCCCTTTAATCTCCCTCCAGGCTTGGCATTGGCTGCAGGTATAGTGGGGCGGGGCTAGCTGGGCCCATAGGCTGTCCTTAGCCCTGTCTCTGCTGCTGTGGGGCCTCTTGGCCCATCAGACCTCCCTTTGGTTTGCGGCTAGGATTCAGTGGGAGGAGCATGTTGTGTCTATTTCCCTTTACAGAACAAGAATAGTAACGAGCCATGGCAGTGCATCATCCAGTGCGCCACAGCCAATCAGACCGTCACATCACAGGGGGGATAGGGCCCAGATCTTCCTTTTCCAAAGCCCACACGCCCTATCCTCAAGGGAGGATCTCTATTGTTAGCAATATAGGGACTGTGACACACAGTTGAGCAGTTCTGAATGCAGCCAGTAGAGGGCAGCGGTGTCCATACACCCTAGTCAAAAATGATATACTGGCATTAGAAAAGGTTCAGAGAAGGGCAACTAAAATGATTAGGGGTTTGGAACAGGTCCCATATGAGGAGAGATTAAAGAGGCTAGGAATTTTCAGCTTGGAAAAGAGGAGACTAAGGGGGGATATGGTAGAGGTATATAAAATCATGAGTGGTGTGGAGAAAGTGAAGAAGGAAAAGTTATTTACTTGTTCCCATAATATAAGAACTAGGGGCCACCAAATGAAATTAATGGGCAGCAGGTTTAAAACAAATAAAAGGAAGTTCTTCTTCACACAGCGCACAGTCAACCTGTGGAACTCCTTGCCTGAGGAGGTGGTGAAGGCTAGGACTATAACAGGGTTTAAAAGAGAACTAGATAAATTCATGGAGGTTAAGTCCCTTAATGGCTATTAGCCAGGATGGGTAAGGAATGGTGTCCCTAGCCTCTGTTTGTCAGAGGGTGGAGATGGATGGCAGGAGAGAGATCACTTGATCATTACCTGTTGGGTTCACTCCCTCTGGGGCACCTGGCATTGACCTCTGTCGGTGGACAGGATACTGGGCTGGATGGACCTTTGGTCTGACCCAGTACGGCCGTTCTTATGTTCTTAACAGCAGAGAAAGCAATAGAAGATCGCAGTCCCATCGCTCTGCTCCACCTTTTCTTCC
Organism: Terrapene triunguis; assembly: GCF_002925995.2. Taxonomy (NCBI): domain Eukaryota; kingdom Metazoa; phylum Chordata; order Testudines; family Emydidae; genus Terrapene; species Terrapene triunguis. The sequence continues at coordinate 9,944 of NW_020698851.1, forward strand.
TCCTTTTCCGGGGAGGATCCCTGTTAAAAATGCACGTCAGCCATCCCTGCCTGTATCCCCACTGGGGGGGTGTCTAATCATTTTTCTGCTCCATCAGAATGCAGAGCCAGCTCCCGGAGAGGCCGCCAAAGTGGAGGCCCGGCCTAGTGTTTCCTTTCTAATAACCCCCTGCCGCTAACCCCCAGCAGCGATGCTCAGGCAGAACTGGACGGCACCACACTGCTGGGCTAATGGCTCCTAATCTCTCCCGCTGTGTGTGGCTACCCCTGATAGACTCTCCCTCCAACTCTCATTAAGCACCGGGGGCTATCTGTCTTTGCAGCTGCTCACCTCTGGGATCATTAGAAAAGGGCTCTACATAGCTTGACATTCTCTGCTTCCGGGAGGAGGGGGAGCCGCTGACAGATCTCTCCATTGGAATATGAAACCTATTTGTTCAGATGCATAATGACTGATGAATTGTCTCGCCGGGTGGCAGCTGAGTGCTGTGCTGGCATGGTTGGCTGCAGTCAGTGCCACTGCATTTCAGCTGCATGACATAGCGTGGCAGGCCCAGGACTGAGACCCCTCGCATCCCCAGGTGAAGTGTCTCCAGGGAGCGGGGAAGACAAGCCCCTGAGTAGATGGTAAGGGAGAGAAAGAGATGGTGTCTCTGGGAGTGGGGGCCCTGGCAAGGGAAGGAGAGTGAGGCCCCATTAGCATAAAGGGAGGCAGGGCCTGAAGGGGTCAGAGTTAGTGAGAGGCAAAGGAGCCCTGGTGGCTGAGAGGGAATGAAAGGAGGGAGCACTGGCCCTGAGCACGAGTGTGGGGTCAGGTTGATTCAGGGCAGCTCAGCAAACCGGTCCTTTCCTCTGGGGCTGCTGTTTCCTGAGTCTGCAGGCAGTCTGAAACAGCATCTCAGAGAGATGTCAGCTGCCTCTATCACCTCAATATGGCGTTGACTCTGAAGCCTAATGGTGATACCAGCACTATTAATTATTTCACTGCTGTTCAGAGCATGCAGGGAAGAAGAGGAATGGTTGTATACTGTGAATGGCATCTTATTTTGGCACCTCAAGTGGGTCCAGTTTGGTTAGTGGGAGGAGTTTAGTTTGTGGGAGGAGCTTAGGAAAATACCACTTCTTCTCTCCCTCCCCTTCAATCCAACCCCTGCCTTAGCACCAGCCATGGAGCCATGGGACAAGAGGAGCAGAGTGGGAAAGAGGGGCATGGAGTCCCCCTGAGAAGGAGGGATTTGGGACAGCAAAGGAGAAGGGAGGTGGGGGAGAGCTGGGGGTAGGGGACTGAAAGTATGGAGGGAGAATGAGAGGGAAGTGGAGACTCTGGGAGCAGAGGTGGAGCTGAGGGCCTGGGGAAACAAAGACAGAGAGGGAGAGATGCTAAGGGTAGGACACAACCTGGCCCAACTCACTCCTTATCCCTGAAACTACAGTGGCATTGGCAGTTCCCATAGGTTCCCAGTACAGTCACCTGGGCCCAGGCATTGAGAATGTTCATGTTCAGTTATTATCTGGGCAGATGGCCAACATTTTCCTGAGGAGAGCAAGCTGTATTGGTGGTGATTTTTTTAACCCACTAAACCTGAATGAATTTCAGGAGATAAAGACAAAGCACTTCTCTAGGCCAAGGCCTTTCTCCCTGCACACAATGGAGGTGCCAGAGCTTTTCAGAAAAAGGAAGTCAATATTTTTTTTTATAATGGTAAGTGTTCTGAAATCTGCATGTAGGGGTCGCGCTGATATCTTTCTTTGAAATACTGTCCAGGGATTGCACCACATTGCTGTATAAACGTAGAGTCTAGATAGCTCAGAGGATACAGAATCTTTAATTTCTAGGATTAGTAGCAGATTAGTAGCATCAGCGAGGTATTCAGTAACCTATGTCAAATAACTTAGACCCAGATCCTCAAAGGTATTTAGGCACCTTCGTGGTCTTAGTTCCTCACAGACAGGCATCTGTCACAAAAATTATTATGGGTATTATCATAGTGTCATAGTGTTGGAAGGGACCTCGAGAGGTCATCTAGTCCAGTCCTCTGCATGGCTGAGATTATGGGGCAAGTGATGCTGCTTTCCACAATTTCAACCCGTGCACATCGGCAGAACCACGCTATGTAGAAGTCCAGTCTGTTGTTTCGACCTTCAGGAGGAGTCCACACAGACAGCCCCCCCAACCTGAAGCAAATACTCACCAGCAAATACACACCACACAACAAAAACACTAACCCAGGAACCAATCCCTGCAATAAACCCCGTTGCCTACTCTGTCCACATATCTATTCAAGGGACAACATCATAGGACCTAACCACATCAGCCACACCATCAGAGGCTCATTCACCTGCACATATATCTACCAATGTGATATATGCCATCATGTGCCAGCAATGCCCCTCTGCCATGTACATTGGCCAAACCGGACAGTCTCTACACAAAAGAATAAATGGACACAAATCAGACATCAAGAATTGTAACATTCAAAAACCAGAAGGAGAACACTTCAATCTCCCTGGTCACTCAATAACAGACTTAAAAGTGGCGATTCTTCAACAAAAAAACTTCAAAAACAGACTTCAACGAGAAACTGCAGAACTGGAATTAATTTGCAAACTGGACACCATCAAATTAGGCCTGAATAAAGACTGGGAGTGGATGGGTCATTACAAAAAGTAATTTTCCCTCTGCTGATATTCACACCTTCTTGTCAACTGTTGGAAATGGGCGACGTCCACCTTGATTGCATTGGCCTTGTTAGCACTACAAAAGTAATCAACTGTTGAGAATAGGCCACTTCCACCTTAATTGAATTGGCCTCGTTAGCACTAATCCACCACTTGGTAAGGCAACTCCCATCTTTTCATATGAGATATATATATATATTGCTTACTGTATTTTCCACTCCATGCATCTGATGAAGTGGGCTCTAGCCCACGAAAGCTTATGCCCAAATAAATGTGTTAGGCTATGTCTACACTACAGAATTAGGTCGGATTTATAGAAGCCGGT
>NW_020698852.1:0-7619 GCF_002925995.2 Terrapene triunguis
ACCCCACAGGGCAGGGAGTTTCAAACTATAGCCGGGGAGAAGATACCCCAGAACCAGCCCTGAGGGTTTTCTCCCTGCTCCTACGCTCTGCAGGTCACTCCAACTGGGTTCTGGCTCCCAGCCACCGTGCAATGTGGCTGCTGCCCCCTGCCCCTAGAATCCTGGCCCGATTTCCCCCCGCCCCTCCTCCAAGCACAGCAATACCCCTCAGCCGTGACTCACAGCAGGGTGGGTGGTCCAAGCCTCCTGCTCTTCTCTGGCTTCAATTGTCCATCATGTATCCTAGGGGAGGCAGGCGGGCCTGGTTATTTAACAGCATGCAGGGCACTAGCCACTGCTTGTATTTCTGTCTTTCAAGGTGCCCTCCACCCCCAATCCATCCGGGCAGAGGAGGGAAAGGAGCTGGGTGGAGAGTCAGTCCCCAAGATTATTGGGATCATTTTGCCTTTGGCCTCGTGCCCCACAAAGGCCAGGAGAGGTGTTGTGCACACAAGCCCCACTGGGAGTTGGCGTGAAGCACAGTGTGGCAGAGCTGCTGCCCTGGCTCTTTGCCTGCATGGCTGGTGGTAGCTGGGGTGGGCAGGGCTGGGGCTTCCTGTGAATCTCTGCCCTCCCTGTACAGGCTGCAGGGGGACCTGGCTGGGGCCAGTGCCTCGCGGGGTGGGGTGGGGGGGAATCAGGGTGAGACCTTTGGGAGGCAGCATCTCTCCCTCGGGCCTGCTCCTGCTGCAGGTGCCGGGCTTGCCCAGGGCCAGGACAGAGGAGACCCTCTGGCTGCAGAGCCCTCTCGCATCTGGCTGAAAGGAGTCTTGGTTCCCCCTTTGTCCCAGGGAGGTGGGAAGGAGCGGGTGGGGGGGGAGTTGGGTGTGTTTGTGTGTGGGCAGAGGAGGCCAGCCCCTCCCCCCTGTTGGCAGTGTGCATGTGGCACTGGGCCCCGGACTCATGGGGCAGGAAGGGATAATAGGAAGTAGAGCTCCAGCTCTTTTCTTACCTATCAGCTGCTGGGCAGCTGCTGCTCTCAGGGCAGCCTTCTTGCTCAGCCTCCCTGGGCAGTCCTGGAGCTGGGAAGCCAAGAACCCAGTTAGTCCCAAGCCACACATCCTCCCCAGGCTGAGGGGAGCTGCCTGCTAGGGAGGTGAGGAACCCCTGGCTGTCAGAGCCCTCTCCCCCTTGACTCCTCCCATGGGACAGAGATGACTTGTAGGGGAGCCACCCTCAAGGGCAGGGGATGGGGCTGAGTCAGTGAGGGGGCTCCCTGGAGCAGGGAAGCTCCCTGTGTGCTTAGGTCCTCCCACCCCCCAGTCCTGCAGGGCCCACACCCCAGAGCTCACTCACCAGGGTCCTGCAGGCTTCGTTCAGGAAGGCGGGGATGGCGGGGGCCGCCCCCTCAGCTAGCTGGCTCTGCACGAGCGTGCGCAGGGGCTGGTAGCTGAGGAAGGGTGCGCAGTGCAGCAATGTCACCCTGCACGCCTGCCGGAGAGGGCGAGAAGGGAGCTGGGTGAGTCCCTGAGTGCAACGGGCTGCCAACTCGCAGGCTCTGCGTGGCTTGGGGAGACTCCGCTGTGCCGGAGCAGCAAGGAGCCACCTCTTTGCAGAACCTCCTCTGGCCTGACGGTTGTTCCCCAGGCCCCCACAGCCCCCATCTCCAGCTTGGCTGGGTTGAGGGGAGCCAGGCCCGAGTGCTGGGGCCGGGGAGGGACACTCCTGGAGCAGGGAAGGGGCTATTCCCTGTGGGTCCCTGTTGGGCGGTTAAAAGCACTGCCCGGTGACCAACTTACTTGGCTTCCCCTCAATCCCAGGCACTACTGGGGGCTGCTACTCGGAGGTGGGGTGGGAGGGGGATTGCTGCAGGAGGCTGGTCATTCCCAGACAGGAGCTAGCACACAAGTGAGGGCAGGGCAGCAGCAATGGAGACCCAGTCGGCCTCAGCAACCTGCCCTTCCCTGTGGCCCTGCTTGGGTTAGGTCACTTGCTAGGGGCCAGAGATAGACCTGGGCCTCGCCACTAAACAGGGCAGGCTGTAAAATGGAGCCATAGCCGCGGAGAGGCTGGCTGGCCAGGGAGGCTGGAGGTGCCTATGGGGAATGGAGGAGGAGAAGGAAACCCCACAGATCTACCCCACAGCTACACTCTGAGGGCTGGCAGAGCTCTGTGTGGGGTGGGGGAGGGCTGGATTAGTGGGGGGTCCTGGGTGCCATAGGGCAGCACTGAGGAGATATAGGGCTTGGAGGGGGGAGTTTGCACCACCCTTGCCATGTTGTTAGAATGCCCCCAGCCACCCCTGCCCCTATGAGCCCTCAGCTGCACTCACCTGGGCCACCTGGGGGTCCCCGTCCTGTAGGTGGATAAGCAGCGTCCCCATGCTCTCCTCCACCTCAGCCCCAAAGAGGGATGACTTCTTGGAAACAAATTTGCTGAGGTGGCCAAAGAGCTCCATGGAGGCCCGCCTCAGGTCGCTGTTCTGCAGACAGGGGGCGCAGGGTGGTTAGAGGGGACAGGCTCAGGCCCTCACATGCTTTGGGAATCAGCCTGGCAGCTGCGGAGCCCGGAGAGATTTCAGCTAGTTCAAATGACAGGACAATTCTCTGCAAACTCCCCTCCTTCCTGCTGGGCCCCAGGGCTGCTGAACAATTGTGGGCCCAGGGCCCAAGAATGATTGTATCCCTGCCTTCCCTAGCAGAGGAGCTGAGCTGCCCCACAAATCCAGGAATGTGCCTGCATCGGACACTGAGCCCCCTCCACGTGAGGGCAGGTCCTGAGCATCTCCCCCTGTGGGGTGCCCTATAGTGCCATGGGGCCTGCCCTGCTTGGTACTTACATCCTCAAAGAACGTTCTCGCCTGCAGGGCCAGCGGGACGGCGACGTGAGCCTTCAGAGGCGCCTTGGGGTCCCGCAGCATCCAGCAGAGCCCTTCCATGGCTTCCAGAATGGTGCGGGGGTCGCAGCATTCGCACACGGCGCGGACAAAGCTCTCCAGGATCTGGTCTCGCTTTTTTCTGACCTGCAGAGAAGGGGTTGGACGCCGCTCGGTGAGCAACGCTCTGTCAGCCTGAGTGTAACCAGAGTCCGGGCAAGTCAGCCTACAGCCTAGTCTGCTCCATAGGAGCCACAGGCTGGGGAGAAGGGGAACCAGGCGCTTCCTACCCAGCCCTCTCTGCCTAGTCTCCTGCCATTCCAGACCCACCTTGTCCGGGAACTCGGTCACTGCGTTCCTGAGGCCGTGCAGCGCTCTGCCTCGAACGTGGATGTTGCTGTCCTCTGTCCGCTGCAGCATGGCCTTCACAACCTGCTTCCGCATCGCCTTGGGCTCATTCTCCATCAGCAGGGGGCTGCCGAGGAACTAAAGGGACCGAAAGGAGCTATCAGAGAGGGCTGGGTGAGGCCAGTGGGTCCTAGCCCGGCAGAAGCAAGGGGAAGGGAGTATGATCAGGGGCCAGGAGGTGACATAGATCCGTACCGACTGCTGTTCATGAGGGGCTGGCTTCAGCTGAGCTTAACAGAAGTGACATGTGCAGGGCAGAGCGCTCCCTCTGCTTCCAGTGGGGTGCTCCCAAATCCCACCACAGAGCCCCCAGCAGAGGGATTAATTTACAAGCAATACACCACCAGGACCATCTCTCATTGGCTGACCAGCTATTGGCCCCCTGTTCCATCAGCTTCTGAGCCTGGCTAACCCTCCTGCCTGGTCTTCCAGGCTCACCTCTGCGAACAGGGCGGTGCAGGCCATGCGTTCGCCCTCCTGACTGGCCTGGAGGCTGGGAAGGAGAAGCTTTGGGATGCTCTTCAGGGTCAGGTTTGGGTGGGTCACTATGGCCCTGGGAGAGAACAAGAGTTCGTGTTGACGTGTGCATGACAACCCTGCACATGCCGGAATCCGGCCCGGTCCCGGCCACCCCCTCCCATCTCTGCCCCACTGGGCTCCAGAGTGAGAACGTGACTCCTCCAGCCTCTGTCCTCACCTGCTAAGGAGAGTGAACCCCTCGGGCTGGGCCTCCTCCAGCAGCTGCCAGCCTCGCTCCTGGTCCATTAGCTCCACAGCTGGCTGACTGCCCCTGAGGCGCAGCACCCGCGCCAGGGCCTGCACGGCCATGCTGGGAAGAGAAGGAGGCAGGAGATGGTGATGCGGGGATTCCTGCTCTCTGGGCGGGGGGGGGGGGGGGCAGGACTCCCTTGCTGCAGCACTGAAGGGATCAGGGTGAGCCTAGAAGCTGCCCTCACTTCTGCCTTTGGTTCTCCCCCCGCAACTGTGGGGGCAGGGGGGAGTGTCTGCAGATGTGACCTTCGCTCTCCTCCAAAGATGTGAAAATTGCCCCCCCCACCCCGCCCAGGAAACTGACCCTGGGGAGAAAAGTACATGCAGTGCCCCCCTGAATGCCCTGCTGCCCTGAGCCCTGCCCCCCAGGGCCCACTGTAGAAAAGGGGTGAAGTGGCTCAGTGACAGGCCGGGCCTGTCCCAAAGCCTTCAAAGTAGACAGTAAATAGAGACAGCAGCCAGCTCTGCCCTGCTCCCCAGCTCTGCTCCCCCTCCCCCCACCCCCGGCTCAGCTCCCTCATCACCCTGCTGAGCTACCGACTCTGAGGAGCTCTCCGGCTCCCTGAGTATCTGGGAGCAGTTCTGCCCACTCCTAAGCACGAGAAGCCTGGCTGATCTGAACCCTCGGTCCCCCGAAGGTGTCGGGGGTCCCTGAACAATGAAGGTCCAAGCAGGAAGCTTCCCCCTCCTAGGGGCTAGCCCAGACACTGCGTGGGTGCTGGGATCCATCGGCCCCACACATTACCTGCGTGGACTGGTGTCACTGGGCAAGTCCTGCTGGGCTCCCGAGAGGTGCCGTGCCGGGGGGCAGGCGATGGCGAGGAAGCAAGAGGCGAACAGGTCGTCCTCGCGACCCTCCAGCGTGTCCGCTTGCCCCAAGGCCCCGATCAGCTCCCACAGGCCGCATGTGGTCTGGAAGGGAAAAGATACAGTCAGAAGACCGTGGCCGTGCGCAGAATGCAGCCGGGAAAGAGGGCTGAATGCCAGCGATGGGAACTTACCGCCGGGGGCAGCCGGGCGGGCTGGGGGCAGCTCCTGTCCTGGGTCTGTCCAGGGTTAGTCCGGCCCTTCTCCGGGCTGTCGTACAGCAGGATGTGCAGTACCTCCCTGGTCAGCATGGGGTCTGCACCTAGGAATCTCCAGATGGCCTTGATGTGGCTGTGACGGATAGAGGGACGGCAGGTAAGGAATTCACACAGAGGACGGGCCCAGTTGGTACACACCGGGGATGATGCCCTCTGAGGGGTGACGGGCCAGAAGCAGCAGGTTGAGCCTGCTGGTGGCTGACCTCAAGGCCCTTCAGGCACTGTCCAGTCCTAAGGGGTTCATACCCTCCTGCCTGGGCACTGCCAGGGAGCGCTGTGTCACAGAAAGGGATGGGTGGACGTGGCCAGACTCACTTCTCCCAGCTCGGGGGCCCCCTCCCTCCCTTGCTGCCTTCTCCTGATGGGAACCAGAGGGGCTGGGGTTAGAGCCCCCATGGGGGAAAGCAGTGACTCTGGGCTCAGGGTGGGGGCTGGTGTGAGGAGGTGCCCACCCCTGGCCTCCAGCCAGCCAAGCCATTGCACAGCCGAACCGGGATGGGGTGGACTGGTTAGCAGTGCACAGAACGAAGTGGAGGAGGGTGACAGCTGTGTTAGGAATAGCTCAGCTGGGGGAGCCCTGAGCCGGGGGTCCCAGAGCACACGGAGCCCTCCAAGGGACAGGGAGGCTAATGGTGACAGCATGCCGGGGCAGGGCTGTTCCCTGGGGGCCTGTGTGCAAGGGGAGGGGCTGTGCTGCATGTAACCGTGGTGCTGTGGAGTGACCCCATTAAGGGGGGGCTCGGAGGCCGGAGGGGGGTGTTCTATCCTTTCCCTGGGGCCGGCGCTCACCGTTTGTAAGGCCAGGGCATCTTCAGGAGGATGCTGACCGCGGTCTTGGTGTGTTGTCTGGCCAGTAGGTGGAGAATGTCTCTCGTCCCATCACTCAGCCGCCCCCCCCGGGGTGGGCTCAGTGTGTAGGAAAGAGCCGCCTGGAGATCCTGCACCTGCGGAGGCAAAGCAGGGGCTGAGACCCTACCCCCGCTGTGGGTGGGTGGCAGGCAAGGGCCAGGAGGAACTGGGCAGGCTCAGAAACAAGGCAGCGGTCACATGGCCCGGCGGAGGCCATGGATAAACTCTCCTAGCGAGTGACTGAGCCGAGGGGGGTTCTGGGTTCGGTACCTTGAAACCCCCACCCGTGATCCAGCACCGTAGAACTAAGGGTCCCAATCCCGCTGCTCAGTGACACCCCACCCCCCGGATATCCCAGCTGTACCTCCCCTTGTGACAACATGCCTGGGCTGCTTCAGCACCAGAGTGGGATCCAAGCGTCTGGGATGCATTTCCATCCTGTACGTCAATCCATGTCCACTGGGCAAAGAGTCAGTGGACACGGGGGACCCCACCGCAGGCTCTGTTCCTCCAGCTGGGGGATGGATCTGGAGATAGGGCACACTTCCCAGGGAGTGAGCTGGGCAAGCCAGACTCCTGGGATCAAAGCCTGAAAACCATTACAGGGCCGTGCCCAGCGGCCCCCTTGCAGACAGGCCATGGATGGGTCCCATTGATCAATGATGGTGAGAAGGGATGTCTCCCCTCCACATCCTCCCTCGTGCCCCAGGAATTCTAGGCACGGGGCAAGATGGAGCTGCCCGAGATGTCAGCATGGTGCCTCCAATGCCCAGCCATTACTTGGCCCTGCAGCTCTGATTCTTGCTCTCCAAGCACCGCCTCCATGACGCCGGCCAGCTGGTCTGCACACTCCTCCTTCTCCAGCAGGCCCACCAGCAGGGTGAAGCTGAAGGGCATGAGGTCACTCGACTGCAGGTGCTTCGCGATGAGCTGCAGGGAAAGGCACAGGCCGAGTGTGAGCAGCGAGCCCCGGCCCGGGGAGGTGGGTTTGCTCTTCGGGAAATGGGGACAGAGGCACTGGCAGCCTGTGCCCAGGGCTATGTGAGTGGGCACTGGAGCCCATACCCAGGAATTTCCATCTGCCGGCTCCTCATCGAGGGAAGGAGACAATAACCCCCCTTTCCCATGTGTGTGTCTGTCTCTCCAGCCACAGTATTTTACTCACCATAGCAACATGGACAGGGTTCTCTCTGCAGCTGGCATCCTTCTGCGTCTTGCTCAGCACGCTCACCACCGCCCCTGTCTTGGTGTACACGACAGCTGCACAAGAAACCACCAGTGCTCAGGCAGAGCTCTCGGGGCCGCATTCTTCCCCCTCCCCTTCGAGCCAGATCAGAGGTGCCAAAGAGCCAGACTCCGGCCGCAGCTGGGAACGACCAGCTAGGGTGAGCTCTCAGCTGGCTTCTGGGCCAACTGCCCACCCTTCACCCTGATGTAGAAGGTGTGTTGGGGCTGGGATGGGATCAGGGGAGGTCCCAGATGGTCCCAGGCACCTGGTGAAGGGCAGATGCCAGGTCAGCCCGGTAGTTATCAACCCACTTCTGCTCTGTTTCCCTCTGGTCAGGGCTGCGATGAAGGTGCCATGTTCTCTCTGCAGCCCTGCTCGCTAGGTAACGGCCGGGGCTGTGAAGGCTGAGAAGTGGCGACTGCTT
>NW_020698852.1:7719-8970 GCF_002925995.2 Terrapene triunguis
CCCCCCCCCCCCGCTTCCCGTGAGTGCTGGGGGGGCGGGGGGCAGCAGGGTCTGCGCTGCTCACCTCGGTGATGGCTTTGAAGCGGTAGAACATGAAGAGCCGGGCGCTGGCTCTCACAGCTCGGCTCCTCTCCTGGGCCCGGGGAGAGCAGATCCACGGCTGCAAGTGCTGGGGAGCAGGGAGAAAGTCGTGTGAGCGGCAGCAATGCCGGGGCGACCTCCAGAACCTGCTTCCCGCCCCAGCAGGGAGAGGACATGGAGCATTTAACCTCTTCTCCTCCACTTCCGGACACTGGAACTCAGCGCTCCTCTCCTGTCTGGGGGGCGTTGGCACAGGTCTGAGGGTCTTGGGCTCAGCGCTTTGAGGATTCTCCCTATTGATCCTGTAGGGTCTCGGGGCTGTTTCCTTCAGGGGAACAGGGGCTCCAGGCCAAATGTAGGAGGCCAAAGTGACACCCCTGAAGCAGGACTAGGATTGTCTTGCTGGATCCCAGGGTTGGGTGTATGCCCCATGGGGACTGGCTAGTCCACAGCAGCTGGGAGGCCTGCTCAGCCCCCTCGGGATCAACTGGCGCCTTCCCTCTTGTGGTTCGGGTAGAACCTGACCAGCCAGCCCATCCCCAGATGGCCAGTGCGAATGGGCCCCTCCCCCCTCCCTATCATACCAGAAAGAGATGCAGTAGCGTGGTGGGGGTCAGGTGCTGCTCCAGGAATGTCTGCAGCACAAGATCCAGGCCCTCCCAGGGCAGTTCTTGGAGAGACTGGAGCAGAGAGAAGCAGGGAAGTAAATAGCAAGGGAGGTGGGGTGCACGAGGCAGGGGGACGAGTGGATCCCCCGGTCTGGAGCCAGGTGCTGTTGGTATTCGGGGTCCCTTTACCCAGGTGATACTGATCCCCCTGCACATAGACATGGGTCTCACCTGGACCACGGGCTGCCCTACCCCAAAGAATCCTTCCTCCCACCTGGGCTCCCCAACACATGTACTGAGCTGGGCTCTGGAGGGAAGGTCTCCTCCCTCCCGCTCTGGAGGGGCCCCAGCTGCCCCCCAACACCCCACTGGCTCCCCAAGGGCTGAGCTGTTCATCCCGCTCCAGCCAATCTCTGTTTCTGTGGCAGGGCGAGTCATGGCCTGGCCGTGTGACTGTCCCGAATCCATGCTTTGCTCCCTCTGCACCAAATGCTATTTAACGCTCTGGGCCAGAGCCTCAGCTGGTGTAAACGGGGGGTAGCTTCTAGCTCTCTGTGCCAAG
>NW_020698853.1:0-13551 GCF_002925995.2 Terrapene triunguis
GTTATAATTACTTATTATTATTGTACTGCGGTAGCACCTACAGGCATCAGTCAGGGATCAACGTTATAGTGCTAAGCACTGAAGATAATACACACATATAATAAAGACAGTCTCTGCCCCAAAGACCTTGCAATCTAAATATATGATAAGCAACAAGAGGTGGAGATAAACAAACAAACAAACAAACATGGGGAAGACAAAGTAACAGTGAAATAATCATATTTAGTATAGTAAGCAGCAGTCAGAGCATGCCAGTATTTTGTAGGCACCACAGCAGAGGTGAGCTTTAAGATGGGATTTAAAAGAAGATTTTTCCAGAGATCTCTCTCTCTCTGTGCATATGGGATGGCATGATATAAAATATTAAGGTGCTTGAGGGAAATCTAGAATTGGTGAGTGATGACTGCTGGTGTTGGTAGCAGAGAAGGGGCAGAGGTCAACAGCTTGGTAACATGGACAAAATATCAGACTTAGACACATTATTAATATAATCAAGTATATTTTTTCCACTTAACTTCATTGGGCTAAGGCTTGACTTCACAGATTGAGTCCACCTCTATAGGTTGGATCCAAGCACTGTCAAACCTTGGGTCAATCTTGAATTGGATCCAAACATCATACCTGGAGCTCATTTCTAATTAAAAGTGTCTCTTTAATATAGCTGGGGAGGAACCAGCTGATCAGCATTATGGGAAATTTCACCATTTCTAATTTTGTTCCATTCTGGAATGAAAACAAAAATTTGAAATTTCCCATGAAATCCAATTCTGAAAAAAAGTTCATTTCACTTTGAGCAAAATGTTTCATTTCAGTAAAATCAAGACATTTTTTCTGATTTTGACCTTTTAAAATTATTTTTTATATAAAACCAATCAGTGTTACTTCAAAGTCATTTGTAAACAGAAAATGTCAAAACAGCACCGTTTGATATTATCAAAACACTTCATTTTGATTTTTTCAAAACATGTTGTCAAAAACAGCATTTTTTGTTGAAAAACAATTTTGATAAAAAACTTCTGAAATTAGTCAACCATGGAATGTTTGCAGCTCATTTCTATTAATTCTGTTCACTAATGCAATGTATATACATAACTCCTCAGGCACTCCTCAGATGTACATGTAAACCCAAACATCTTACCGTTGCACATACAGTATTTCTTGTAAAAAGAACGTCATCATCATCAGTAAGGGAATCTTGACCTTCAGATACGCAGGGACAAATTTTAGAGTATGCAATTTTAGGGGCCTAATGATACCGACAGTGTGCTTTTAATCTTCATTTATATAGATTTACATTTCAGACATCTCTCCAGGGCCACACTCTGAGGGCTTCATTCTCAATTGTTATTTAAAAGCCCTTCTTCCTTATACTTTTATTTTTTACTTAATGCTTCCTTTCTTATATTCTTACTTTTCACCTTTAAAAATTGTAATATTTGCCTACCCCTCTACTACCTCTAGGTTTGGTGTCTGAAACTCGTTTTCTAACTAGTCTCTGGATACTTGTGTTAAAAGAGAAATTAATATGAAAAATGTCTCAGAGTAATTATCCATTCTAAATGCTCAGCTCACAATGTGCCCATGCAGCACATTCTAGCCTGTTATTGTAATGACTTTGGACCAGAAAATGAGCCCCTTATTCCCATTAATGAGCAGTTCCCATGAATAATCCCATTGAAGACAATTGGACTACTCATGTGAGTAACTATTCACCAGTGTGAGTAAGGGGTTCATATTACAGCCTTTTAGGGTTTCAACGTAGGACTTTGATGTAGAAGACCATTCACTTTACCCATTTTTGGCTCCATAAATCCTGAGGTGAAAGCAATGTTAGCACTCACGATTTGATCTCTTGCAACATGTGGTGTTCTTCTTAAAGCCCCAGCTCCTGAACTCATATGAATATATGTGAATAGCAACTTTAATTAAAAGAAAAAGTTTCTAGTTCTTATGGTTGCAAAGAAAACATGAAAATGTGACCCAAATGTATCCAGAAGGCTCAAAAACCAGAACGCAAATAAAAAGAATCCAAATTTATTTTCTTTTTTTTAAATCTCATGATTTTAACCCAATCTCGTGATTTTGGGGGCTTGACTCCTGATTCTTGAATGGTTGGGACTGGCAATACTGTGAAAGTGTTAGCTATATAGATAATTTTTCCATCTGCTTACACAGCCAGAGTTTGGATTGCTTTCCCATTCAGAGATTATGGGGATACAAATCCCCAACTTGTAAGCAGACAAAACAAAGGAGAGGATATGGTTGCTGTGTAATGTCTGACCCTGTCTGGAATACCGTGTTTGCAATACTGGACAGGATTTCACAAGAACCCTATTAATTCTGTAGCCAGCAGTAATTTTAGGGATAGCGAGTGTGGCAGGGAGATTGAAAGGTAGGAGGAGAAAGCCAGGAAAATTTTGCCTTTAAACTTTATAGCTTGAAACATTAAAAAAATTTCTATCCAGGGAATGCATTTTTGCTTTTTTTCTCTTTTTTGGTGGCTTATATTCACTTGCTATATATGACCCACTAGCTGCTTGTTCCACAACTCCAAGATCTTTGTGTGGCTTCTGTCATACTATCTTGAGGCATTTAACAAAAGAAAGCAGGGCACAAAGCAACCAGTATGTTACCATATTTCCTAAGATGTGCTGAGCACTTGCAACTCCAATTGACTTCAAGTGGACATGAGGTGCTCAGCACCTCTCCAGATCAAGCCATAAATTATTAAAACAGATTAAAGAAGTAATAAAAATTATTTTTCTCACCGTTAATGGATGGTCTACACTACGCGGTTAGGTTGATGTAAGCTGCCTTGCATTGACCTAGCTGTGGAAGTGTCTTCACTTAAATTTGGCTCCTGCCAACATAAGTGCCTCTCTACACCAATTTAGTTATACCACCTCCCCGAGCAGCATAGAGTCAAGATCAATGTAATTAGGTCAACATAGTGTCAGGATAGACACTGCATTGCTTACGACGTTAACTGTTACTGGCTTTCAGGAGCTGTCCCATAATGCCCCACACTGACAATACAATCGATACAAGTTCTCCTGGTGAGGATGCGCACCACCGACACAAGGAGCCAACCATGCGCATACACAAGTGATTTAATAACTGCGGTGGCTGTATGCCAATGTAAATTAGGCTGACCTAATTTTGTAGTGTAGATATGGCCTTTGAGTGGGAATCAGCGAGATGTGGGGGAAAAGGTGGAGTGGGAGGGAAGATAGATCTGATGAGGAGCCAGGGTGCCGGGAAGAACTGGGACTGGATGGGCAAAGAGACTGGGACAAAGAGTATTGGGGGGCAGAATGTTAGTGAGGAGCCCCAGGAGGGAGATTAGGACTGGGAGCCAGTGAGGATGGGAAACATTGATGGGGAGGTGGTAGGGAAAACAGAGACATATGGAACATGGAGCTAGGAGGAGGAAAACTGGGACTGGATGAGCAAGGAGACTGATACAGGGAGCAGGGTGGGAAGATTATGACTGGAAGGAACAGAGTGGAAGAGATAGCGTAGATGGGTCAAGCTTGTGGGACATGGGTAAAAAAGACTGTGCCTGCTAGAGTACACTCTCCTCCAGAGCCTGGAATGGAACCCAAGAATCATGAGTCGCACCATTCCTCAGCTGTCTCCCTGGCAGTGTCTCATTCCTTACTAGTCCTGCTCCACACAGAGAATGACAACCTACTGCTGCTATCAGTTATTCCATTAGCTCAAGTGGCAGAGGTTTGTGTGGTGGATCTAAAGGTTTCAACCCTTCCAATGAACTATGTGGATGCCAATAATTATTAAGGTTACAAAGTCAAAAGTTAAGAAATGCCTGGGCAACCTTCATATGGCCGGCCTGTGTGTGTGGATTACTCTTTAATGACATGATCAGATACTATTTTTTTCCACAGGATCCCTGCCTCCTTCAGTGCACAGGATAGACCTGTTCTGGGGATGAATCAGGGATGTGCAGTGAAAGAGTCTGTTATCTATAGGACTCATGCTTCATTTATTGCAGAAGGTGTGACATGAATGAGACAGGGGATCACAGGAAGAGAGAGGACAGTCTCATGGTTAAAGCAGTTGAATGCTGCCCTGGGGAATTGGATTCTATCCCTGCTTTTGTCACAAAATTCCTGTGTGATACTGGGCAAGTCACTTCAACCAAATTTTTCACAGGCTGTCACTAATTGTGTGTTCCTCATTTTCTGAGTGCCTGATCTAAGACCCAGAGATCTGATTTGCAAAAGTGGTGAGCACTCAAGCAGTAACTGAAGTCAATGGGAACAGTGCTTTGAACATATAAAGTGCAGTATAATGCTAAGTACTGTGAAAAATCAGGGCCTAGCTATGTCAAACTGGGCCCCCTGGGTTAATACCACTCCATCATCTAACATAGGTGGTGTGAAAATAAATTAATGAATGTTTGTGAGCACCATAGAAAAGCCCAGGAAGAAATAAATAATTCTGTCTTCATAACCCTGGACTTCAGAAAAGCAGACTTAGACTCCTTTAGGGAACTGATGGGCAAGTTCCCCTGGGAGGCTAATATGAGGGGAAAAGGAGTCCAGGAGAGCTGGCTGTATTTTAAAGAAGCCTTATTGAGGGCGCAGGAACAAACCATCCCAATGTGCAGAAAGAATAGCAAATATGGCAGGCGACCAGCTTGGCTTAACAGTGAAATCTTCGGTGAGCTTAAACTCAAAAAGGAAGCTTACAAGAAGTGGAAATTTGGACAGATGACTGGGGAGGAGTATAAAAATATTGCTCAAGCATGCAGGGGTGTAATCAGGAAGGCCAAGGCACGATTGGCGTTCCAGCTAGCAAGGGATATGAAGGGTAACAAGAATGGTTTCTACAGGTATGTTAGCAACAAGAAGAAGGTCAGGAAAAATGTGGAACCCTTACTGAATGCGGGAAGCAACATAGTGACAGATGATGTGGAAAAAGCTGAAGTACTCAGACAAGATCAGCTCCCAGACTGCTACACTGGGCAACACAGTATGGGGAGGAGGTGAGCAGCCCTTAGCAGTGAAAGAACAGGGTAAGGACTATTTAGAAAAGTTGGATATGCACAAGTCCATGGGTCCAGATCTAATGCATCCAAGGGTGCTGAGGGAGTTGGCTGATGTGATTGCAGAGCCATTTACCATTATCTTTGAAAACTCGTGGTGATCAGGGGTGGTCTTAGACGATTGGAAAAAGGCAAATATAGTGCCCATATTTAAAAAAGGGAAAAAAGAGAACCCGGGGAACTACAGACCAGTCAGCCTCACTTCAATCCCCGGCAAAATCATGGAGCAGGTCCTCAAGGAATCCATTTTGAAGCACTTAGAGGAGAGGAAGGTGATCAGGAACAGTCAACATGGATTCACCAAGGGCAAGTCATGCCTGACCAACCTGATTGCCTTCTATGATGAGATAACTGGCTCTGTGGATATGGGGAAAGCGGTGGATGTGATATACCTTGACTTTAGCAAACCTTTTGATACGGTCTCCCACAGTATTCTTGCCAGCAAGTTAAAGAAGTATGGATTGGATGAATGGACTATAAGGTGGATAGAAAGCTGGCTAGATTGTTGGGCTCAATGGGTAGTGATCAATGGCTCGATGTCTAGCTGGCAGCCGGTATCAAGCAGAGTGCTCCAGGGGTCGGTCCTAGGGCCGTTTTTGTTCAACATCTTTATTAATGATCTGGATGATGGGATGAATTGCTCCCTCAGCAAGTTCGCAGATGACAGTAAGCTGGGGGGAGAGGTAGATATGCTGGAGGGTAGGGATAGGGTCCAGAGTGACCTAGACAAATTGGAGGATTGGGCCAAAAGAAATCTGATGAGGTTCAAGGACAAGTGCAGAGTCCTGCACTTAGGAAGGAAGAATCCCATGCACCGCTACAGGCTGGGGACCGACTGGCTAAGCAGCAGTTCTGCAGAAAAGGACCTGGGGATTACAGTGGACGAAAAGCTGGATATGAGTCAGCAGTGTGCTGTTGTTGCCAAGAAGGCCAACGGCATATTGGGCTGTGTTAGTAGGAGCATTGCCAGCAGATTGAGGGAAGTGATTATTCCCCTCTATTCGGTACGGGGTGAGGCCACACCTGGAGTATTGTGTCCAGTTTTGGTTCTCCCACTAAAGAAGGGATGTGGACAAATTGGAGAGAGTCCAGCGGAGGGCAACGAAAATTATTAGGGGGCTGGGGCACATGACTTACGAGGAGAGGCTGAGGCAACTGGGCTTATTTAGTCTGCAGAAGAGAAGAGTGAGGGGGGATTTGATAGCAGCCTTCAACTACTTGAAGGGGGGTTCCAAAGAGGATGAGCTAGGCTGTTTTCAGTGGTGGCAGATGACAGAACAAGAAGCAATGGTCTCAAATTGCAGTGTGGGAGGTCTAGGTTGGACATTAGGAAAAACTATTTCACTAGGAGGGTAGTGAAGCACTGGAATGGGTTACCTAGGTAGGTGATGGAATCTCCATCCTTAGAGGTTTTTAAGGTTTGACAAAGCTCTGGCTGGGATGATTTAGTTGGTGTTGGTCCTGCTTTGAGCAGGGGATTGGACTAGATGACCTCCTGAGGTCTCTTCCAACCCTAATATTCTATGATTCTATGATTCTAATAGAGTTTGAATAGTTAGTAAATAAGGCCTAAGGGCCACACGTTGAACAATGAGGAGAAGACAAAATATTTAATAGCTGCTCATGAAATGAGCACGGCCCATCCTGTGCACTTAATGAGGTAGGGGTCCTGTGGAAAAAATATGTGATCATTTGATTAAAGAGTGTGTCATAATGCATACGCACAAGGGGACTGAATTAAGTTACAGACACAATCTTAACTGAGAAATTTCCTAACTTTTGAGCACTTGACTTTGCAACCTTAATAATGTTCTTTTAACTTTTTTTTAAAATGTGTAATAATGGTTAATTTATCAAACTGGCTAGGAATCACATCTGCAGGAATACTTCATTACTGCTACTATGTTTGTTGGTGATCTATGTATCTAAAAGGCTGTAGTACTGATGTATCACAGACAGTATAAATGTGCATATGGTGGAACAATTTGTCTAGCAAATTTAAAAAGTGATGTTGACAGAGTCCTAACAGAGAGCTGCACAGCCTGGTCTCATTGCTGGTTCTATCATACCACAGCAGGAGGTAGGCAGCAAGAAAGGCATGTGGGAAATAAATAAGAGAAGGGTTTAGATAAAGAGCTGGTAATAGCCAAGGCCTGTATGCCTGGAGACTCACATCAATATCACCACTAAAGACGCCTACTTAGCATAATAAACATCAATCTCTAGTCTTATGTTTTGCCCACTTGAGAATACTGTTACTTTCTGCTCAATTACTAGTCAATATACGGTACTTTAAAGGGTGACAGACTTTTTTTTTTTTTCAGTGATATACTGCCCTGAGCACCATAAAATGTAACTGCAATTTATCTGGAACAGAGCAGTGGTAAACTGGATGGGAATAGTTTGATCTATAACATTATACAGTCACAGTTCAGGTGGCCATGAATAAAAAAGTATTGCTTCCAGCAAATCAGAATTATACTGTCTGAGTAAGGTGGATAATGGAATATCTCTGGGAATTATGCATTAAGCTTCTGCAAGTGCTGAGTGAGCCCAACTCCCAGTGAAAATAATATATGCTGATCTGTGCTCATTACCTTGCAGGAGTCTTTCTGCATCTTGCAAGATCAAACCCATTAGTTTAATTGTAAACTCCCTGGAGCATAGATCATCTTTTACTCTGTGTTTGCACAACACCCAGACAATGGGACCCCAAATCTGAGTGGGACCTTGATGTGATACTAGAATACAAATAAATAAATGATAATATATTATTAGAGAGCAAGGTGTGAGAGGTAATATTTTTTATTGGACCAGTTGGTGAAAGTAGCTAGCTCTGTTGCACCTAGGAAAGTTTACTGGGTGGGAGGAAGGATTTCTTCCACACATTAAATGTTAGAAAACTCAGTCAGAAGAGGACACAACTGGTCATAGCTCTCCTTCACCAACAAGCAAAGATGAGTCTAATTCACAGGTGGTGGGCCATGCCTTTTTCAATGTGCCCAGCACTTCTTGTACAATGAACATGCTAAGCGGGGGGAGGAGAGGTGATCTGGTGTTTGGCATGTGTATGAATCCAGTTCCAATCACCCTGAAAAACCTTCCCAGACGCTTGTTCCTTACAACACATGGTGTTGGGTTCTGCTGTGGACCACAGGCAATCAGGTTTGATGAAGTGGTTCACCCCTCTCCCCTCCCCACCACGCAATAATAACTCTTTGGGGCACTTTTTTGTGGATTCTGTGAAGTCAAGGAAAACTGATCTCTTGGCCATAGTGATTTAATATGATTTGATCCTTTCTGGCTGCATCTATTTACAGAGAGTTTTCTTGAAAATAACTGTTGCAGTAGCAGCGGAGCTAGCCATGGTAGGATTTGCAGCATAAAAAGGGCCTCTGGCATTTTTATGACTGTATCATAGACCAGTGGTTTTCAAACTGCAAGTCGTGACCCAGTACTGGGTCGCGGAATGTAAGGCACTGGGTCGCGGTGGCTCTGGTCAGCGCTGCTGACCGAGCCGTTAAAAGTCCCATCAGTGATGCTGCTCGGCTAAGGCAGGCTAGTCTCTACCTATTCTGACCCAGCGCTGTGCCCCGGAAGCAGCCAGCAGCAGGTCTGGCTCCTAGGTGGGGGGGCCACGGGGCTCCACGCGCTGCCCCCGCCCCAAGCACTGGCTCCACACTCCCATTGGCCACTTCTGGGGGGGGGGCGGTGCCTGTGGGCACGAGCCACTTGGAGCTGCTTGCGTGCCTCTGCCTAGGAGCCAGATCTGCTGCTGGCTGTTTCCAGGGCGCAGCCCGGTCCATGGAGCCAGGACAGGCAGGAAGCCTGCCTTAGCACCCTCGCTGTGCTGCTGACTGGGAGCCGCCTGAGATAAGCCTGTGCCCCAACCCCCTTCCCCAGCCCTGAGCCTCCCCCACCCCAGAGCCCCTTCTTGCACCCCAAGCTCCTCATCCCTGGTCCCACCCGAGCCTGCATCCCCATCCCAGAGCCATGACCCCCTCCTGCACCCCAACCTCCTGCCCCAGCCCAGAGCCTCTCCCACACCCTGAACCCCTCATTCCTAGCCCCACCCTGAAGCCCTCACCCCTGCCTCCCAAACCTCTGCCCCAGCCCTGAGCTGCTCCCACACCCCAAACCCCTCATCGCCAGCTCCGTTGGGTCGTGGGCATCAACAATTTTCTTCAACTGGGTCGCCAGAAAAAAAGTTTGAAAACCACTGATCTAGACCTGCTCTGACCTGTGTCTCCTACGAAGCACAGCTAGCATACTTTTGGCTGCTATAAAATTTGGTCCAATAAAAGATATTACCTCTCCCACCTTGTCTAATACAATAATGCTAGACAAGTAGAAGAAGTAGGGAGAGGCTCAGAGGCACCAGATTCTGATCTAGAATACACCAGCATAAATCCACAGTAACTCCAATAAAATTGGAATCTGATTGTGAGCACAATTTTGCTTGTGATTTATGAACAAGCTCACATAAAATTTAAACAAAAAAGGAGCTAAATGAATTCTTGTTGTAGGCAGCTATCACTCCCATGGTAGTCTCAGGACATCAGTACTATAAACCATGATGTAAGTTGCATGTGCGTGTTCAAATGGGCCAGAAAACGGCTATAAGCAGGAGCGGCTCTAGGCACGAGCAAAACAAGCAGGTGCTTGGGGTGGCAAATTACCAGGGGTGGCATAATGCTGGGGCCCCAGCTCCGACCTGAGGCAGTGTCCTGGGCTGGATCCTGACCACCCTGTTGTTCTCTGACCAGGTGCCGCCAGGACTGTGCGGCGGGGCAGGGGGAGCCAGCTCAGTGGGGAGCGTGTCCCTGCTGCTCTCCCACGGGCAGTGGCCAGCCCCCCTCAGGCAGGAGCTGGTAGCGTGGCCCTGCCCCAGTCGCGGAGCGCAGGAGGTGGCGAAGGAACATGGTGGCCGGGCGGGCCGCTCCTCCAGCGCCGGCTGTGGGCTCCTCCTCGGCTTGTCCCCGCCTCCGCCTCCTCCTCCTCCCCCCTGTGCCACCTCCTGCCCGGGGAGGGGAGCGGCAGCCCAGGCTGAACTGAACTCGTGTCGCTGCGCAGGCCGAGCCCGCGGCCGGCTCGCGGGGGTCCCGGGGAGCGGGAGGCCCGGGCACACTGCCCTGCAATCACCAGCCACCGGCTGCTCTGCCCCGGACCCCGGCAGCCGAACCCCGCAGCCGCCCCACTTAGCTACAAGTGAGAGCTACAGGCGGTTCCCCTCCCCCCCCCACCTGCTGGCTCTGTCCCCGGCCATGCCGCAAGGTGACTGCCCGGGACTCTGGAGTGTTGCTGAGGCTGCCCCAAGCCAGGCTCCCCGGGGTCTGCTGCTCCTCCAGCCACGGGAGCCCTAGGCCAGTGTGGGAGCTAGGACGCAGCCCTGCTCTCAGAGCCGCCTCCCCTCCCCGCGCTGCATAGCAAGACGTGGGACCATGGGCAGGGCTGCTACAGCCATTTCAGACTGGGATTGGCGCCAGGGGAGCGGAGGTGATTGTGCCCTGGCTGGAGAGACCGGGCAGCCCCCCAACACCCGCTGCTTGCTCCTGCCGGCACGGGGCTGCGACGCCCAGCTTCGGAGGGCAGTGCCAAGCCCCCGAGCATGCTCGCGGGGAAGGAGAGACAGGAGGCAGAGCTGTTTGGTGTCTCCCACGCAGCTCCAGGCCCCTCTGGCTACTCGGCAGCAACAGCCAGGCTGGGTAGCCCGCCAGCAGCATGACTTGGT
Organism: Terrapene triunguis; assembly: GCF_002925995.2. Taxonomy (NCBI): domain Eukaryota; kingdom Metazoa; phylum Chordata; order Testudines; family Emydidae; genus Terrapene; species Terrapene triunguis. The sequence goes on from NW_020698853.1 coordinate 10,800, forward strand.
CCGACCCGCACAGACCACATGAGCCCTGGGGTCAGCCCTGACATCCTGCCTGTGCCAAAGCCTCCGGCGCAGGGGCAGCCTTAGCTCTGCCCAGGCAGACACAGCCCAGGTCACTCCATGGTCAGCCCAGTGAGTAAATGAGTACACTAGTAGGAAATTGTTGTATTTCACTAACAACAACAAAAAAATGAAAACAGAGAATTTGTAATTTTAAACAGTCAAAAACAAAACAAAACAAAAAACATTGCAAAGTGCAAAGTGTAAAAGCCAAAAAAAGGTGGGGGGGGGCAGCCAAATTTTTGTTTTGCTTGGGTCGGCAAAAAACCTAGAGCCGGCCTTGGCTATAAGAGGGACACTGCTGTAACTTGCTCAAGCTTGGCACGCAAAGTGCGCATCATTTACACACAGCGGCGGTGGGAGGGGAGGTACCAGGAAAAGCAATGAACAGAAGATTGTAAAATAACAGATGCCAACCGGCATCTCCTCAGGTGCGCGGCTCGGGCTCACATGCTTGGACCTGTTGTCTTTATGGGCCGCGTCACTTGGCTGGAACTGGTACCTTGCACACGCCAGGAGCAGGAAGGGGAACACCCAAAGCGGCGGGACGCGCGCACGCTGGTGACCCCGGTGCTGTGACTGGCCTCTCGGTGCGGGGCGGGCACATCCCCGCCACTACCCCACCGAGGGCGGGCGTGGCCCATGGGAGACCTGTGGGGTGCTGCCTCCCCCACACCCTCCCGTCTCCTCGCTCCACGTCGCCGCCCCGCGGCTCCCCCCTGCTCGGTTCCTCCCCATGGCCCGCGGCTCCACTAGCACCTCCGCCCGCCAGCAGGGGGAGCCACTTGGCCGCCCGCCTCCCCCTCCCGCCCCGGCGAACCACGTGACCCAGGCGCCGCAGAGCCGCCGCCGCGCAGGCTCCCTGGCGCTTCCCCCCTTCCCGCCCCCCCCGCAGTCTAGGGCTCGGGATCAAAATGGCGGCGGCGGCGGCTCCGGCACCAGCGGGACCGGAGAGAGGAAACAGAAGGAGCCGCTGAGCGGGTCGGGCCGCGAATGGAGGTCGCGGGCAGCAGCCGCTGTTGGAGGTGAGGAGCTACTGGGGGTAGTGCGGTGAGTATCTGGGCTCACGGGCCGTGCCCTGGCCCCTTCCACCGGGAGCTGGGCTGATGCCCCCATCGCCCCTCTCGCCCACAGGGTTCCCTGTACTTGTCCAAGAGCTGAGCCACAGCCCACCTGCCCCAGTGCTGGGCTAAAGCACCCACCCTCTCTATAGCATGGGGGGCTGGACTATAGCCTCCCAGCACCGCCACTGCCCACCTGCCCCAGTGTTGGCCTACGGCCCCCTTCACTCTCTCCCTCCAGGTTTCCCCTGCGCTCCCACCCTAGTGCTGGGCTGCCGGGCTCCCCTTCCACCCACCTCAGGCAGCTTCCCCTTCGGCCTCGTACTGAGTTGTAGGATTCCCTTTCAGCCCACGGGGCTTGGCTTAGTTTTCCTTCTCCATGGCTGTCTGCAAGGTCTCTCTTTAAACCAGTGAGTGTCGGGGCCCCCTCCACTCCACGGGACTTTACACCGTCCCCGTGGTGGGTTGCAGGACCCCCCCACCCCAACTATTTTCTTCATGGATATCTCATTGCCCGTCTTAAACGAACTTGGAGAACTTTGCAGACAATGTGCATGCTTGTTCCTCTGGAACATTCACACGGCTGGTGGGATGGGGTTTTTATGCTGTTTGCTTATGCCTCTCACTTTCCCTCTGTCACAGAAGGGTATGATGACTCCCACCTCACCTGTAGAAGCGGTGTGAGACTTCATGTGTTTTTCAGGCAATTTGAGATTCTTGGGCAAAAGATGCCCAGAAATGCAAAGTGTTATCACCCTAACAGATAAATTGGAAGGTAATAGGAAGGATTTGGCCCAGAGAATGCAATACAGCATCTTTTAGCTTTGTTTCTTTTTCTTCCTAGTAGCCAAACCAATACAGCATAATATGATAAATCTGAAGTGCTTGGCAAACTGCACATACAGTACCACTGAAATGCAATCACTTCTGGTGTGTAAATAATAACACTTTGTATTTCTGTTTCCTCTTACATCCATTTTGGACATGGGTTTGTTAGTGGTAATAACTTTATCTACTTTACACAGAGGTGTTAAGCTTTGATTTATTTGACTAAAAGGTGGTATAGAAGAGTACATCTCATAGCACTTTACAAACATTAAGACCACTCTCAGTGGACAAGTATTATACTTGTATTACATAAGGAGAGGGGAAATCCTTTAACTTACATTCACTGACTTGTTTTCCTGCTTTGAAGCTCTTGTTTATGAAACCAGAGTACAAACGTTTATTTCCCAATTAGAAGTGCAATGCCAGCGTAACTGTCTGTCTGAGTAGATGGTACTTTTATCCTTAGTGAGGGGTGGGTTTATGTTCTCTTGTTTTTCCAAATATAAATAAACTCAGTGGATTGCATTGTCTGAACCTTAAAAGGTAGAAATGGTTACTCTTGGCAGAATATCTGAAAGTGTAATATACTCAAAGGAATGTGCTGGGGGGGGGGTGTACCTTGAGAATAACTTTCCTATAACTAGAATTGTAATTGATACATTGAAATGCATTGAACCAATTGAGAACTTACTACAGTAGAACCTCAGAGTTACAAACACCAGAGTTATGAACTGACCAGTCAACCACACACCGCATTTAGAACCAGAAGTACGCAATCAGGCAGCAGCAGAGACACCCCCCCCCCC
>NW_020698853.1:13651-20719 GCF_002925995.2 Terrapene triunguis
GATGTTCAGTTGTAAACTTTGGAAGAACAAGCATAATACATTGTTCAGAGTTATGAACAGCCTCCATTCCTGAAGTGATGGAACTCTGCTGTTCTGTACTTCAACACCACTCTCTGTATAGGTAGCACTATGTGACTGTTTCCTGTACATACACATACTAATCACTGGCCTAGTGAATCAGGTTTGTAGTATCTATGATTTGAAAAGTTGGTGTGATAGGCAGTAATTTGTAATTCAGTTCAAATGTTGACTTGCCTGGGGTCTTCATGTGGGCAAGGAGGACATTTAGAAAGTCCTGTTCAAGTTTATAATCAATGTTTGTTTCTATTCTTGATGCTTCCCAAAGAACTGATACTAAGTTCTTTATAGTTTGATGTATGCAGTGTTGTAGCCATGTTGGTCCCAGGATATTAGAGAGACAAGGTAGGTGAGGTAATATCTTTTATTGGGCCAATTTCTATTAGGGTGAGAGACTGAAGAAGAGCTCTGTGTGGCTCGAAAGCTTGTCTCTCTCACCAGCAAAAGTTGGGCCAATAAAAATATTACCTCACCCACCTTGTCTCTTTATACTTTGACACAGTCTCACTAAGGGTATGTCTACACTACGAGAGTAGTTCGATTTTAGTTAAATCGAATATGTGCAATCGATATTAGAAAGTCGAACGTGTGTGTCCACACTAAGGACAGTAATTCGACTTTGTCAGTCCACACTACCAGGGAAAGCGTCGACATTGGAAGCAGTGCACTGTGGGCAGCTATCCCACAGTTCCCGCAGTCCCCGCTGCCCATTGGAATTCTGGGTCGAGCCCCCAATGCCTTCTGGGTAAAAAAATGTGGCGAGGGTGCTTTTGGGTAACTGTCGTCATCCGTCAGTCACTACCGCCCTCCCTCCCTCCCTGAAAGCGCCGGCGGGAAATCAGTTCGCGCACTTTTAGATCAGTGACAGCGCGGACGCCACAGCACTGCGATCATGGATCCCGCTGCGACCATCGCTGCAGTTGTGGCCGTTCTCAACGCCTCGCAGCTTATCATACACCTTTCCCTGAGGCAGATGCAGAGAAATCAGGCGAGGAGGCTACGGCACCGCCGTGAGGGCCTGAAGTCGGAGAGTAGCACAGAGCTGTCAGAAACCACGAACCCCAGCGCCCAGGACATCACGGTGGCAATGGGGCATGTGGATTTTGTTGAACGGCGATTCTGGGCCCGGGAAACAAGCACGGACTGGTGGGACCGCATAGTGCTTCAGGTCTGGGATGAATCCCAGTGGCTGCGAAACTTTCGCATGCGGAAGGGGACTTTCCTGGAACTTTGTGACTTGCTGTCCCCTGCCCTGAAGCGCAAGGACACCCGCATGCGAGCAGCCCTGACTGTCCAGAAGCGAGTGGCCATAGCCCTCTGGAAGCTTGCAACGCCGGACAGCTACCGGTCAGTCGCGAACCACTTTGGCGTGAGCAAATCTACCGTGGGGGTTGTTGTCATGCAAGTAGCCAAGGCAATCGTCAAGGTACTGCTGTCAAAGGTAGTGACCCTGGGAAACGCGCAGGCCATCATAGATGGCTTCGCCGCGATGGGATTCCCAAACTGCGGTGGGGCTATAGATGGGACTCACATCCCTATCCTGGGACCGGGCCACCAGGCCAGCCAGTACATCAATAGAAAGGGCTACTTTTCAATGGTGCTGCAAGCACTGGTGGACCATCGGGGACGGTTTACAAACATCTACGTCGGATGGCCGGGCAAGGTTCATGACGCTCGCGTGTTCAGGAACTCTGGTCTGTTTAGACGGCTGCAGGAAGGTATTTACTTCCCGGACCACAAGATAACTGTTGGGGATGTGGAGATGCCTACAGTGATCCTCGGGGACCCAGCCTATCCGCTAATGCCCTGGCTCATGAAGCCCTATACTGGCGCCCTGGACACTGAAAAAGAACTCTTCAACTACCGGCTGAGCAAGTGCAGAATGGTGGTGGAGTGTGCTTTTGGCCGTCTCAAGGGGAGATGGAGAAGCTTACTGACTCGCTGTGATCTCAGCGAAACCAATATCCCCATCGTTATTGCAGCTTGCTGTGTGCTCCACAATCTGTGTGAGAGCAAGGGGGAGACCTTTATGGCGGGGTGGGAGGTTGAGGCAAATAGCCTGGCTGCTGATTACGCCCAGCCAGACAGCCGGGCGATTAGAAGAGCCCAGCGGGACGCGCTGTGCATCCGGGAGGCTTTGAAAGCCAGTTTCAAGGCTGAGCAGGGTACCCAGTGACTTTTAAGTTTGTGGACACAGAAGCAGAACTTGCCCCCGTTTCTTTACCCAGTTGCCGTCGACTATCCTCTCCAATCACATACCCCCTTCCCAAAAAATAAAATCTGTTCTGTTTTGTTAATGGACACCATTGTCTTTATTACTGTTTTCGCGGGAATGTTTTAAACCTGGGACGCAGACTGTGGGGGGGGGGGCGGGTTTAGTGTTGTGATGCAAATGATGCTTCTAAACTCCAGGAATGACAGGCTCCGCGGTGGTGGACTGGTTGTTTCAACGGAGCCTGCCAGCCCTCCTGGCCGGGACTGCGTGTATGTGTCGGCTATGTGACTGTCTTGCAGGGGGAGGAGGGTTACAGATCCCCTGCTGCGCGGCTCTGTGATCCAGGGTAAGGACCGCTGCATAAGATCTGTAACTGCCCTCCCCCGCCACCAAGTCACAGAGCAACACCACCCCCCCCACCACACAGAACATGAAAACCACCTCCCAGACTGACCAGGATAACTAGTCACTGCACTGTATATGTGCCCTGCTGCTGCACCTGCCCCCTGCTAAAGGTGACTGTCCTGTCCAATGACCAAGCCCCTTCCCCCCCCTTCAGACAGACTCCCCTCCAAAAGAAGAGGATGGAAACAGAAATGAACAGAAACGTATTCTTTATTAACAACCGCACATGGAACGGGGGGGTGAAACTTGGACGGGGTCTTGTGTGAGGCGGGTAGGAAAGGACTTTTCAAATTTTGGGGAATGAGAGCCTTCTAGTGGTAGAGCAGTCCGCAGGGGTGGAGTGAAATTTTTCACGGCCCCTTCCACCCCTCCGTGTTTGGACTTTGGGTGAGGGGGGTATGGGACTTGGTGGCGGGGCAGGGCAGTTACAGAGAGACTGCAGCGGGGCTCTCTCCTCCTGCCTCCGGTCCTGCAGAACATCCACAAGGCGGCGGAGCGTGTCCGTTTGCTCCCTCATTAGTCCAAGCAGCGTTTGAGTAGCCTGCCTGTCCTCCTGTCGCCACCTCTCCTCCCGTTCAATGTTTGCCCGGTGCATTTGGGACAAGTTCTCCCTCCACTGTGTCTGCTGGGCTGCCTGTGCTCGGGAGCATGCCATTAGTTCAGCAAACATGTCTTCCCGTGTCCTCTTCTTCCTCCTCCTAATGTGCGCTAGCCTCTGGGCAGATGTGGCTGTGGGAATTGGAAAAAGGGAGTGAATTCCTGAGACAGAGCAATGTATCTGTGAACAGAGAACATAGTCTTTCTCTGTGAACAAGACCATGCAGAGCACCTATCACACGCGCACTGAGGACAAGGTCGAATTTTCGGCCCTCGCCTACCGTGCCTGCGGTCTTGCTGTGGCGAGCTGAGGAGCAGGGCTGGACACCGGACTTTGTCTAGCTGGCAAACATGGTAAGCCGTAGACTTGTGGCCGCTTAAAACTTTAAGAGTGGCACTGGCCTCCTTTCACATAGAAAGCAATGCGAGTCTCTGCTGGCAGCAATCCTGCAAGCATGAACTCTGGCCCTGTCCCACCCCCTCGCGGCTGTAAACCGCGTGGCTGTAAACCAGCGGTTGCAGTTCTGAGAAGGGACGGGCAAGCAGTCCCAATACTAACTTTCCCCTACCTAATTCACAGCAGGGAGTCATGCCAGACATCACCCTCCTGAAGGTCTCTGCGAGCCAGAAGGAGCGGATGCTTCGTGACAGCCTGCAGAAACCGGGGCCATTTGCTGCACTGCTCTGCAAGGCCATGATCCCGGAGTACCTGCTGGCGTTGTGGCAGGGAAACGTGTCCTACCACGGGGGGCCTAATAAGCTCTCCCTGCCCAGGAACCTGCTGATGAGGCTGGAAAAACACCTGCAGGAGGTGTATGAGGAGTTCTCCCCGGAGGATGTCGCCTCTATCCCCGGTTACATTGACCAGTTCTTGGCTTAGGTGCCCTTGGAGGGACAAATGACTGCAGGGTTTTGGGCACTATAATCATGAAGCGGACATTGTGCAATTTTTTGAAAATGGTTCGGACTATATATTGAGGCGCCCAAAGACAGACTAATCATGATACACTTTGCACTGATTCCCCTTTTGTTTGACTTTCCTGTTTACATGTTTTGAAGCACTTTACCCACTGTTAATATTTTCAATCTTCCTGTTTTGTTGCAAATAAATGTTTACATGTTTTAAAGCACTTTAGCTACTGTTAATATTTTAAATATGCCAGTTATGTTGTAAATAAATGTTTAGATATTTAAAACACTTACTGCTTGATCCTTCCCCTGAATCTGTGTCTGGGGTAACGGCGGGGGACGGTTGGTAGGGGATCTCTGTGAGGGTGATGAAGAGCTCCTGGCTGTCGGGGAAATCAGCGGTGCCAGCGCTGTCGACTGCCTCGTCCTCCTCATCTCCTTCTTCATCTTCCCCGTCCGCTAACATGTCGGAGGAACCGGCCGCGGACAATATCCCATCCTCAGAGTCCACGGTCAGGGGTGGGGTAGTGGTGGCGGCCGCACCTAGGATGGAATGCAGTGCCTCGTAGAAACGGGATGTGTGGGGCTGGGATCCAGAGCGTCCGTTTGCCTCTTTGGTCTTCTGATAGCCTTGTCTCAGCTCCTTGATTTTCACGCGGCACTGCGTTGCATCCCGGCTGTAGCCTCTCTCTGCCATGGCTTTAGAGATCTTCTCATAGGTCTTTGCATTCCGTCTTTTGGAGCGCAGCTCGGCAAGCACGGACTCATCTCCCCACACAGCGATGAGATCCAAGACTTCCCGATCCGTCCATGCTGGGGCCCTCTTTCTATTGGATTGCACGGCCATCTCTGCTGGAGAGCTCTGCATCGTTGCCACTGCTGCCACTGCTGCTGAGCTCGCCACGGTGTCCAAACAGAAACTGCGCTTCAAACTGCCCAGACAGGAAAAGGAATTCAAATTTTCCCGGGGTGTGGCTGGTCAGAGCATCCGAGCTCGGACTGCTGTCCAGAGCGTCAACAGAGTGGTGCACTGTGGGATAGCTCCCGGAGCTATTAGCGTCGATTTCCATCCACACCTAGCCTAATTCGATATGGCCATTTCGAATTTAGCGCTACTCCTCTCGTTGTGGAGGATTACAGAAATCGATTTAAGGAGGGCTCTATGTCGAACTAAATGGCTTCGTGGTGTGGACGGGTGCAGGGTTAATTCGATATAACGGCGCTAAATTCGACATAAAAGCCTAGTGTAGACCAGGCCTAAGAGTTATGTTAATCTGCTTCAGGGCGCAGCATTTGGAGTGGGTTGACATTTTCCTCCAATTTTATATATTTGGTCAGACTAGAAACACAGTTTTTAAGTTTGAAACTCTTGAACTTAGTTACACTCTGGCTTAATTTTTTATGGTTGTATTGTTAATATAAATAAGTTTCCTTGTATGTCCAGATTCCCCTGCTGAGTCATAGATGGTTGTGTTGTAATCATGTATACCTGGCATTGGTTGACTTACGGAGATGCATATATGAAAGACTTGAATTATTTTTATAAGTCATCTTAGAATACATGCACAGACGTGCTGCTGGGCTGTTTTCTCAGGTTTTGGGCCTGTTTAGGAGACACCTTGAAATTTTGTGTGTAGACATATTCCATATTCTGCTGCAATTGTAGAATAAGCGGTCTTAGTTCATTTCTTTGAATTAATTTCAGCAGGACTATCAGAGCCTTGAGACCAAAGTTAGCCTTCATTTGAGATAAGAAGAAACTGCTGCATATATGATACAGTACCAGGTTCATACCAGTGGATAAAACAAGACAACCTTTAAAAATACATCATACTTGTTATTGGCATTAGTTAAGGATTTATTGTGGCAAACTCTTGTTTAAAACTGTTACAAAAATATAACTAGAACTGAAGCTTTCATACTTCTAACATGTTTATGTAAACGTATTTGTGAAGGTTGCCAAATGGCTATTGAGACAGGTATACACTCTCTTCAGAACAGATGCAGAAAAGTAATCAGCAAGCTTAGTCTTCGGGTTAGATCTCACAACCTGAATTTAGGAAATCTGTGTTCAGATCTGGCTCTAACACCAACTCTATGACACTGGGTGAGTCACTTAATCGCTCTTCTTCTCATTTTTGCAGCCCAGGTACTCACAGGAATGTGTGAGGCTTAATTCTCAATGTGCTGCTAAATCCTTTGATGGAAATTGCTACACAATTGCACAGTATTTCTCATGTCAATCTAACAATATAGCTATACTGTGACCTGACAGGACTGTCTTTGTGGATGAGAGAATAATTGAATTTTCATGCCCATTCAGTCTTTGTCCTGTATAAGACTATGGGCAGGTCCACACTTAAAAACCTGCAGCGCTTTAGTGAAGAAGCTGTTCTGCTGATAGGACAGCTGCTCCTGTTGGCATTGTTAATCCACCTTCATGAGAGGCGGTAGCTATGTCAACGGGGGGAGCCCTCCCATCGACACAGCACTGTCTGCACCGGGGTTAGGTTGGTATAACTGCATAGCTCAGTGGTGTGGATTTTTCCCACCCCTGAGTGACATAGTTATACTGATATAAATTTATAGTGTAGACCTGGCCTACCAAAAAGTATACAGATTGTAATGGTGGTTTTGAGTGATAATGACTGTTGGGAACTGGATTGAGATCACCACAACACACTTCACGGATAAGACCGTACTCAATCTGTGTACTTTTATTTTAATCTTTTGAAAAAAGAAAGGAAAGCAAAATAGCAAAGCAGGCTTAAGCAAAACTTATTTTGTAACTTGTATCTGAAATCTCACCTTAGCTGCAGCTTCTAATTTTTAGTGCAATGCTGCTGCTCTCTCTTCTCTCCCCC
>NW_020698854.1:0-725 GCF_002925995.2 Terrapene triunguis
GCGTTATATCAGGGTAGAGGTGTATCATAATTCCTACGGCTGGAGCGCAGCTGGGACTGGACAGCTTGCTCCCCCGAAACACTGATGAAGTCCAGCACCTCGCCATTGCTCCATACTGGGGATCGCCTGGCGCGTGGAGGCATGGTCACCTGGAAAGATTCGTTGAGAGCACTCCACGCCTTGCTGTGCAAACAGGAAGGGGATTTTCAAAATTCCCAGAGAATTTAAAGGGCAGGGTCTGACGGTTGGTCACCTGAGGGCAGGGCAGTAGAGTTCAAAGTGATGACCAGAGTGGCTAGAACAGGCATTGTGGGACACTTCTGGAGGCTGATCAGGGCGTCAACACTGGCGCTGCGGCACTCCAGCCGTGGCGCAGCAAGCATTATGCTTCTCGTGGAGGTGGATTACCAGGAGCGCTCCAGCCGCGGAGTCTGGGTGCTCTACGTGCCTTGCCAGTGTGGACGCATCATGAGTTAGGGTGCGTGGAGCTGCTTTAATGTGCTCTAACTTGCAAGTGTAGCCAAGCCCTTAGTAAACAGCACCTCTTTACAAAGCAAGCAGGCTTGGCTGAAGTGGCTGGGCAATTCTTTCTTGTGCACTGAGTGACTGGTACAAATGCTCTTGCACTAATTCGTTGCAAAAAGATGGGTAATCGGTACTACTGGACAAGACTTGGAAGTTTTAAAACAGTGGGGGAGAAGCTTTCCCTTGTACTCCTATTGTAA
>NW_020698854.1:735-3390 GCF_002925995.2 Terrapene triunguis
GCCTGAGCATTGCCACATAGACCAGGGTAAGGCTGTGGCAGCCTGCTGATCATATTGTAGGATCCAGCTGCAGGAAGCTCAGCATCCTCCCCTGCTTCCTGCCCCCATCGCTCCTCAGCTGCAGGGGGAGGGGTCACTGTACGGGGAGCTGCTCCCCCATCCGCCCAACCCCCGTGCATCTGGACCTCCCATACTCAGACCCCCCTGCCATGTCTCACCCTGTACACCCAGAACCCCCTGAGCCCCACCCCACTGAACCTCAACCCCTGCACCCAGACCCCCTGCCTCCGGACCCCAACCTTGCACCCAGACCACCCCCCACTGAGTTCCCTGCACTCAACCCCTCACCCTGACAAGCCTCACCCCCCTGCACCACCCTGAGTCCCCACATCCAGACCCCCATGCCACTGACCCCCCCCCAACTAGCTGCACCCAGACCCACACCCCACCAAGTCCCACTCCCCCAGCACCCAGACCCTCCTGCTGAGACCCTCACACCCAGACCCCTCCACTGATACCCAACCACTTTCACCTGGAAGCTCCTGCAGAGTCCCATTGCCCCTGCACCTGGAACCCCTGCCCCCAACGAGCCTCTGTGCATTCAGATCCCCCCACACCTAGAACCCCCACACACGGAGCAGCCTGCACCCTGATTGTCCCACACAGAATCCTCTCACCCCACACTGAGCCCCTCCACACTTGGATCCTGCCTGGTTGAGCCTGCCTGCCCCACACCTGGCGCAGAGGAGCAGGGCCCCAGGGTGTGTCTGCAGTAGGCCCAGGCCTTGTGCTGGGTCAGGGTCAGGTGCAGCTAGGGTGACCAGGTAGCAAGTGTGAAAAATTGGGACAGGGGGGGGGGGGGGGGGTAATAGGAGCCCATATTAAAAGAACAACCCAAATATCGGGACTGTCCCCATAAAATCAGAACATCTGGTCACCCTAAGTGCAGCCTCACCACTGAGTCCGTGTCCTGGGGGTGGGCAGTAGGGAGGCTGCAGGGTGATTCCCACCTTCGTACAGCCAGTGGCCTGTGCTCCCCACTGCCATGCTGGAGCCTCTGCATTTATTTATTGACAATAAAGCTTGAAGAGCTTTAAAATATTGTGCACAGAATTTTTGATTTTTTTTTTTTTTGGTGCAGAATTTTTAATTTTGTCCTCAGGAGTAACAGGCAGTTCTTTAATGTAGCAGGCAAAGGCAGAATGCCAGATCTGAGGACTAGAAAGTGAAACTTGAAAAATTTAAACCAGAAACAAGAGGGCACATTTTTAACAGTGAGGGGGCATATCGCCCACTGGGACAGTGAACCAAGAAGTTTGTCGGGTTCTCCATCACTTGAAATCTTTAAATCATGATTGGGTGTCTTAAAACATATGCTGTAGCTCAGTTACAAGTTATTGGACTTGAGGCAGGAATTGCTGGGTGAAATTCTAAGGCCTTTGCTCTGCAGGAGGTCAGACTAGATGGCCACACTGGTCCTTCCAGCACTTAAAAATCTATGGTCCTGTGTCTTGTCTTCCAAAGAACAGAGTCCCTTATGCCAGACGGGTTGCTATTAATGTAGTAAGATATCAGCTTTTGTGTACACTGAAACATGCCACGTCCGTGGTTCACGCTCTGAAACATTGGTGCAGGACCAGCCAGCGATGGATTTACTCCCACAAACATTGCTCTCAGGGAACTGTGGGGCAAGGCCACTGGGTACAGCATCCTTGGAGGGTATGCTATGTTATAATTTGGACCTAGCCATGGTGGTGCATCTTTATGTGTTATATCTGTTTAATTGTGAAATGGTGTCAGGTTGTTGTATAGACTTCAGACTACTGCTCAGGCTGAAACTCACTGACTCAAAGAACTGCTACTTTGTGTGTTAATTCTGCTGATTGTCATGTCGCTGATTTAGTTTTCCATGTGATTAGTGCTGCATATTACTGGTTTTCACTCTCTAGTTACTTAACTGAGGCCTTGGCTACACTGGCGCTGTACAGCGCTGCAACTTGCTGCGCTCAGGGGTGTGAAAAAACACCCCCCTGAGCACAGCGAGTGCAGCGTTGTAAAGCGCCAGTGTAATCAGTGCCTGCAGTGCTGCACGCTCTCGCAGCGCTGGCAGCGCGACTACACTCGCGCTTCACAGCGTCCTGAGTGTAGCCAAGGCCTGACTTTAATCAATGACTGCAATTTGATTTGCCCCATTTCCAGCCTGTTGCTGTCATTTAGCAGCCATTTTTATCAGACTGCTGCTTAGGCTTTTTCTGCTTGATTCAATTTACAGCCATAATGTCCATTAACACTTCATTTTACACCTCTGTCATTTCTCTCCTGACTTGCAAAGTACCAGCCTAGCTTAGCCTCTCTCTCTGTCTCCATCCTGCTCTTTGTCCCTGGTGGACCTGCAATACTGATACAGTTAAAATCATTTAATTTAAGGTATACCAAAGAACCAAGATGTAGTGAAACCTAATCATGGGACCTTAAACTGTATTAACCCTTGTCTTCTGCTTAAACCTAATCACCATTGTGTCACCGGCCTGAACACTGCAAGAACCATATTTAGAGGCAGCTGTGAAATATATAGCTTGTCTTCGTGGTCAGGAAAAATAACAGGATACAACTGTTAGGGAACTGTTTTAATCCTGGTAGATACTAGGCTAAGTC
>NW_020698854.1:3400-3797 GCF_002925995.2 Terrapene triunguis
CAACTGTTAGGGAACTGTTTTAATCCTGGTAGATACTAGGCTAAGTCACAGTTTCTTAGCCTGGCTGTGACAGAGAAGGAAATGTCATAAGCATGGGTGACTCATCGCCAGATGTTATGCCCATTTAAATTGGTTATAAGGCCCCATCTACAGAACAGCCCTGTCACTGGTCCCGGTTACAACATAGCTTTCCCTCAGAATAATCAAAGCATGGTTTACATTTGGTGGCGTAGACCAGATCTTGGCTGTTCCGGGTGGGCTGTGTAAGAGCATTCCCAGACAGGGCTGAATCCTCCCAAGACCTGTCTCTACTACAAAGCGGAGCCATGATTTAGCTGTCACCCCGGTGTGGTTGTGGAATCAGTGGGGCTCTAGATTGTGAACTTCTTGGGGAGGA
>NW_020698855.1:0-6770 GCF_002925995.2 Terrapene triunguis
GCTTGGCCCGTGGCGCTGCCCGTGACCCTGCCCTCCCCGCAGAGGCTGTACTACGTGAAGGAGGCGCATGGCATCGTGGTGACGGACGTGGCCTTCCTGCCCGAGAGCCGGCGGGGCCGGGAGCTGCTGGCCGAGAACGAGGCCGCCCTGCTCAGCGTGGCCGTGGACAGCCGCTGCAAGCTGCATCTGCTGCCCCCCAGGCGTACGTGCCCCGGGCCCCTGGGGGGAGGGGGGCCCGTGGGACAGACCCCTTGGGGGTCCTGCCCCCCACCCTGGCCCCGGCTTCTTCCCTGCTCCGGCTAGATCCTAGCGGGGCCCCCCTGACGTCACGCCCCCTCCCCTCCCCCTCTCATTGCCCCCTCTGGTTCCCCCTGAGCCGGGTCCTTCTCTCCCACAGGCAGCTTCCCCGTGTGGCTGCTGCTGCTGCTCTGCGCTGGCCTGGTGGTGGCCACCATCCTGCTGCTGCAACTGGCCTTCCCCGGCTTCCTGTAGGCGTGAGGAGCCCCGCGGCGCGGGGGGCAGGGCTCCGGCCCAGCCCCTGGGACAGCGAGAGACTCTGCCCCTGCCTGGGGCACGTCAGGACCCTCGCCTGCCTGGTCCGGCCCGGCTCTCCCCCCAGGACAATGTGAAGCAGCTCAGAGACCGGCAGACCCCCTGGCCCCACGCCGGGTGCCCCTGCCCTGCCCGCCCGTGGTGGGGACGTTTGCTCCAGGCGGATTCCTGCATGGGACGGGCGCTGCCGGAGCTCTCGGGATGGTGAGATGTTCTGGCTGGGCCGTGGCACGGGGCTGAGAGCCCAGCCTGTGCCAGTCGGCCCCACGACGCCCATCCAGCGATGTGCCAGCAGCCTCAACTCGTGCTCCTGCTGCAGGTCGCTGGCTGCCATTAAAACTGGAGTCTGACCTGTCGCTCCCCTGCCTGTGCGTGCCGGGGGGGGGGGCTGCAGAGCCCATGGGAAGAACTGTGGGGGCAACTAATAGAAAATCCTGTTTCCGCTACGGTGTCCCCCCCCCGCCCCCCCCCAGTCTAGGCACAGGCCAGTCGCTGTGCGAGGGCCCAGCCCATTGGCTCCATTGGCCCTGGGCCGGGCGTCTCGGGCAGGCCTGGCTGGGGGGAGCCCTCCCCCTTCAGCTGCCACCCTGGCTGTACGGCCATTGTTCTGCCCCTCCCCCAGGGGTTGTGGGGGGGTCCCCCTGGGGGGGGGCCCCCCCCCCCCCCCCCAGGGTAGAGCCTGGGCAGTGTTAGGCTCTGGAAGCTGGTTTCCATACAGCTCCCCCAATCCTCCCCAGGCAGGGGTCTAGCGGGGTCTTTCCCCTCTAGAGCCCAGGTCTCGGCCCTGCCCCATAGCCCAGGCTGGCCCAAGCCCCGCAGTTGGTGTCACTGCAGCAGGGCCCTGGCCCGGCTCCCTGCAGTTCATGGAGGACAGGAGGTATCTGGACAGGAGGTTTATTGGGGGGCTGGGCGCTCGGTTCCCAGGCTGCGGTTCAGCTCCTGGCAGTGCTCGAAGGCGGCGGCGAGGAACTGGGCGAAGACGCGGTCCATGTAGCTCTCGTGCCGGGGAAAGAGCCCCTCCAGGAAGCCGATGTGCCCGCCGCGTGCCGTCACCAGCACCGCCAGCGTGGGGAGGCGCCGTGCCGCGGCCAGGGGGATGGCTGAAAGAGAGCGAGTCAGGCAGCCGCAAGCTGAGCCCAGAGCCCCCCCGCTGGGCCCAGAGCCCCCGGCACTCACCCTGCAGCGGTGAGAAGGGGTCGTCGGCCGCGTTGAGGCAGAGCACGGGCAGGCGCACGGTGTGTACCCAGTGCGAGGGGCTGGCGTCCTGGTAGTACTCGGCGCATGTCCCGTAGCCGAACACCACGGCCGTGTAGCGCTCGTCAAACTCCCGGATGCTGCGTGCCTGGGGCAGAGAGCGGGGGTCAGGGCCGGGGGCACTGGGGGGGGGCAGCTGGGGGAGGGGGGGCGGGGGGCCCTACCTGCAGTATGGGCTCCACATCCACCTTCTCTGCAATCACCTTCCTGTGCCTGCAACGGGCCCCACAGTCAGCGGGGAACTGCCAAGCAAGACAGCCAAGAGCCCCCCGACCCCCATCAACCAGCCCCACACTCCCCAACCCCCACATACCTGATCCCCCTAACCCTGCCCCCCACAGCCCTGACCCCCATGTATCAGGCCCAGATTCCCCCCAACCTCCATGCACCAGCCCCACACCTCACCACATACATGGGGGTTGGAGGATCAGGTATCAGCCCCAGAGTCCCCCCAACCTCTGTACCAGCCCTACAGCCCCCCTGACCCCCATGAACCAGCCCCACTGTCCCCTTGACCCCCCCCATGAACCAGCCCCACCGGCTGACGAGGTGGCGCAGGTTGGCCGTCAGGCGCCGGTTGAACAGCAGGAAGTTGAGTGGCTGCTCCAGCGAGCGGTTGGATTCCTCGGTGTCCCAGGGGATGGACAAGGTCATGGCGGCCACCAGCCCTGTGTCGCGACCCCGCTGTGCCAGGTACTTCAGCACCAGGATCCTGGGGAGACAGCACCGCAGGTGGGCCGGGGGTCTGCGCGCCCCCCCCCCCGGATTAACCCTTCAGCCCCCCTCCCCTTGCTACTCCCCAGCTGGGGGGGACAGACATTAACCCCTCACCTCCCTGTGCCGGCCCCTGCTCCTCACCCGCCTAGCGAGACACCCACGGCCAGGAGCGGCGCCCGCGGGTGCTGGGCCTTGATGTGGGTGACCACGGTCTGCAGGTCCTCTGTGTTGCTTGCGCAGAAGGCTCTGGGGGTCTAAGAGCGAGAGCAGAGTTGAGGGGGGCAGGGGGGCAGCATGGCCGGGGCTGGCTGGGGGAGGGGGGTGTCCCCGGGGAGGCAGTGCTGGGGCTGGCAAGGGGGGGTGTCCCTGGCTGACTGCAGTTAATGGGGGGCCATGGAGCTGACGGGTGTTCATGCTGGATCCCCCACTCTTGCATGCAAGGGAGGGGGGTCCTGGCCCCCCAGGTGCATGGGGAGGGTTCAGCCCTGAGAGCCGTTTGCAGGATGGGATGGAGCGAAGTGCAGCCAGACTGGGCCAGCTAGCCCAGGACCCCAGCTCTGGCAGTGGCCAGTGCCAGGTGTCCCAGAGGGAATCGTCCAGTGATCCATCCCCTGTCGCCCATTCCCAGCTCCTGGCAAACAGAGGCTAGGGACACCACCCCTGCCCAGCCTGGCTAATAGCCACTGATGGACCTGTCCTCCAGGAACTTATCTAGTTCTTTTTTGAACCGTGTTATGGTCTTGGCCTTCACAACATCCTCTGGCAAGGAGTTCCACAGGTTGATTGTGTGTTGGGTGAAGAAATACTTCCTTGTTGTTTGTTTTCAACCTGCTGCCTATTCATTTCATTGGGTGGCCCCTAGTTCTTGTGTTATGGGAAGGAGTAAATAACACTTCCTTCTTTACTGTCTCCACACCAGTTATGATTTTATAGACCTCTATCATATCCCCCCTTAGTCGTCTCTTTGCCAAGCTGAAAAGTCCCAGTTTTATTAATCTCTCCTCCTACAGAAGCTGTTCTATCCCCTAATCCTTCTCTGCATCTTTTCCAAACGTAAAGGATCTTTTCTGAGCTGGGGTGACACAGCTGCATGCAGTATTCCAGGTGTGGGCATCCCGTGGATTTAGACAGGGGCAATATGATATTTTCTGCTGTCTGATCCATCCCTTTCCTGAGGGCTTCCCGCGCTCTGGTAGCTGGTCCGGCTGCCGCTGCCCGTTGAGCGGCTGTTCTCAGAGAGCCATCCCCAGGGAGGCCGAGGTCTGTCTCGAGGGCTCACAGCTAGTTTAGACCCCTTGTTTTGCCTGTATAGATGGGACAGCACCTCCGACCTGCCGGGACCCACGGGCCGAGCCCTGCGCTCCCCTCCAGGGCCCACGGAGCGTGCTGCCCCCCACCCCACCGCCTGGGCCAGGATCTCTGGGTTGCAGCCGGGCCCCAAGGCCCCCCCGGGAACACAGCTCACTCACCAGCAGCTCCTCCCCCTTGCACCCTCGGTTATTGAAAACGACAGTCCTGGGGAGAGAGGAGACGGGTGAGGCTCCCTTCCCCCTACCCCCACAACCCCTCCATCCCCACCCCCCATGTTCCCCCACCAGCCCCCCTTCCCCCACGACCCATCCATCCCCCAACCAGCCCCCCTTCCCCACCCTCATCTCCCCTTCCCCCACAACCCCTCCATCCCCCAACCCGCCCCCCTTCCCCCCCAACCCGCCCCCCTTCCCCCCCAACCCCTCCATCCCCCCTTCCCCCAACCAGCCCCCCTTCCCCAATGCCCCTCAGAGACTGGCACTGAGCCAGATGCCCATCGCTGCCCGACCCTCCCTTGGGCTGCCCATGAGGCTGGGTCCCTGCAGCCCCCCACTCAGGCCCCAGGGGCCCGGCTGCCCCGCAGCGTCTCACCTGTACCCCGCGCGGGACGCCTGCTGCGCCAGGTGCAGGATGTAGGTGGCCTGGCTGTTGCTGGTGAGGCCTGGCAGCAGCAGGACGGTGGGGCGTGTGCCAGGCTCCGGGTACCGCTGGCTCTCGGCATTGTCCGCCCAGTCCAGCAGCAGCTGCCCTCCGTCGGCTGTGCGGAGCAACTCGCTGGGCAGGGAGCACAGGGTGGAGTGAGCCCCGGGCAGCAGGGGCCTGGGCAGCGCCCCATGGGCACAGCCTGGGAGTCACGGAGCAGCCGCCCCAGCCACTCGCCCAGCCCAGCACGCACCTGCGGTAGGAGACCTGGGGCCGGGACTGGAGGAAGAAGCGGAGCAGGGTCTGGAGCCGGCCCTCGAAGCACCAGGGCGTGGGGTAGAAGGGCTCGCTGACGACGGGGCAGTGCGTCTCCAGGAAGGCGCAGAACGGCAGCCCGCCCACCAGCAGGGGCCTCTGGGGAGAGATTCGGGGAGAGCTGGGGCCAGCCCAAGCCAAAGGACGGGCCCGGCTCCCAGGCCCTACGTCCCCACCAGCTCCAGCATGGCCTGGCTTGTCAGAGCCCGTCACGCTTGCAGGCCCTGGCACAAGCCATGGACAGGGCCCCCGAGATCCCACGACATGGGGCTGAGCCAGCAGGGACAGAGCCCGGCCCCACAGCGTAGACCCCTCCCCCAGCTCACATGCCCTGCTAGCCAGTGGGTCCCATCCAGCTCCCCGGTGCTGGGAGCGAAGGAGCCAGACAGCGCCCGGCCCTGCCCCACCCAGCTGAGGCGGGACGGGAGGTGCCGGTCTAGGCCAGAGGTGAGATGGGGCCACGTGAGGAGGGCGGAGAGGAACCAGGAACAGAGAGATGCAGCGAGCGGCTGTGCCCCAGGGCACGGCCCAGTATCTGGGGTGATGACGCACACCCCGACAGGAGCCTGGTGCGGGTCGTTCTCATCACAGCTCGGCCAGCGGGCATTCAGCATCCGAAAACACCGAGACAGACGCCAGCACAGCCCGGAGCTGCGGCCTGCAGAACTGGGCTCTGCTCCCAGCCTGGAGGGGACCTTCCCTTCCTCAGCCCCTGCCCCCCAGCCACAGCGGCTCCCCCCAGGGGAAGTGAGTCACTCCCCAGCTGGGCTATGGGGCAAGGACGCTTCATTCCACGCCCGGCTCCTCCAAGACTGACCTGAAATGAGGTCAGCGCAGCCATGCCAGGGACACGCAGCCTGGACCCTGGCTGGGGTGTCCGGGGGGGACGGGCACAGCCTGGGCGGGACAGGCTTCACCCCACTGGCGAGGGCAGCGAGCGCCCCGGGGGATGTCACTGGCCAGGGGTCCCAGCCCCCAGACCAATCCCCCAAGGGCCTGGAGGGAGCAGGAGCCCCAGTGGGAGAGAACCAGCCGCAGGCAGCTCCGCTCTAGGGGACGGTCCCCGGCCAGGGGCTGCCCAGAGGGGCCCCAGCCCCCCACAGCTGGTTGTCAGTTCTGAGCTCCAGGCCAGGAGGGGTCAGGCCCCACCAGAGGGCCCTGAGGACAGCGGTGCTGGAACTGGGGGGCTGCCGCACCCCCAGCTTGGGGTGGTCTCCATCAGCTCCAGGTTCAGCGGCTTCGAGCACCCCCACTGCA
Source organism: Terrapene triunguis (assembly GCF_002925995.2). Classification (NCBI taxonomy): domain Eukaryota; kingdom Metazoa; phylum Chordata; order Testudines; family Emydidae; genus Terrapene; species Terrapene triunguis. The sequence continues at coordinate 6,049 of NW_020698855.1, forward strand.
CAGACAGTCCCAGCCCCCCTGCCTGCCTGCGGAGCCTGGCCCGGGGGGCTCCCAAGGAGGGAGGGGTTAGCTGGGCTGAGAGCCGGGGGAAACCAGGAGGGGGGTGTCACAGTGAGGGGGGGCTCTTAGGGCTGGGACCCCCCCCCATTGCTCACAGCTCGGGCGGAGCTCAGAGCTGTCTCGCAGGCGGCTCCAGCCCAGGCCAGACAGAGCCCAGCGACCCTACAGCATGGGACCGACCCCCCCCCCCCCCCCCCCGGACCGGCCGGCCGCCCCCCCCCCCCCCAGCGCTGACCGGACGGACCGACCCCCCCCCAGCGCTGACCGGACGGACTGACCCCCGCCCCCCCAGCGCTGACCGGACGGACGGACCGACCCCCCAGCGCTGACCGGACGGACCTGCGGGACGCGCACCCAGTAGTAGCACAGGAAGGCGGCGCTGGCGACCAGCAGCAGCGGCAGCGGCTCCCCCCAGCCCCGGAGCAGCAGCTCGGGCAGGGACCCCAGCGCCCCGCGCATCCTGCAGCCGCCTGAGTCTGGCAGCTTCCGGCAGCCCTGCGCAGGCCCCGCCCCTGCCAGCAGCCATGTTTGTGAGGGGCAGGCCCCGCCCCGGCAGCCATGTTTGTGACAAGTATCAGAGGGGTAGCCCCATTAGCCTGGATCTGTAAAAAGCAACAAAGAGTCCTGTGGCACCTTATAGACTAACAGACATATTGGAGCAT
>NW_020698856.1:0-1909 GCF_002925995.2 Terrapene triunguis
GGGACTGGCCTGTTCTGATGTGACAATTCTTATGTACCCCGTTTCTTCTCTGGGGTGGATCAGGGGACGAGAGTCATCACTAACTTGTCCTCGGTGCTGAAGGATGAAACGGTTTGGGAGAAGCCGCACCAGTTCTACCCGGAGCACTTCCTGGATGCAGATGGGCAGTTTGTGAAGCGAGAGGCCTTCCTGCCTTTCTCTGCAGGTAAATCCAAGGGGAGGGGAAACTGGGAGAGGCCGTCCCTGTGGAATTGAGGCACAGTGCATGAGAAATGACCCACTACTGTTATGGGAAAGTGAGTCTCCTCTAAAGGAAGGTGTCCCTCTCATCATAAGAGCAGCTTCCTCATGTGGAAGATCAGTGCAGTCTGTGCTGAGCTGGGTCTGTTCTACAGTGCCCTGATGGTACCATTATATGCAACCTCTGCAAAATAACTCCCTCTCTCTATTTCTCCAGCGCAGAAACTCTGGCCTTGAAATGCTGTACTTAGGGTCAGGCCTTGAGAGCCTGAGCAGCTTGCCCCAGGGCCTGTGTAAACCACTTGGCCAAAGGGAAGCAGGCCTGTATTCTGTACTCTGCAGTAAATTGGGCAACCCTCACCTTAATTAATTCATTGCTCATCTTCTACCGCTGTAGTTATTTAAATAGAAAATAAACTTGTTACAAATCAATTCCGGTTGCTTATGTAAGAAACCCACCTACCTAATCCCTGAGGAGCGCAGAACTGCCAGGTTAAGGAGGACCTTCGTCCCTTAAGCCTATACACCCATCCATCACGTTAGGCTCTGTTCTTCATGAGCATGCTGCATCTCCCCAGAGAAATTACTCCATACTCAATAGACACAGGGACATACTGAATGCAACACATTAATCGCTTCTGCACTATAACGGAAAACCTTAACTGCAAGCCCAGGAATCTGTTTAGAAACAGTGTGCACACAGGTGAGGTGTGTGTTATTGGGAAAAGGATGAGGTCATAGTTAGGATTTCTGTTAAAGCATGATCAACATTGTTGTGTGCCACATACTTCTTTATCTGTTGCAAGGCACCCTGATCAAAGGAAGGCGTTTGATACTGGAGGCCCTGGGACCACTGCAATGGGGTACATGGATCAGTAGGGGATAAAGGAGAGATGGATGTTCCCAGTTTCCCATATGCTCCAAACTCACCAGAGAGTTGGGAAGAGGGAAATACTGATTCTCTGATAGACACCAAAGGAGGCCAGCTGTGGCTGGTGGAGGGGCTGTAGGGTCTGTCCTAACCCCTCTGGTCACCACATCAACAGCAGAGGGATTTCTGAACTGGTGGGGCACGGCCTCTGCCGGGCGTGTACCAGTGCAGCCCAGGAGTTCCAGCAGTGGGAAACGTGAGGGCTTAGACAGAAGGGTCTATGCACTGAGCAGTGTTATAGCTTTTCCACAGAACCTTTCCCAGTGACCGGATCACCTCCAAAAATCGACGAACACTTAGCAGGGTGGTTGGTGCTTTCTAGGTTTGTTTCAATGCAGCCAACCGTTTCCGTTACAGAGCGGGGTTGGTTAGTTAGGCAGCTACTAACGCATTTCCAGAATACTCTGCAGTACTGGGGCGGGGTTATCTGTGTCTGGGTACTAAGCTGAGCTAGGTATTGGCTCAGTGGGTACATCTACACTTCAGACTGGGGGTGTATGTTCCAGGTTGGGTACACATACCCACGCTAACTCAGCGATAGCATGTAGGAGTGTAGCCACTGCAGCGTGAGCAATGGGAGGGGTTGGTCACCCTGAGGATGATCCCATCGAAGATACTAGGTATCTACTCAGGTGGCTAGCCCCTCCCGCTGCTTGCGCCCCCCTGGCTACACTTCTGTTTTTAGCACACTAGCTAGCTCAGAGTTAGTGGAGGCACGTCTCCTCGAGCTGGAGATTA
>NW_020698857.1:0-2416 GCF_002925995.2 Terrapene triunguis
TGGAGCCAGACGGGAGTGTCTGGCTCAGCAAGACAGGGTGCTGGAGTCCTGAGCTGGCAGGGAAAACAGGAGCAGAGGTAGTCTTTGCACATCAGGTGGCAGCTCCCAAGGGGGTTTCTGTGATCCAACCTGTCACAGTGGCGTAGTCGAGCAGGATCTGTGCACAGCTGATTGCTTTAAGGTACTGGTAGTGATTTTAAGTGAGTTTTAAGTGTGGTGGCTGGAGAACAGACAAAGTGGTTACTGGTTTGTTATTTTCTGTTTGCTTATTTCGGGAAAAGGAAGTAGGGACAGAAAAGGAAGCAAAATAAGTAAGAAGAAGATCAAAAGAAGCTAAAACAACACAAGTTGCAAATTGCCCAGAAAGACTGAACACTGGGTGCTGGGAAAGTCTCTGTTAACTAAGAAGCCCCTGAGCTGAGTGCATCTCAGTTTCAGTGAACTGCAGATGGGTGTGGCCCAACCTCTGTCTGTGCTGAAGCTGACTGAAGTGTCTAACGTAGCAAGACAGGAGTGGAGGGGTGCCTGTTCTGGCAGGAGGGGGTTCTCTGTGGTATCCCAGCTCATCGAGTGATGGTCTCAAGGGAAGACAAATGGAAACTGATGTACAATTTGCCTGGGAAAAGGCTGACTTGGAAAAAGAAAAGGCTGCCCACCAACCTGGACTTAAGAGACAAAGCAAGTAAGACCCAGAAGCATGACCTGGCTGTAATGGAGTGGAAGAGGTGCACAGAGACATGTATCCTGGAGCTGGAAGTTGGGGTCCTGGTGACTGCTGCGGTGGGAACAAACCCCAAGGACTCTAGCTGGAAGCAAACCCAACCTGAGTGAAAGGGGGGGGGATTTTGCTGGCCAGCGAAAGGTCCCTCATAGCTGGTAGCTGTGAGCCTACAGCTGGATCAGGGTCTCTTTCCCTTTTGGGGGACACAGGAGTGTCTGCCCCATAAGGGAGCCCAAAAACGAATTTTAGGTATACTGCCTCTGCCATGGTCAGTGTCCAAGTCTCTGGCAGTAAGTTCAGGAGGAGGGTGTGACGTTGTGCAGTCTATATGGTTTTATAAAAACTTGATAATAAGTCAATATAATGTAACTGGGATAGTTTTAGAGAAAATATGGTAATAAGTGAATATAACGTAACTGGGATATGCTTCATGCAAAAGGTCTCTTGTAAGGCATCATTACAAAGCTTATAATCTACTGAGTATGATCATCTGATTTGTATAAATGTACCACTCTTGTATCTACATCTAGAAATAAAAAATGTAACTCTGAGGGCCTATTGTAATTATGTAAAGTGTGGGCCATTAATGATGGTTTGGAATCTTGATGACTCCCATTAACCAGGACCATTGTCTGCAGATGGTTGTGTTTACCTGTTAGTCTTCCTGTATATGTGTGTGCTGGCAAGTGGGCAATGAAGTCTTGCAGTGACATGTGATCATGTCACCTGAACTGGAATCCATCTTTAACCTGGTGCTTTTCCAGTGAGGGGGGGTGGAAACCCAGAGGGACAAAGGGTTCCCGCCTTATGCAAAAGATATATAAAGGGGTGGAACAGAACAAAGGAGAGAGAGGAGCCATCATGAAGAATCCCCTAGCTATCACCTGAGCTGGAACAAGAGCTGTACCAGGGGAAAGAATTGTGCCCAGGCCTGGAAGGTGTCCAGTCTGAGAAAAAACTTACTGAAGCATCTCTGAGGCTGAGATTATCTGTATTCAATTTGATTAGGCATAGATTTGCGCATTTTATTTTATTTTGCTTGGTGACTTACTTTGTTCTGTCTGTTACTACTTGGAACCACTTAAATCCTACTGTCTGTATTTAATAAAATCACTTTTTATTTAGTAATTTACTCAGAGTATGTATTAATACCTGGGGGAGCAAACAACTGTGCATATCTCTCTATCAGTGTTATAGAGGGTGAACAATTGATGAGTTTGCCCTGCATAAGCTTTATGCAGGGTAAAACGGATTTATCTGGGTTTAGACCCCATTGGGAGTTGGGCATCTGAGTGCTAAAGACAAGCAGACTTCTGTGAACTGTTTTCAGGTAAACTTGCAGCTTTGGGACAAGTGATTCAGACCCTGGGTCTGTGCTGGAGCCAGACGGGAGTGTCTGGCTCAGCAAGACAGGGTGCTGGAGTCCTGAGCTGGCAGGGAAAACAGGAGCAGAGGTAGTCTTTGCACATCAGGTGGCAGCTCCCAAGGGGGTTTCTGTGATCCAACCTGTCACAGTGGCGTAGTCGAGCAGGATCTGTGCACAGCTGATTGCTTTAAGGTACTGGTAGTGATTTTAAGTGAGTTTTAAGTGTGGTGGCTGGAGAACAGACAAAGTGGTTACTGGTTTGTTATTTTCTGTTTGCTTATTTCGGGAAAAGGAAGTAGGGACAGAAAAGGAAGCAAAATAAGTAAGAA
>NW_020698858.1:0-1185 GCF_002925995.2 Terrapene triunguis
TCACTATGTGTTGTTTGAAGTGCAAAGGGGGAAAATCTCAGCTGATGAACAAGAGTCGGTGCACATCCACTTTCCTTTATGGAAGTGGCAGACTGGGTAATAAATTCATACTGGTCGCGTTTTGACCTGGGCAGGATGGTAGAGCTCTGGGGTCTTAGGCTGAGGAGCTGGGAGTATTTTGGCTGTAGCCTCTCTATTGTGCATTCATGAGTAGCTGGCCAGAGCATTCATGAACACAGTTGGGTGTGGTCCCTGCCCGTGGATGTCGGTGTTAGTGTAAGCTTGAAGGGTTTTGCAGCTTGCCACAACATCACCGTGCCAGAGGGATCCCATATTGGTGAGAAAGAGGGCTCAGCTCTACCTCAGATCCAGGTGGCACCCCAGGGGAGACCCGATGCAGAAAGTGATGGGGGGAGGAGAGGCAAGAGTAACAGGGATGGAGCCTTGGGGGAAAGAGGCACAGAAGTGGGTGGGGCCTTGGGAGAAGAGGTGGGGCAGGGGGCAGGGCCCCATGGATTCAGTTACAATTATAATTTGAAAGGTGGTAACCTATGAGTTAATGAGCTGTACACAGACCAATTTCCCACTTTGTAACACTGACACAGCACAGTAAGGCCAGGAAAATATTGAATGTCTCTTATACTGTCCAGTCAGTGATTCAGGTAAGAGGGCCCAGCACCATGTCACCAGCCAGCTCTGCATAGAGCTCGGTCTGAGAGCCAGAGCAACAGGAGAAAACTTTAGGTCCTTTTATGAGTAAAGAGCCTGAGCAGCCTGTCCCAGATCTGTTTGGTCCTCACTCCGTAGATGATGGGGTTTACCATGGGAGGCACCAGGAGGTACACATTGGCAATGAGAACGTGGAAATGCCGAGCCACATTCTGGCCAAACCGGTACGTGAGGGAGGAGAAGAGACCAGGGATGTAAAAGGCTAAGATGGCACAGAGGTGGGAGACACAGGTCCCAAATGTCTTGAGCCGGGCGTCCTTTGTGGGGAGTCTGAAGATGGCCCTGAGGATGTAAGTATAGGACACGGCAATAATAAACATATCCAGACCATTCCCACAGAACAGCACAAAGAGGCCATAATAACTATTGACACGGATGTCGGCGCAGGCCAGCGTCACCACGTAGATGTGTTCACAGTGCGTGTGGGGGATGATGTTGGTTCTGCAATATGGCCAC